>NW_026585894.1:18580222-18647798 GCF_907164565.1 Psammomys obesus
TTTTTTTTTTTTTTTTTTTTTTTTTTTTTTTTTTTTTTTTTTTTTTTATTTTTTTTTTTTTATTTTTTCTTTTTAGTTACATTTTCTTAACTCCGTGTCCCAGCTGTATCCCGCTCCCTCATTCCCTCCCCAACCCCACACTCCCTCCCTGGTCTCCTCCCTGCCCCTTTCCAAGTCCCCTGATAGGGGAGGACCTCCTCCCATTTCATCTGTCCCTGTTTTATCAGGTATCTTCAGGGCTGGCTGCAAAGTCCTCCTCTGTGGCCTAACAGACTGCTCCTCCCCTGGGGGGAGGTGTCAAACAGCCTGCCCTTGAGATCCTGTTAGAAATAGTCCGTGTCCCCCTTACTTTGGAAAACTACTTGGTTACTGAGCTACCACAGGCCACATCCGAGCAGAAGTTCTAGGTTATATCCATAGATGGTCCTTGGTTGAGTTTCAGTCTCAGAAAAGACCCTGTGCCCAGATATATTTGGTCCTTGTAGAGCTCCTATCCTTTCAATAGACCCATATTTATCACCCTGCACAAAACTAAAGTCCAAGTGGATCAAGGACCTCAACATAAAACCAGATACTCTACATCAGCTGGAAAAAAAAGTGGGAAACAGCCTAGAACTCATTGGCACAGGAGACAACTTCCTGAACAGAACACCAACAGCACAGGCTCTAAGAGCAACAATCAATAAATGGGACCACATTTATTTTCTAATAGCAGATAGTGTTTTTGTTTCTCAGCAAATCCCATTCCTATGTTGGCATCCCTGTGTGAGCACTTATAGCCCCCAGTACCACCATCCTACCGCTCCCAGTTTTTCTTCAGTGGCTACAGCCAAGAAGATAGCTTTTAAAATGCAATTTGAGTGTCGTTTCTTTCAATATCATATGTTGAAATACATACCTATTTGATAATGGATTGATAATAATGACTGAATCTATTCAGGCCATACTTCAGAAGTTGCAGTAACTGCTGCATATAGAACAATTGAAAACATGTTACTTTGGAAATAATGATACTAGTACTATATCTAGTTTTGTCATAAGCTTAACGGTTCACTTTTCATTATTTTTTTAAAAGTACATTGTAGTTTCTCTTTCTTTTCTTGAGTATTCCCTTTCTTTAGTTCCAAAACACAAAACTTAAATTTTGATTGTCTATCCCATGAGATAGTAAGAATATAATAATAAATATTTAAGATGGGGAGACAATATAGCTTAGTGAAATCAAGAGATCCTAGATCACAGATAGTTGTGGTATATTACAATTAAATTTACAATGTCTGAAAATAACTTAAAACTGATTCAAGTACAGCTGCAAATCATTGTGACACTGCACAAGGCCACATACACTATGTAAGTGTTGTTATCAGATATTCTATCCAAAAAGAGAGCCTTGTTTGAAAAGAAAAGGTGTCATCCAAGCAGTTTACTCAGTGGCTCTAAAAAGCAAAAATTTGCTGATAAGAGAATAGAATTGCCAGCATGCACCGAGTTTCACTTTGAACATTCAGATAATCAAGTTTTGACTAAAACAAAGACTCATGTATGTGGCTTAAAAAAAAAATTCAGAGAATACTTACAGTTGAGGCTTTCCTGAAGTAAAAGGAGTAAACCCAAAGCTCCCTAAACCAGGTTGTGTCAGCTGGGCTCTGCCATCCGGTGGTGGTGCAATTGGCTAGAGTTCTCTTCTTTTTTATATTCACATGTGGTACCGTTGTTTTTCCCCTTTTCCTTCAGTTTGACAGCTCTTGGGGCTCCTTTTGAAGCTAAGAAAAGACCCCACTCTTAGCAACAGCTTCAAGTTGAACTTGAGGAAATGCACCTTCTTCTGTATGAGTCCCTTCTAGCTTAAGCTAAGGAGTGCTTCAGTCATCTCCTAAAATGCCAACAAAAAAAAAAAAAAAAACAAGCAGAAATGAGCAGATTACGCCCTTCCTAAGAAATGATGATTGGTGTGCTATATGGATTTTAGAATATAACCTCTGAATTTCTGCTTCCTTCTGGATTCATTTTAGAAGTTGCTACTATCATGAAGTGGTCTTTCTGCCCTGAGTTATACTAACATTCCTGATCATTTTTTTTTTACTCTTCAGTTTTGTTGAGGTTTTATTCAGTCTCTAAATTATATTGGTATCCTTTCATATCTTCCTTAAAGGCCCTGGATTTATTTCCTAAAATAACTTTACAATTTGGGGACTAGGTGGGATTTATAGTGATAGTCTCTCCTCACCACACTCACCGAAGTAAACTGGAATGGGTTCTATTTCAAGGAAAATATGATGAGTCTCTGCAGTCTCTCTTCTTGTCTCAGTCCACTATTTAACCACTATCAATTCATCTGTGTAGCTGCTAGCCCTGCACTTGAGCACCACTTCCCCTTTTGGTTGTTGTTCAGAACATAATTGTCATTCTGCAGCTTTGTTTAAATATTTTTTAACTCCATAGACTTCATCTAACATTGTAAGTATGTCTGGTAATAGTCTTCTGAACATCATATTCCCCAGAGCTTTTAAAATTTAGTTTGTCAAGAATCTAATACATGAGACAATAACTTTACATTGCTAGAATCAAAATATTTTCTAACTCTTACTTCCCCCTGAGAACCTCTGAGAAGGAAGATGCTTACTGTATTTGTCTGACAGTATTTTTTTTCTTACTGTGGTAAGAAACACATACCACTAAATTTACCACATAGCCAGTTTTGAGTGTATCATTCAGTGGTGCTAAGTGTACTTATATCATCATGCAGCAGATCACCATAACATTTTCATGATGCAGAATTAAAACTCGAAACCCACTATACAATTAGCCTACTCTCCTTGAGGTTCATCCATGCTAAAGCATGTAACATAATTTCCTTTATTTTTAAAACTGTGTGTTTCCATTGTTTGGCTAGATTTAATTTTCTTTATTATCTTTCCATAGGCAGGTGGATTATCTCCACTTCTAGGCAATTCTGAATACTGCTGCAACAAGCATGTATATGCAAATATCTCTTCAAAATCCTGGCAGGATTTTTCATGACTAAATGAATCATAAAATGCTTTTTATCTCCTGTAATATGATATTATTTGCTGTTATAATTATAATGCTAAAATAGTATTTACTATTTTTGCATTGTACTATTGTCCCACACTTAAGCCATCCCATTTCAAACTTGTTTTTTTTTTTTCTAACTTTAGTGTTCTCATATTGTAGTCACATTTTCCCCTCAATGTTAGTCAGCAAGGCTACCATCAGGTTTGAGTATTATGTTCTAGTTTTTTATATGAGCCTGTCCTGTTCAGTCTGAATTTTCTGTTTGTCACCATCTCCTTTTTATGTGAAACCCAACCGTAGTGCAATTGAGCTCACCACCTCGTCCAGGCCTCCCCAGTCAAGATGAGGACTGTGGAGTACAAGGACACAGTCCTACACAGTGGCCTGCCTTCAGACATGCAATCAGAAAACTTAAGGGCCCCCTGGACTGCCAGCAGTCCTTAATGAGAATCCTAATGTCCTTAGTCCAGTAATTCTCAAAGGATGACTTCCAAACCAGTAGCATCAATAGTGTTCAGAAGCTTGCAACCAGTATACGCTCTAAACTCATCCAGACCTAAGAGCCAGAAAATCCAGCAATGAGGCCCAAATCTGCGTGATGCGGGTGCTGAAATTTGAGAGCCACTGCCCTAGTTTATACTCCTTTAAAAATAGTGTTTCACACCTTCAACCTTCTCAAACTGCCAGCAACCTCATTTCCTTCCCACTCTCACCTAGTAGTTGCTTTTCATTTCCCTAAGAAAATAGAAGCAATTAGAAAGGAAACTTCTCTACACTTACAGGGCACATTATGGGAAATGTGTGCATTTTTATGTATTTTATTTTTTATTCTTAATATTCTACCAATAAGGAGGGAGATACTGAGGGGCAGTAAAAAAAGACAAAAAAATCTAGACCTCTCTGAATATTATTTGTTTCATAGTTTTGAGTTTGGAAGTATAGGTAAGTTCTATGTAATTAAAACACCAAGCTGTACAAATCTAATTAAACTAAATGAGCCTCATTTATATGACAAAATGAAAGCAAAACCATATGGCAAAGTTACTTTAGGTGCCTTGAAAATAGTATGGGAGTTTCAGGACATAATTTTAGACTTAGAAAACAGCAACACTATGCAGCCCAGTAATCAAAATTAGGAAATTTACATTGAAAGAATACCATTATGTACTTAACAGTCCTTGTTACAGATTTCATCAGTTGCCCTAATAGTATCTTTAGAACAAAAATAAAACCAAGAACACACTAGCTGGGATACTTTTTTAGTTTCACTGAAACCCTTGAATCCAGAGCTATTTCTGAAGAGCATAAGCCTGCTAGTTTCTATAATGTCTCTTGGACTTTTCTCCATAATTTGATCTGATTGCACTCTTTGCCATGGATACCAATACAGTGTCACTGGCTTGTCAGTGCATCATATCAGACATGATGCACTATTGCCTAGTGCATTATTATTATTGTTCCCATAATAATAATGTTGTTCCCATTATATTATCCCATTATTCTCATTGTTCACTGTGCTAGTTTCTTCTAGGCCTCTTCCTTGAAATATTCCTATTCCCTTTTGTTATTAGTAAGTATCCTATGGGGGGTACTTTGAGAATATATAAATACCCTATCATTCTTCAAACTTTGCCTGTCTAGTTAGTATTCTTGGTAATTCTTACCTGGATCAATTATGTTGATGAAAACTGCTGAATGGTAATTTTCAGAGTCCAACATTTCTTACTGTATTTTTTTATTATTATTTTATTTAAAGAAAGGCATTTCTACCAGACATGGTGGCATGTGCCTATACTCAAGAGGCAGAATCCAGCGGATCCCTGAGTTTGAGGCAGTCTGGTATACATACTGATTTCCAGGACAGCCAGGGCTACACACAGAAGCCCTGTCTCAAAAAAACAAGAAAAAGGAAAAGAAGAAAGGCATCTCCTTTCTCCCAATGTGTTCGTTTCCTGATTTATTTATATCAATATGGATTTGCAGCCTCTTACTTTGCTTAGCAGTAAAATAAAATTGTGGCTGAATTTATCTAATATGGTTTAATAATAAAAAGGATGAAAAGAAATTATACATAGTTAATAATCTTGCTACTGCTGCTGTAGGCATTACTATTTTAAAACCTATATGTATTTTCTAATGCTGCAACCTGTTAATACAGTTTCTCGCCGTAAAATTATTTCATTGCTACTTCATAACTGTAATTTTGCTATTATTATGAGTTATAAATATCTGATATGAAAGAGATCTGATTTATGCCCCCCAAAGGGGTTGTGACCTACAGGTTGAGAACTGCTGGTATAGACAAAGCAAATAAATAATTATGTATGTCACTGTTGTTAGACACCAAGATTACTTGCTAAATCAAAGAAGTCAAAACCTTATAGTTGAATAAGAGTGAATTTGTAATTTTCCCCTTCTCTAAAGTCCACATTTTAAACTCTGGCTACTGGAAAAGTGAAGCAATAATAACTAAGTAATGGTGTGTTTAGGATTCTCTTGTAGATTCAAATACTTTTTCCCACTAAAAGGAAAAGGGTTTGCTTAGAAGAATGGCTGGTTTCAGATCTGAGGCAAGAGTAACACAGCGTTGGGATAGCTTTTTGTACCTGAAAGCAAGGATTTTAACAGATTCCTGTAATCCTACAGACAGGTAAAATAGCTAACTTTAAGGGGTTACCACTAGCCAAAAGTGGGGCAAATTTCTAATGAAAATGAAAAAAAGGCAGCAACTGATTGAAACATCAAATGTAGTAAAGTCTATAAATTCGTGTTAAATGCTTTTGAGATGCCTTTGGAAGTTGCCTAGATATCAACTCCATATTCTAGAAATGGTTCATAGCACCTTTATTTATAATAAATATTAAGGAAACAAGAAGGGCAGAGAGATGGCTCAGTGGTTAAGAGCACTTGTTATGCAAGCATGATGGCCCAAGTACAGATGCCAGCACTCATAAAGGCTGGGCATGTCAGAGACAGTCCCTGTTCCACTTACTAGGGAAGCCACTTGGATACTGAGCTGCCATGGGCTACGTCTGAGCAGGGTTTCTAGGTTATATCCATGCATGGTCCTTGGTTGGAGAATCAGTCTCATATAAGACCCCTGTGTCCTGATATAGTTGTTCCTTGTAGAGCTCCTGTCCTTAATAACTCCCCCTTCTTTCATATGATTCCCTGCACTCTGCCCAAAGTTTGGTTATGAGTCTCAGCATCTGCTTTGATACACTACTAGGTAGAGTCTTTCAGAGACCCTCTGCGGTAGGCTCCTGTCCTTTTTCTTGTTTTCCCCTTCTTCCAATGTCCACCCCATTTGTCTTTCTAAGTGAGGATTGATCATCTTATCCTGGGTCCTCCTTCTTGTTTAGCTTCTTTAGGTGTATATATTTTAGTATATTCATCCTATATTATAGGTCTAGTATCCACTTATAAGTGAGTATATACTGTCTGTGTTTCTGCTTCTGGGATACCTCACTCAGGATGATCTTTTCTAGATCCCACCATTTGCCTGCAAATTTCATGATTTCTTTGTTTTTCATTGCTGAGTAGTATTCCATTGTGTAAATGTACCACAATTTCTGCATCCATTCCTCCACTGAGGGACATCTGGGTTGTTTCCAGGTTCTGGCTATTATGAATAAAGCTGCTACGAACATGGTTGAACAATTGTCCTTGTTGTGTGGGAGGAACAGCCTTTCTAGGCCACAGAGGAGGACATTGCAGCTAGTCCTGATGAGACCTGATAGGCTAGGGTCAGATGGAAGGGGAGGAGGACCTCCCCTACCAGTGGACTTAGTGAGGGGCAGGGAGGAGATAAGGGAAGGAGGGAAGGATTGGGAGGGAATGAGGAAGGGGGCTACAGCTGGGATACAAAGTAAATAAATTGTAATTAATATAAAAAATGAATTATAAAAAAAGCTGGGCATGGCCACACATGCCATGCCTCGTGATAGAGGATGAGGTGGAGACAGAAAGATCCCTAGGGTTTTTTTGGCGTCCAGTCTAGCTCTTGGTTCAGTGAGCAACGTTGTCTCAAAGGAATAAAGTGCAAAGTGATAGAGCATGACGCCTGATGTTTCCTCTGGCCTTGAAATGCATGTGCCTATACCTCATAAATGAACACATAGGCACACACACGCACACAAAAACAGGAAACACCTCAAAATGTCCATCCCTAAGGAGAATGAAAAAGCACATGATTAATACTATGGAACACAAAAATAAGAAAATAAAGAAAAAGACTTCCTGATGACATGAACGTGTCTGGATCTTGGAAACATGCTGAAAGAAACCTTGCATGAAACAGTGCATTTTTATTTGCTTTCATGTATATGAAGTCCTAACACTGGCAAAGCAAGCCCTTGCTGGAAATGAGATAGCAGCAGACTGGATGGAGAGTGGATAAGTGGATGGAGAGTCCTGATAGGGCTCTGGGTTACACAGATGCATGTCATCAAAACTCTGTAGTAGTGTATTATGATGTACACATTTCATGCTATGTAAGTTTTACTTCAATCTTTTTACAAATACTAAGTTTTTAGGACCTCAAAGTATGAATCTATGAAATGAGGCTACTAATATCATTAAGTAAACAGTTGATAATGAATCTCATGATGGATCAGGCAAATAACAAATTCAGCCGAACCTACAGCTGAATCCTGTCACTACAGCAGGGCAACCAGGCATATTCTTACTGCTGAGTTATAACAATTAAAACAGGTGAAGTATTAGTACATAACAATGAAATTTATCCTGACTCTAATCAAGATTATGGATCTAACTATGAATGTAGCAATGTACAAAACATAATAAATGATAAACTTTGTGAGTGCCACTAGCCAAATCTAGACTGTAGGGGATTTTATGGGGAAAATTACTGAGTATCTTAAATCAATACCATGAAAATTAGAGAGGGAAAAAGAATATAGTAGAAGGGAAAATCTGTTCTCTAACAGCAATATATGGGCCATGGATCCCATTTAATTTTCAGATAGGATATTTTGGATGGCCTCAGACTTACTGTTAATTGACAGCTGAGGTTGGCCTTGAACTGATCTTCCTGTCTTCACCTCCCAAGTACTAGGATTTGAGTCTTATTTTAAACTGAACCACAACTAAAAAGCATTGTTTTCATAGTCAAGAAAATTGAATGTAGTGTGAATATTAGGAAATTAGAGGAGTTAGAGAGATAGCTCAGCAATTAAGAGAACTTCCTGCTCTTCCAGAGGACTAGGGTTCACTTCCCAACAGCCACATTAAATGGCTCACAACCTCCTGTAACTCAAGCTCCAGGGAATCAGATACCCTCTTCAGCCTCTGCAGGCACTGCACTTATATGCATGCACACGCGCGTGCACACACCTACACACCCACGCATACACATACTCATGCATGCATATGAATAAAAATAAACTATTCTTAAAAGAAAGATAATTACAATTGTTACTTTTACATTTATATTAAATGGTTTATATACGTTTTTATTTTATATTAAATGATTTATATAAGTTATTTATAGTAAACTATAATTATTTTAAGTTTTCTGTTAGAAGCACCGAGCTTGGTAAACAAGTGAAATTATATGATTGGTTTTAGAATACTTGAGCAAAAGCAGTAACAAATGAGACTAGGTAAAGCAAGAAGGGCAGAAAGATTGCTCAGCTGGTAAAGGTGCATGCCACCAAACCTCATGCTCAGTGTGATCCCCATAATCTACATAAGGAAAGGAAAGAAATGACTTGTACAAGTTGTCCCCTGACATGGCACACAGTTACACACACAAGTGTAATGAAAAGCTTCAGAGAATGCCAACAAGAGTTCATACTAGGTGATAGGTATGTGGAAGTTTATTCATCTTCCTCCAATTCTAAGTGTTAAAAGGTGGAAAGGGGGCCTCTTCAGTTCTACATGTTCCTCTAGCTGCATCCTCTGTCTCCGTTCCTAGCACAGAAAACTTTGAAATGGATCTGTGCTTACTGACTCCACATCATCTCTCCCCAGTCCCTGTAGAATCTAGTACAGTGAACAGTTTTATGTCCATCGTGCCACCGATAACACCACTTTTATCATTGTTACCTGTGACACCCAAATCGTGAAATCTAATCACCTGTCTCAGTTTCAATGGCTTTAGTAACACTGCTCACTACTGAGCCTTTTTTCTTGGAAAAAAAAGTTTCTTTGCTTGGCTTCTAATATGCAGGCTCTGGTGTTCACCCTTTTTCACCGTCTGACCATTGTTTTTCTTTGCTAGATTCTTCTCATCTTTCTGCCCTCCATTTACCCACTACGACCCAATTCTCCATTCTCTTCTTTAGTAGTAGTCACTCCCTTAGAAACTTCATTCAGTCTTTTGGCTATAAATACCATTAGCATGCTATTGATCCTCATCTTCCCATCTCTAATCCCAGCTCCTACCCTACCTTGTTTTATAAGACCTAGCCCTCGATAGTCCATCTTTCAAACTCTTCCCCTACAATTCTTCATTTTTCACTGCAAGGCTCATTGCAAGACCCTGCTTGTCAAGGTTTACCTGCCTCTCTCTTGTATCCTGTCTCTCCTGCATCCTCTCTCATGCAGCTCTGTCAGCATTGCCTTTAGAGCATAAGCTATGTTTGATCGGTTCTTGTGATCTATCCATATCACCCTCCTCCTACGCTTGATCTGCAGTGGCCTCTTTTCTCTCCTGTGTTCTTACAGTCACCTGTCTGCAGAACAGTCAGACGATCCTTTCCTATACCCAAAGGTGATCACAGTGTTCCCTGTCAGTAATCTACATGCACCTGTCCATCATGATCTGTGTAAAACCCAGTGTTGCTTGTGGTTTTAAGGATGTTCGATTGCATTCTCTATCACTCTGCCATTGTTCATTCTTTCCCAGCTATCTCTCCTTCCAATCTTCATGCATACCAACCCTCATCACATGTCTGCACCTTTGTACTCACTGTCTTTTCTGCCCAGAGATTGCTTATATGTACCTTTTTTTTTTTAACTTCACTCTAGTCTCTGTTCATATTTTGCCCTAGTAAAGAGGGCTTCTACGACACCCACCCAAATAAAATATCAGTTCCCCAATCCTCACCAGATTACTCTTACAGTATATGCTTTCTGGCTTATAGTTTATTCATTTGTATCTATAGGTTTATTTTATTTTGTACCTGGAGTTCAAATTTTATGACTTTTTGCACATGACTGATTGAAAATGGCTGAATCCACATAGTGATGAGAATTACATAGATTACAGTATAACATTAACTTCAGAAAAAAATAAAGTCAACAAGCTATGAAGAGTATACTTTGGACTTCTGACCGAAGCGTATACTTGTCCCTAAGAAGGTGATGAGATGCTTCCACGAATATGACCAAGAGACCCTGTTGGGATCTAAACTGTGTCTTCTTGTCCTGCATCATGCCCATCCTTTCTCAGGCCTGCATGCTCTAGACAACTGCTCTACACTGAGCTCTATCCCCAGTTCCCATACACTCTTCTCACTGTTTTGTCATGTCAGTTTGTTCTCTAATCGTTTGTATACCTGCTTTTCCTTTCTCTTTTTTCCTCCCCACTTCCCTTCTTTCTCGCTTTTCTTTTTTTCTGTTGTTCCCATATACTATGTACACTTATATTTAAGGAATCATCTTTCTATCTGTTAGACTCTATGTACTTTAAAATTGTTCTAACAGGAGGAGTAACTTCTGGAATAGATTTCTGATACTCTCCTGGGGAAGGAAAAGGATCTTTCCCACTTCTGCTTATCACCATCAAACTTCTGTGTGGGTGTACTAGCTCATTTTTATTGCACAGGGTGGTGGGGCCTTTTTCAAGGGGCCTTTTTCAAGGGGCCTTTTGTCAGCTAAACTTACTTAAAACAATAGCAGCTCCCAGCACACACACACACACACACACACACACACACACACACACACACACACACTGGGTGGCTTAAACCACTTGTAAGTCTATCACAAAAAAGAAAAGAAAATGTACTTTAACTTTAAAGGCTTGTCCGTTCATAACAGACCATGTTTCGAGAAACATTCAAATGCACTGTTAGGCATATCAGGGAATATAGTACTTGGGCAGCGCAAAGGTCAGCACATTACACTCTCTTCTGACGCCATCTCTTCCAACAAGAAACAGATAAAGATTCAGCCCTGTAAGGAAACCACCATTGTTATCACAAGGTAGGAAGGGAAGCAGATCCACAGGCCAAACATGCTCTGGGAGAAATCCCTGGGAACAAAGCTCAATGTAAGTTATTAAAATCCAACATCCATGCCTTTATTCCCAGCATTTAGGAAGCAGAGACAGGCAGGTCTCTGGAGTTTGAGGCCAGCCTGGTCTACATTGTGAGCTCCAAGACAGCCAGAGCTACATAGTGAGACCCTGTCTCAAAAAAAAAAAAAAAAAAAACATTTGATATCATTCTTACTCAGGGGTAGAAAAAAAAAATAAAAGAAATAGAATGGTGATGGTGAACAAAGAAAAGCCATTGGCATTCCCTAAGGATCAAAGTATAGTGACTATAATTGAAATCACATTTTAGCAGGAAGAGATACTGTGTATTTTTGTTGAAACAAATATAAACTGTCAATCAAATAAAGAGACTATTGTACAAAAAAGAAAATATATCTGCATTTATTGAATATCATGCTTTCTGGGTGATAGCTTAATCTTGGAAACAATTCCTATGTCTTTAGAGAAAGCATTCAGAAGTGAGAAGGGGACAAAGAATTCAAGCATATAAAGTAATTCAGAAGCTTGCTTGCTTATTTATTTATTTATTTTGTTTGTTTATTATTTGAGATGAGGTTTCTCTGTGTAGTCCTTGCTTTCCTGGAACTCAGAGATCCGCCTGCCTCTGCCTCCTGAGTGCTGGGATCAAAGGCATGTGCCACCACTGCCAGGCTTCAGAAGCTTTTTGTAAACTGAAAATTGTTTTTATAATAGGTTTTAAATGTGTTACTACACATAGGTTTTATTTGGGGAGGGTGAGGGATCAGAAGACAATTTGTAGGAGTCTCTACCTTCGGAGCCCCAAGTTCTCTAAGCAATCTCGCAGAACCAATCCCAAAGTTTTAAGTACTACTATAGTAGATCATTTAGTTTTATGTAAATTGAATTCTTTTCTATTAATTCATATTTCTGCTTTGATTGTTTTTCTTTTCAGCCCCACTGTGTTCTCCTCGCTTCAAAAGAAAACTCGGCCCCTGTCAAGCTTGGGGGCTTTGGGGTAGCTATTCAATTAGGAGAATCTGGACTTGTCGCTGGAGGTAAGACTTAACCATTTAATGTCTTTGCCCCACCTTCAAAACCTGGTTTCTTTTAAGTTACTTTAAAATTTAAAAGAAGAAACTAATCCAGCCTGAGTGTTTCACATCCCATTCTACCCAGCGCCATTAAATAGTTTTCAATTTAGTGACTCTGTAATCATACCTAGAATTTTAGTCCCTTAAGAATAGAACCTAGGCTTGCAGGTGTAGTTTAGTGGCAGGGCACTTGTCTAGCATGCATGAGGTGCTGGGTTCCATCCCCAGCACTGCTGAAAGTGCTGTGTAGGTTTCTTCACCATGTCCCTAGCACTTTACAGAGGAAAAGCCCCACAGAAGCACAATACAGGAACAGTGCACAAAGAGCTTACTGTTTGGAAGCCGAACTGGACAAATAGAGTCACTTGGAGTATATATGGATTTACCTTTTAGGGTCACAGCATGTCTAAGTTTAAATTTCCTGTCTCCTCTCTTTTTCTATGTATCAAAGAATCCTGCTGAAGTCATCAGTCTATGTGTGTGTGAAGAGCAAATAGAAAAGAATACTGGCTGATTTTCTCATTAACCAAAGCAAAACATGATTTTCATGTTTTGAAAATCATGTGCCATAACAGAAAATGAAAAAGTAAAAGTAGGAACTTTCTTTACTGGTATATAGAAGTGGATGCTAATTCAGATTCCAGTGTTGTGGGGATTTTTGTTTATTCTTTTCAACAGAATCCAGACCACAATACTGCCCAGGGTTTACTTCTATTTCTTAGTTTTGCAAGTTGCACAGTTCTCCATTCTGTATTCCCAGTGTAATCAGTGCTTTCACTTTTCCACCTTTTCCACCTCTTTTCCACTGACAGCTTCATAGAGAATAAAAATATGAAACAGAATATTTCTGTTAAACCAGGTGTGCTGGTGCACACACAGAATCCCAGCACTTGGGAGGCTGAGGCAAGAAGATTGCTTTGAGCCTGAGGCCAGCCTGAACAACATAGCAAGACATGAAAGAAAATGGAGCAAACACTCATGTTAAATTCAAATGCTTTCCAAAGCATAACCATCAACATAGCTGTCTGTTACACAAGACATTTCATTCAATTTGATTGTGGCTAGAGCATCAAGCAGGAATAACATGGACCATCTTCTAAAATAGGAGTGTGAATTATAGTTATATTTTAAAAATCACTCTGTACCACACTGCTCTCTGAATTGAAATTATATTAAGTTTTTTCTAATTTTACATACTTTTTCAGCTAAACATTTCCTATAACATGAGAATGAGAGAAAATGAGCCAACTTCCTTGTGTATGTTATGTATTGAAATAACTTTGTGTCTATTGCGTTGGATCTACATTCTATTCATATTCGTTGTGCAGTAGACTCTATTTTAGCTCACAATCTTGATTGGTGGAGGGAAAGTAGATTAAGTTTGCCTCCATGTTCACTTATTTTTGTAAATTCCATGAAACCTTCCCCTAATTTTTTTCAACAGTTTTGAACTCACAGCATGTCTATTATTCCAGTATTTTCTGTACTCTAAAATTAAAATCCTTTTTTTTTTTTTAACTTTGAAACAGGATTTCATGTGGCCCAGACTGGCCGCCAACTTGATAAGGAATTGAAGACCTAGAACTTCTGATCCTTCTGAACACTACTAGCATTACAAATGTGCCCCATCACACTCAGTTTCATGTGGTGCTGGGGGTGGAATTCAGGGCTTGTACATGCTAGGCAGGCACTCTGCCAGGCATCATCTCCAGTCCTAAAATACTTCCTTTTTTGTTAAATAATTTATTTAATTTTATTTTGTGTGCATTGGTGTGAGGCTATAAAGCCCTTGGAACTGGAATTACAGACAGTTGTGCGCTGCCATATGGGTACAGGTCTTTTGGAAGAGCAGACAATACTCCAACTACTGAGCTATCTCTCCAGCACCCCCTAAAATACTTTCTGGTAGTCAAAATTATTTCTTAATGTACCATTCCATATATTCTTGAAATAACAGTTTTAAACATTATAGCGCCTTTAAAAACACAATGTAGATAAAGGATACATAATTATTTTTTTTTTGAAAAAAAAAAAGCTTTCCTGCTGTTTAAAGTACTTTTGAAATTTTACTAATATTTATCAGCTTTGGAAAAGAAAGCTATTTTCCTGTAGGTTGGAATCATTGATTACCTGCCCTTCCAAATAAAAAGGCTTATCTCTTTTACATGTTCTACATACTAAAACCATTTAACTCCATTACACTTCTCCCATGTAACACTCAACTGTTTAGAGAATCCATTTACCCTGACTACAACCTAGAAAATAATTACAGTGTAGTAAAACCATTTACCCTTAAAACCCATTCATAATCCTCTCCGTTGAGAGCTAAATACATACACAGGAGGTTGCCTTCCTCCTGGTTTTCATAAAATTGTATAGATTTGTGTCCCCTCATAATTTGCACCTGCTATTCTATCTGTTCAGAATGCCTTTTGTCATTTTATCTGTCACATTCAGCCGTTTTCTTAAAGACTAAGCTAGCAATTATTGCCTTTTGAAAGCAAGCATATTATAACTTATCCTAGTTCAGTGACCTATCCCTCCTCTTCCATCTAACCAGAACTACCTAGGTTGCCTACTTCCTTACAAAATTTTATCAAGGACGTGTAATAACAGCAAAGACGAGATTTGTAAGAAAAAGGGGAGCCATCACTCATCCCTGCCGCACCTATCATAGTGTCTAGGGCCTGGCAGGCACTCTGGAAATGTTTAAATGAAAGACTGTGGTAGCTAGTCATTTTCCAGTCAGTAGCAGGTTATAAGCAACAAATTAAGAGGTGCCAGGACTGGAGAAAGCATGGGGAGAGGAAAGTAAATGAAAGCCTGATGACAAAATGCACAGCAGCCATCTGATAGCATAGAGATCCATCACTACATACCTGTGAGGCTCCTGAGAGTATGATCTGTTCAAGAAATAGCCCGAGTGACAAGTCTAAGTCACCACAAAAAGGCTGAATGATGAGTAACATCCTATGTAAAAATAGGCAGGAAACCGTAAAAAGCCTACAAAATGAATACAGTGAAAGTGGTGTGTATGAAGATTCAAATCCTAAAGTTTTAAAAGCATAGCCACTCAGAAGAACATCCTCCATGAAGTCTGAGGGAAGATTTCATTATTGCATTGAAATTAGCATTTAAATATTTATGTACATAGCTGAGGTATTTCATAAACAGTTGAATGTCTGGTTAAGTAATCGATTTCCTGTTCTTAGAGTTTTGTGATCAAAGCCATAAAAGTCAAGTGATCACACACACAAAAAAAAGAAAATTAGTAGTAAACACAAGGAGTTAGGTGAAGTCTTTCACATTCCACTGATGAAATTAAAAAGCCACCACTCTGTGTCAGCTCTGAGCAAATTTTTTAACTCAAAGTATATATCCAAAGAAAGAGCGCTAATTTCTCCATAGTGGGACAGCCTTCAGTCCAGATAGATGAAGAGAGCCTCTTTAGGATGGTTGAGCCTGACTCTGGTGGTTCAGTTATTCCCCACAAGGAGCCCCCACAGTGAGTCACTCTACCTGAGTAGGAAGTCGTAGGAGTTAAGTGTCAAAGAACTTGTCAACAGGTACCCAACGGGTCCTGGTAGCAGTACTGTAAATGGTAGCTTAAGCTCTTGGCCCTATTCCTGATAGCTCCTGTCCTGTCCATCAAAACGATGTTTATTATCCTGCAACCCTGCCTTATGGAGGCTGCCAATGAAATGGGAGGTTCAGCCCACAACACTTCAGCTCCTTTATGCTTCTTGAAGAAGCAAAGCCAGACAATCGAGAAATAAAAAGTTTTCACTCATCAGGTCCCTGTAGCCAGTACTGGGCTTTTGTGGTCCACTTTAAGTAAAGGGATTTTCCCTGCAGAACCCAGAGATGGGAAATGGGTGGGAAACCAGAATGATCTGCAGCAGAGATGCATCTGTAATCTGTAACTATTAGCTCCCTCCATCCCAGCCTTGTAGTCTCTGTAGATGGACCAAAAAGTCTCTTAGGTTATTTTTAAACTCTGGGCCACAGTGAGAGAAAGTATTTTAAAATCTCCAAAGCAAAAGTGATCTTGGATTCAGCATAAGAAGAGACAGGCGGGGTGGGGGTGGGGGCACAAAGAACAGACAGAGGAAGGAAGGGCAGGGCTGAGCCTGCAATATGCAGAACAACTGCCAAGTCTGTCTGGAAGTGGCTGGCCCTGAAGTCCTTTCCCTGGAGAGTTTAGGACTTTTATTCCTCCACAGAGGAAAAGACTACCTTGAGGTTACTCAGTTAAAGATGTTTATAATGTACAAGCAGCTAATACCAGAAGAAATCTGGTACTAGATTTCTTCTAGAAAACTGTTTTTTTTTGGGGGGGGGGTTGTTTTGTTTTGTTTTGTTTTGTTTTGTTTGGGAGAGAGAGGAAAAGGGAAAACTCTTTATAGAAGATGAATCATGAAGGATTGCACAGGAAGGAGGTCTTGGTTCTGCTTTACTGTATGCTGTTTGCTACCATTCTCTTCAAATGTTAACATTAGGAGTAAGCTAAGAATTCCTATTCCAAAAGCCATTGAGAATTGCTTTGCTCAACCTAATAGGAACTTGGCAATTAAAGCAATCTTTTTGCCATCAAATTGTTGCTCACTTAGCCCTTTCCCTACCCCTGCCTCTACTCATGGCAGATCTTCCACGTCTTCCCAAGAGGTACAAGGCTAGCCAGCTTCCTCTTCTCCTTCCCCTGCTCTAAACTGAAACATTTAAATTTCTTCAAGATGCAAGAAAAAATTGCCTATTATATAACATGAAGAGCACCAGGGTTCTGTTCTAGACCCAGTGCTCAAATAACCTATTTTTTTCCTTCCAATGAATTCCTTTCTTAAGAGGAAAAGAAGTGATGAAAGAACATCAATATTGGTAAATTTCTCATTCAGACTGATACTGCTTTTTCATTTCCAGATTTCAATTAGAAAATAAAAACTCATTTCATAAAACCAATTCCCATGTTGTTGTTGTTTTAAACATAGGACGCGTTGGAACACCACACTTTATGGCCCCAGAAGTGGTCAAGAGAGAGCCTTACGGAAAGCCTGTCGATGTCTGGGGCTGTGGTGTGATCCTTTTCATCCTGCTCAGCGGTTGTTTGCCTTTCTATGGAACCAAGGAAAGATTGTTTGAAGGCATTATTAAAGGAAAATACAAGGTAATGGGTTATGGCCATTTCATTTTCCATTTAGATTAAATGATCCTGAGAAAGGTGTCGTTTTGAAGTTATTGTCTGTCTTTGCTCACCAACTGGCTGCCACCTAAATACATCCCACCAGAGCAAAGATCTGTGTTGACATCAGGACCAGGTTAATCAGAATAACAGCAGTGACAGCAGCTGAGACATAGCAGCACTCCATTTGCACCCATACCTGTACTGAGTACTTCACTCAATCTTCCCAGCAGCTGATGGCATAGTTAGCATATAACAAAATCTCCCACCTGCCTTTTTGAGTTATAAGCATTTTCTAATAATAGAAGTCTTCCTTTGTATTTGTTCAGTTGCTAACTTCCTGGTTTCCAAGGCAATGTGCTTCATTCCAACAGTGTCTGGTATTTGATTTTTGTCTATTTTTAAAGCATTGAATACTTACTTATATGCCTTAGTAAAAAAAAAAAAAATTGGACTGCTTGCAATGTCTAAAAATTAAGTTATTTTAAAATTTCCTATTCCTAGCAAATAATGGCAATATTATAGAAAGTGATAAAGTAGCACCCATACCATGATTTCTGTACCAAAGGTTTGCAGCATTGCATCTTAGAGCTTATTTCCCATTTTATTTTGCTAATTTCTCTTCTTGCTTATCTTCATGGTTTCCTTTACACAAGGTCCAGGTCTTCAGCAGCAGTTTAAAACACAGATCCATTTCTGCCACCTCTGTGAACTTTATGGGCCTTGTCTTTTTTTTTTTTTAACATGCTGTGATATGATTTTATCAATATGCATTGCAGCCTCTTTATTATGGAAATGGTCAAACACACAAGGATAGTGATAGGTTTCGGCTTCAACAGTTAATATATTACCAATCTTGTTCTGCATTTCACAGACTTTTAGGTTATTCTAAAATATCTCAAAAATAAAACCAAAACATTTCAACACCTTGATGGCACTTACCAAAAGAAGCAGTAAAATCCTGATCTTGAACATTTGTAAGAAAGGCCCAATGGCACCTTCTAAGTGTCATTCAGCTCACACAGAAGCTGCTTCTGCTTGAAAGTGATTAGACTTATTCCTCATTCACATTTACCAACTAGCTTGATCCTTTTGTCCATTTTCTCATCAAATTTTTGCTAACATACAAAAGAGTGGGTTTCCTTATGACAGTTTCTTAGATATTTTTCATTGTCCTTTGCTCATATTTGCTCTTCTGTTTCCCACCCTTGTCCCTCCTTCTCCCTCCCTCTAGTACTCTTCCTTCTCATGACAATGTATATGTTTTAAATCTAGATTCTGCATATGAGAGAAAAGATGCAATATTTGTTCTTTTCCCTACATGCCATTCCTCTCCCCTTTCTGGTCTTTTTGGATTTCAGAGAATACTGTTTAACTGGATACATGCTAGCATTTCAAACAAATATGACTGCTCTCTAAACCAGTTGTTTTGCCTCTGATAACTCAGTTTTATCTAATGTTGCCAGTGGAAGGACTGTGTTTCCAATGTTAGACTGCTTCATAAAAAGAGCAGAGAATTATCATTCCAAACCCTTTACTCAAAATTTTTAACCACCACTTTCAGATATTTTCATTTGCCAAGGAAAAAAAATCAGTCAGATTTTGAAGGTTACATGAGCCCCAGGAGAGGGAAGAAGGGTGTCTTTAGTTAGGTTTCTACTGCTGTGATAAAACACCATGACCAACAGCAGGTTGTTGGGGAAAGGGCTTATTTAGCTTACAGGTTACAGTCCATAACTGGGGGAAGCCAGGACAGGCACTTGGAGACAGGGAGTGAAGCAGAGGCCATGGAGTAATGTTGCTTATGGGCTCATGACCCGTGGCTTACTAAGTCTGCCTCTTTATACAACTCCGGACCACCAGATGTGGTCTTCCCCTTCCACATCAATCATTAATCAAGAAAATCCCACAGATTTATATATAGGCCGGGCTGATGGAGGCATCTTCTCAATTGAGCTTCCCCTTCCCAGATAACTCTAGTTTGTGTCAAGTTGGGGAAAAAAAAAAACAAACAAGGGAGCATAATTATCTAGGCCCTGCCTAATTAGTCACCACCACGTATTTCAGTTGACCACAGTTTCCAAGAGAATGACAATATTTAAGCAGTCTCATGCCCGTTACCTCATGAGATTCAACAAACAAAAGTGGCTGCTTTTGTCATTTTGCCTCTAAGAAAAGGAAAATAGAACACCATCCAAATGTAAGAGCTCTTCCTACCATGGAGGTGCTGTAAGTTCAAAGCCTCACCTGAGCCAAAGCCCAGCATCTATTGCTAGCCCTCGGCCAAACTGGAATGATTCCTTAATGCTGTGGTGCAAAGTACTGTGATTTCTTTTGGCTTTGACTTGTTATATTTACTCGCCGTCACTTTCTTTTAAGAGGTGACAGAGCTCTCTACTGGTTAAGGCGAGCACACTGAGCCAGAAATGTAGCTCCTTAAGCAGAGCACTTGGCCTTGCATGGTTGAGGACAAGGGTTCTGTCTTCAACACTGAAAAACAAACAGTTACAAAATCCCCCATACTGTATGAAGCTCCTGGCACTAAGCAGCTCCCATATGGTCATTCACTCAGGCAACTTCCACCCTCGTTACTACCTCCTGTTCCCACTTCCCTTCCCAGCTCCAAGCTCTGGCACTTTCCTTGAGTGTTTTTCTCATTTCTGGTCTTAGACATATCCCCTTTCCCAGGTGCCTCCCAGTTTTTTCCTCAACAACCCAAGGCCGTTATCAGAAGACTTTTTGAAAAAACTCATAATTCTTTTTGTTTGCTTTTACTCAATTTTAGCACATGAATTAGTTGTCTCATATCTAAAAGAAAGAAGTAACTTCACTGAGTACAGTATACAAATAGAATTGGCTATTTTACAGAGATATGAGTATCATATATTTTTTCTTAGATATTGAATACTCTAGTCAAAATATCCAGTTAATTTTTGGTTGGTTGGTTGGTTGGTTTTTTGAGACAGTGTTTCTCTGTGTGGCCTTGGCTGTCCTGGACTCACTTTGTAGCTCAGGCTACGCTCAAACTCACAGTGCTCCAGCTGCCTCTGTCTCCCTGAGTACTAGGATGACAGGAGTATACCACCACACCAGGCTTCAATTAATGATTTTTTCATAGCTTCACAACAAATGTTGCTCTAAGTTTTGTTTAGGGCTTCCTTTCTTTGGGAATTTTTATCCAGCCTAGGTTGACCTCAAACCCACAGTTCCCTTGCTGTAGTTTCTCAGTTGCTAACATTGTGGTGGTGCACAACCACGTTTAGCACCTGATCCTGACATTTGAAGACATTAGTTTTCAAATCTATCTTTAGCTGGGTACAGACATCAAATGCCAGCATTCAAGTGGTTAAGGAAGAAGCATTGGATGTTCAAAGTCAACCTGGCCTACACAGTGAGTTCTACTCCATCTGGGTTTAAGGAAACTTGTCTCTACAAGGGGATCTTTCTTAAATTTTTTTCATTTCAAATTTATTTCGGTACTTTTGTGGATCAGTATATTCTTGCCTTTTTAAGTGACACTAAACTAGAAGCCAGAATCATGGGCGTCCTGCCTTTTTTTTTTTTTTTTTTTTTTTGGCTTCAAACTATTTTTTTATTTTATTTTATTTTTTTATTAATAGTTACATTTTATTAACTCTGTATCCCAGCTGTACCTGCCTTTCAAATATTAAAAATATTACAATCTAACAACTCCAATAGAATAATTGCTGCTACAAATACTCATATGAGCATAAAGAACAAGAATCACAAAGCATTGAATGCATCCTCTTCCTTGGGTCTAATCTCTGTTATTTGCTCTGAGAATGTTACACTGGAATAGTATAGGTCATAGAATGTTAAATGATAGTTAACTGTTGACTTCTTGAAGATAACTGTGTATCTTTCCTTGTTTCCTCCTCAGATGAATCCAAGGCAGTGGAGCCATATCTCTGAAAGTGCCAAAGACCTAGTACGCCGCATGCTGATGCTGGATCCCGCTGAAAGGATCACTGTTTATGAAGCACTGAATCACCCATGGCTTAAGGTACCTGCGTTCACAGGTCACCATGCACACAGCCAAGCACCATTCTAGAAAATGAGCCTTTTCACTCTTTGCTTGTTTCTCAGCCTTTTCATCAGTTTTGTCCATCATTTTTGTTGTCTTGTACCTTGTCTGAGACATGAATGATATTCAGCTGTTGGAATGGGCACAAAAGCAAATTAAGATAGTCTGTTGTCGGGCAACACATGTACCAGAGACGAAAAGGAACAGCTGAACACATGAAAAGGAACATTTTTTTCTTACATTGTCTTTTTATTGGGTATGACTGCATACTCATGGGATTGCATTGGTTTTTCAATAGACACTAGGTGTAGATTTATTGTTTTAGGGGAAAGACAAAAGTTGTTTTTATATCCCATTTTTCTAGATTAAGGAAAATCATATCTTGAGACATCCGGAAATAGTATTGTTTCATTAAAACATTATGCCATAATTCCAGGAAATTCTTGCATCATAAGGAAGAATATATATTCAGAGATGTTCAGAATTTTGCCATGTTACAAAAATTGTTACTGTTAGAGCCAAGAGTTCAGTTCAGTCTACCCTGACCCATCATTTATGATGTATATATCATGTCCCTTTCACTAACTAGATGACATTGCTCTAGCCACATTCCTTTTTCCAACATTATCAGTTTCCTGGATCTTTTGGCTCTAACTTGTGATTTGTTTTGATTGCTTACGTTCACATGCATGCATGAACATCTGCCTTATTTGTTGGTTGGTTGGTTGGTTGGTTGGTTGGTTGGTTGGTTTTTCAAGACAGTGTTTCTCTGTGTAGTCCCTGGCTGTCTTGGAACTCTCTCTCTCTCTCTCTCTCTCTCTCTCTCTCTCTGTAGACCAGGCTGGCCCCAAACTCACAAAGATCCACCTGCCTCTACCTCCCAAGTGCTGGGATTAAAAATATGCACCAGCACTGCCTGGCCATCTTCCTTCTCTTGATCCTACAAACTTCTCCAGCTTCTGCCTCCATTCCTTGGTTCCCTCAATTGCAAAACTAAAAAGAATTATCTGTACCCATTGCTCTAATTTCTCCCATCCCTGTCTCTTGTACTCATACTAGTCAGGATCTCAATCCCCATGAAGCACACGAAAACAACTCTATTGGCTATGGGTATGTCTCAATAGAGTACTTGCTTAGCATGAGCAAGGCCCTGAGCTTCAACCCAGAATCTCAAAAACTCAAAAATAAAACACATGTCTAGTCACTACTGACCTTCACATTGCTGAGTCTAGTGGTCAAATCCCAGAGCAGGACATTCTTGGTCTGTTGATAACATTTGACATCCATCTCCTGGAACTTTCTTCCCTTGGTTTCCAGGATACCTGCCCTGTTTTTCCCTTCTGCTAGTGAGGCTACTTCTCCTCACATCTTGCTGACCTTTCCCCCATTTCCCTACCTACCACATTACATGGATTTGCCACTGACTGGCCTTCATCCTTGCTCCACATCTCTTTCTCCATTTCACTCTATACCTGGGAGGCCTCACTGAGTTTGATTGCCTTTAAGTGTCTGTATGTGATGGGTCCTGGATCCATGCCTCTCTCCTGAAGTATTCTTCCTTAACTTGCTGGCTAACTGGGTTTTCTGAATCCTTTTTGATTTTACCCTTTTCTAGTTTCCTGTGCCTCATTTTCTTCATTCTTGCGTTCTTGCTGAGCCTCGGACCACAGGCATATCATTGCCTCAGCCCTCCTGTATTAATCATACTGTTTCCCTAGAATATTCTTCCTCTACATCACTCTGTGGTTTGTTTCCTCACTATATTCAGACCCTTATTTAGATACCAGTTTCTCAGTATACTCTTACCTGGTCACTATTATACCATGATGTAAAAATATTGATTAACACTGCATCCTGGTGACAACAACATGGAATGCTTTTATGGAGCAATTTAAGCATTTCACTGAATCTTGATTCTACTTGGTAATACTTTTTGGGCCTGGGGAGGTACTGTTCAGTGCTGCAGCACTTTCCTACTATGTGTAAACCCCCAAGTATGGTCCCCAGTAACATTAAAGAGAATATTACTTTTGAAATATCATTCAACCTTTTAATGTTTTAATACTACTACTTCTCATTTCGCCAGCAAAGAATACATTCTTCAGTACTTTATTTTGCTATTAGTGTGTTTTTCTCCCTGAGATGAAATGAACATCTTAGAAAATTCCCGTTCCTTCTTTACTTCTCTCAGTTTTTTCTAATAAGGATCTTTTGTCATTTAGAAGTTACTTTAAATGCCAAATAAGGACAGTAGCAGCTGTTTAAATTATTTTTAAGATCCTGTATAAAATGTCTTAGCATTAGACAGTTACCGTGGCTTTTATTATCTTACATAATAACATTTCTTTCTGGAAATTCTTATCTCTACCAATGATTATAGTTCTCACCCTTAGTCTGAACTTCATACAGAATAGATTTCTGGAACCAAAATATTTTAAAATGTCAGTAACATAAAAGGAAAAGTCTGGAAAGGTAAACTCAGAGTCACTGTATGTGAACTACTGTTTATCTGCATTGCTTATGTGTCATCTGGAGATGATGAAGTTAGTGAGGAGCTTATGTAGCTGGAAGGAGCAGCTTTAGGTTACATTTAGCCCCTGTTCCTGTGTATATGTGTCTCATTACAGTGGATGAAAGTTATGTTTATTTAGAATGGCTAAAATATAAGCCAGGGCTTAATGAAAACACCCTCAGTAACTACAAAGTAAAGAAATTGAATAATGAAAATTCTTGTGATAAAGAGTGTCCAAAGTCAGAAGTATCATTTGAGTCAAAAATAATAGCAAAAAGATTTTTTTTTTGGTTACAAAAGTAGGGCTTGCTTATTTATTCCATGTTGAAAAAGAATCTGAGTATTAAATCAAGTAATACGTGAATGTCTTATAGTTGTTGACTTATCTACCTGATAACTTGCTATGAATATTCATCCTAACAAAAGTAAGATTGAGTACACACAGAGTCACAGCTGTAGTAAGCTTTCTAGACTAAAAGGAAGACAGAGTCTGACTGTAAATAGACTTTCATATGGTGCTAATAGAGAGTAAAGAGACAAGGCTCTGTCCTGCACAGATAGCCTCTTCTCCGTGGGCTCTTCTTGGGGGCTCATTTTTTTCACTGTTTTTTTTTTTTTTTTTTTTTGTCCCTTGACTTTTCAGCCAGCCACCTTTCACCTAGCCTAGGGTATATTAGGAATCAAAAATAAAATAAAGTAAAATGGGATAAATAAAATAGCAGCAGTATCAGCCTAGGATTTCTCCTCCAGCCCTGGGATCCCTAAAATGCCTCCCTTCCTTTCTCCAGCTTTCCTTTTCCAGCCATTACATCAAGGAGCCTAGCCAAGGTCTTTAATCAGCAGAAGCATGTGATGAAATATGCCTGCTCTGTCTCATCACTTGCCTCTAGACAGTACTTTAGTACTTCACGTCTCAACTTATTTCCTTATTGTCAATACCTAACACTTTGAGGGAGGTCTTTATGCTATAGGTAGAAAGTATTTTCAAAATCATCTGTAAACCCTATTTGCTGCCACGTATCCAAACAAGACATGTATCTTTCAAGCTGCTTGCCCTAGTCGTCGTCCTACTACAGCTGGAAGACTCGTACCCATTCACCCAGACCCAAAATTGTGCTAAATCGTGATATCTTCTTCCTCTCACTATGCATGTTTAGTCTGTCAGAACATCATGTTCTACCTGTAAAATGCATGTCAAACTAAAACCCTGTATTATTTGAGAAACACTACTAAGAGAATGAAAAACAAAGTGCAACCTGAGAATAAATCCTTCCAAATGATGTATAAAGGACAATCTAGAGAAAGTAAAGAATTCTCCAAACCTCGTAAGGAAACATAAAATGTAATCTAAAATGTGAAAATAACTTGAGCAGACATTTTTTACAAAGATGCACAGGTGATTAATAAGCGCCGGCAAAGCTGCTCAGCATTAGTAGTCATTAAGGAAGTCCAAATAATGCCATAGTGACACTACTTCTACAATTGTGTTAGAATGGCTAAAATAAAAATTACTGGGGCTGGTGACAGATAGCTGAGCAGTTAGAAGCACTGGCTGATCTTCCAAAGGGCTCAGGTTAAATTCCCTACACCCACATGGCAATTCACAATGATTTGTAACTCCAGTTCCAAAGAATCTGACACCATTTTCTGGCTTCCATAGCCACTGTATACACATGACATACATACATACATTCAGGCAAAATCACTTTAAATAAATATAAAAGGAGAATTAATAAATGACTAACCATACCTAGTATTGACAAAGATGTAGAACAACTCTGACTCATGCGGTTATTGTGAATGTGAAAAGATACATCCAATTTGTAAAACAGTTTGATCACCTCTTAAAAACTTAAACATGGTTCATTCACATGGCCCAGACATTCTGTTTGTTCCTTGGAGAATTAAATGTATAGTCATGCAAAGACTTACTTGTATGTGAATGTTCATAAGATGATTTTTTTTTTTACATTTACATTCACTTGGTGGTATTTGTTTATTTACCACGGCACACGTTGTGCAGACAGGTGAGAGGGTAGCTTGTAGAGTTGGTTCTCTTCTTCGTATTTTCTGAGGATCAAACTCAAGTCATGAGGCTTGGCAGTAAGCACCTCTATAATATCCCCATCCTCTCATAATAAAGTAAGCCCAACCTGCCCCGTCCTCATCATTGCTCCCATCTGTCCACTATCTTGTCAGTGCATTCTCTCTACGTGGATGAATCTGCTTGCTCTCTATCAGAATTTTCCGCACATTCTCATTCCTTGGACCTTTGTGGTGGGTACTTCCTCTGTTTCAACCACTCTCTCGATAAATAGTACCCCAACATTTTTTAATTCTTTGTTTAATGATTTTCAGTCTGGTTAGTTCTGATTTGTATTACGCAAATAGCTAGTGAGGTTGAACTTTATTTCCTAATGTTTATTGTCCATATTCATTTCATCTTTGGTGATCTGTGTGTTCATTTAAATAGCCCATTTGTTGAGCTTAGTTCTTGGTTCTTGTTTCATAGTTCTTGTTAGTCATTTATACATTACAGATATTACTTCTCTGTTAGATGTCTGGCTAGCAAAGATATATTTTTTTTCTTTATAGGCTGCCTTTTCAGTCAATTGACAGTTTCCTTTTGTTGTAAGAAGCCTTTTTAATACCATGAGGTCCCGTTTGTTGATTGTTGACTTCATCTCTTAAGTGATCAGAGCCCTCCTGAGGAAAACCTTCCCTGTGCCTGTTTCTTCAAGTGTTTTCCCTATTTTTCCCTCTAGCCATTTCAGAATTTCAAGTCTCACATTAAGTCTTTGATCCATTTGAAGTTGACTTTTGTGCAGCGTAAAAGATAGGGATCTAGTTTCATTCTTCTAAAATAAAGTTCAAAATTACTCTCTTGGAATTATAAGGGCTGTTACAAAGGAAATAATTACTTTCTGGGCAAGAACATGAAGCAGACCCGGCGTTGGAGAAGCAGCTTAATTACATGCCCCTTGAAAAGTCTGTCCTGGTTGGAAGACCTTATAATTTTTGTTGTCTAGTTCTTGCTGACAGTACAGTATGCTGGATCAGTATAGACTTAATTTTTAAGAGCTTGTTTTACCTGACAGTTCATATTGAAAATAGCCTCAATGCAATGAGGTGATATGTATGCGAAAATGTCATAATGAAAGCTATTTTTTACATGCTAACTAAAATAATTTTAAAAAAAAAGATAGCTTCATGCTTTCACGACCATTATGATAACTTTAGCCACCTACTTACATGTCTAAAAGTTAAATAAGCTATTTCTTTACTCCTTTATTGTTGCTAAAAATATTATTTAGCCATTAATTTTAATGTTCATATTCCTTGTTTCAGAACTTGTATCAGCATATGGAATAAAATAGCCAATTTCCTAAAATTAAATCTAAACTTCACCTTTAAGAATCTGACCTTCACTAGCATATTGAAAAAAGATTGATTAAATGATATGTATGTAATAAATGTAACATAATTATAGAATAAATGATGACTTAGATAAGAATAAAATTATAAATAACAACAACAAAAGAATCTGACCTTCATAATTTACGTTCAACATCTTCACTTTTTTCAGTGTTTGTGTATGATAATAATCTTCTTTTATAGGAGCGGGACCGTTATGCCTACAAAATTCATCTTCCAGAAACAGTAGAACAACTGAGGAAATTCAACGCAAGGAGAAAACTAAAGGTAAATTTTTAAAACCACCCAAAAGCTCATTAGGTGTAGTTGGTTGTTTTTTTTTTTTTTAAAGCACGTATACACCTAGAGGAAATTCAGTTCTATTTTTTTAAGACTTATTTATACATTTTCTGCCTGCATGTGTGCCTACATGCCAGGAGAGGCATCAGATCTCATTACCAATGGTTGTGAGCCACCACGTGGTTGCTGGGAATTGAACTCTGGACCTTTGGAAGAGCAGCCAGTGCTCTTAACCTCTGAGCCATCTCTCCAGCTAGGTGTAGTTGGTAATTATGCTTTTATTTTGTTTCAATTCCCATAAACATGTCCTTCTGTTGGCCATTATTTTTGCTACAAATAAATTATTTCTAAAAATTCTTGCCATTTCAGTAAACTTTGGGGTTTTTTAAATCATTTAGGTTAACATTTCAGCATGAATCAAAACAAAATTTAACAACTAGAAGCAACATATTTTAGATTTGTTTTTGTCTTTAAAATTTATATGGTTACATTTGAATCTAAGCTATGTTTTCTCAAATAAAATATTTTGACAGAAAATATAACATGACACATGCCATAATCTTACCACTGAGAAAGCTGAAGCAGGAGGTTCATGAGTTTCAGGCCAGCTTGGGCTACATAATGAGACAGTGCTTTAAAACGTTAAACTGACAATAAAGACTTTAAATTTTTTAAATGTGACCTTAGTTCTCTGGAAACTGCAACTGAGTTAGCATTGGGTCTAGTATTGAACAACCATCATATAGCAATAAATAAAAGCTGAACTACCATAATCAATAAAAAAGGTTTGCAGATCATCGTTTTTATTCTTCCTAGAGAGTTCTCTTGCTGTTCTCCCTGTCCTCTGCCTCAAAGAGTTAAAAAGCACAATGATAATGACCCCTCACAGGGAGCCATTGTAATTCAGAACTTTCTGTAAAGCACCCAGTATTCATCTGCTTTGGGGCAGCAGCACTTGGCCATAAAGATCCAGAGGAAATGATTAATGCTTGTTTGATCTGTGGTGCTGTATATATTAAGTCTGTTCTGTAAGTAGCTGACTGGATAATAGTCTCTAATTAGATGACTCCTATCAATTACAAAACATCTTGAGTATTTTTCAGATGTCCTAAATTATAATACTATTCGTTTAGTGATCTGTACCCCTTGAAGGTTATTAATGGTTGTATACAGCTATAGATTTTATGTAAACATATGGGGAAACTCTCCGGTTATAACAGTACCATGAAAGGGTGAAATGCCCAAAATGGTATCCATTAGCCACATGTAGCTATGTGAAATTCAGTTACTTAAGGTAAAAATCCAAGTGCCAGTTCCACATTTGTTCTATCCTGTTTCAAGTGATCAGTGGGCTAGTAGCCACCATATTGGAAAGCATAGATACAAAACATTCCCACCCTTGTAGAAGATTCTACTGGACATGGAATGACACTGTACAAGAGAACTTTTCACCTATCATTGTTAATGATGAGCATTCTTATATAAGTTTTTCTTCTAATTCTTTTGTTATCAGGGGTTAAACTGACCCTTCTCTCTCTGCCTTATAAAATCCTTGGCAAAAATAGTTGTTAATGATATGCCATCATTGAGATAGTGACCAAAGGAGTTTATTAAGGCTTGGCATCTTTCCTTTGACATGTGCCTAAACTGTTATAGGTTTTAAATGAAAAAAAAAATCTAACCATTCATAGTAAAATTTGGTCAGCTCTCTTGAGTTTAGTTTCCTGTCCAAAGAAACTGTGTCTATGCTTCTTTCTTAATTCTTCTGAAAAATCTCTTTAATCTTTATCTCTGCTTTAGTTTCACATAACATTACTCTATTTGAGGTTGAACCTTCCATTACCCAAATAGCCATTTCAGTCAGGCTTGAGCAATCCCATCACGGGAGACATGTTCGCCACTAAGTGCCACAGAAGCAGACTTGTACCAAAAATAACCAAACTGGTGACTAAGATTCATTTGGACAATGCCAAACTATCACAACAAACAGGGATCACATGGATTTCCCACTTCCCTTTGCAGAGCTATTTAAAGTCTCATGACCCGCCAAGCAACATAGAATTAGAAACATCAGTGTAATCATTATGGGCTTGTTTTGAGCCAAGGCTACAATTCCTGAGAATTGTCAGCCAGCAGGTTAGCACACGCCAGGGAGCTTATTCTCCTCCTTAGACCTCTCCTCTGACCTTCTAGAACAAAGACGGTAGCTTCCCTGGTTTCCAACACCCACCACCCCACCACTTCTTTCCACAAATGAACAGATAGGTGTCCACTCGTCTTTACTCCAGACACTGATTTGAAGTTCCCCAAGTGGTGCAGAACCTAATTCTTAAGACTACCTTAGAGGTGGTTGAAAAAGAAAATTCACTGAAAGGTAATTATTGAATTTTGATTATGGGTAATAGAAGAAATAAGAGGTGAACAGCAGTGCAGGAAGAAGTCGCTCAGGTTATGGTGGGTGGGTGAATCCTGGTTCTGACTCTCCCTCACTTGAAGCCTTGACCAAATTACCTAAAGTCTCTATGCCTCAATCATCTTTATCTGTAAAGTATGACAGTGGTAGCAGCTAATTCCTAGGAGTAGCAGGATTCAATGAGTTACTGTTAGAGCAGTTAGAAGAATACCAGGCTTTGGTAAATGCTCCAAAGATCTTTTTAATGATTAACTTTGTATTTTTGTTAATAAATTATTATTATTTTAGTAGTAGTACCTTTGATTTAGTAATCTATAAATGATTGTAATTCCTGAATAAGCACTGTATACCATTTTAGACTCATGCTAGTCATTCACTTTAATATTTTAGAGCTTTTAGGAACTGTTAAACTTCTATTACTTATTTATTTGTTTGTTTGTTTGTTTGTTTATTTTGTGTGCCCAAAGGTCAGGAAGCACACATGCCATACCAGCATGTGGAGGTTGGAGGACAACTTGTAGCAGTCACTTTTCTCCTTCACTATGTGGGACCCAGGAATTGAACTCAGATAGTCAGGCTTGAAGGCAGGCGCCTTTACCCACTGAACAATCTCTGCCAACCCCTAGGAACTTTTAAGAATGCATAAAACACTGAAAATATTTACTGAACAATCTCTATTCTTATATTTCTTCAAAGTAATTATGCTTAGAATTTTCTTACTATTTATTATCTTTTTCCCTTATATTTTCTACAAGAAGTTCTTATATAATTCTACTTACACCCTTGCCTCTATTTTCCTCAAGTAGTATAGCCATGTAACCCTTGTAGGTGCCTGAAATCTTTCTTTGTCTTGAATATCATATATTCTGCTGTTTTTATATATAAACATGCTTCTGATAAAGTGTAACAAATAAATTAGACACAGTAAGATTAACAATAATTCACAGTCAATCAAATGTGATAATTATAGCAAATATGTTATTATAAAGGCCATTCAGAACATATAAATTATTGATTTCTGGAATTTCTCCTATAAGATTTTTATACCAAGATTGATTGTAAGTAACTGGAATTGAGGAAAGGGAAAACTACTCATGTGAGGCTCTTGAACCAGCAGATTAGCATTGCCTGGAGCTTATGAGAAATAGAAATTCTTGGGTTGTAATATATTCAGATAAGAAAAGATAAGTCCCAGATTTTTTGGTTTGTTGTTCTCCTTGTGGAGCTCCTGTCTCCTCCAGATCCTTCATCTCTCTCTTCTTTCATAAGATTCCCTGCATTCTGCCCAAAGTTTGGCTATGCATCTTTTCTGAAACTGATAGTCCAACCAAGGACCATGCATGGAGGTAACCTAGAACCCCTGCACAGATGTAGCCCAAGGCAACTCAGTCTCCAAGTGGGTTCCATAGAAATGGGAACAGGGACTGTCCCTGATATAAACTCAGTGACTAGCTCTTTGATCACCTCCCGATGAGAGGAGAGCAGCCTTACCAGGCCACAGAGGAAAATAGTACAGCCAGTCCTGATGAGACCTGATAGGCTAGAGTCAGATGAGGAGCATGGGAGGAGATGAGGGAGAGAGGATGGGATTGAAAGGGGACAAGGCTACAGCTAGGATACAAAGTGAATAAATTGTAATAAATCAAAAATGATTAAATAAATTTTTTAACAAAAGAAAAGAAAAAGCATCCATTTAGAAAGAAAATAAAATTGTTTTTGCAGATGGCATGGCTCCATATTGTAGAAAATCCTAAGAAATTCACTAGAAATTTATAACAATTATAAGTTTATAATAATTATAGATTATGAATCAGAAAAAAGTGAATAATATATGTCTGCATATATATATATATATGGATAATTAACAATCTTCAGAGGAAATTAAGAAATAAGTCTATTCACGACAGCATAACAATGAAATGTTCAGAAATAAATCCAACAAAAGAAATACAAGATGTGTAAATTAATATTGCTGGGATAAATTAGGAACCTAAGTAAAAGAAGACTATGCTATCTAAGCTACGTGCCCTGAGGTGCAGGCTCCTTAAGTGAGACATTAGTTACTTTCTCATTGCTGCAGTAAAAATACCTGACAAAAACAATTTAAGAAAGGAAGGGTTCACTTCGGCCTATGGTTCAAGTGTATAAGGACATGACAGCAAGAGTATAAGAAAACTAGTCATGTTGTGTCCAGTCAGGAAGCCAAAAGAAACAAATGCTGCTGCTCAGCTCTTTGTCTTTAGTCAGCCTTGGTCTCCAGCCCAAAGAATGGTGCTGCCCACAATTAGGGTGGTTCTTCTCTCTGCAGGTAATCCTCTCTAGAACACTCTCATAGACTTACCGAGGGGTGCTATCTTTGGTGATTCCAAGTGCAGCCAAGTTGACAGAGGAAATTAAGCATCATGAGAAGGGTACACTGCCTTTTTACCCAGGCACCAGCTACTAAAGGGGTTATGAACAACGGGGTGTCTGTTGGTATGTGAACTTGTCAGTCTAGCAACACACTCAGCAGGGTATCTCTTCCAAAAGTTATCCCCTTTACTTCAGGCACTTTTTTGACCCCCAGAAAGCACATTTCTCTATAATAAAGCAAGAACCATTATATATGCATGGATGAAATTCTCAAACAGTTTTAAAATGTTTCCTAAGTTTAAAAAAGATCCTTTAATCAACGTGGCACATTTTGGCATAAAATATTTTGATCCTCTTCACTCTCGCTACTGATTTTTTTTATAAGTAGACATTATCTGTCTATTACAACAATTTTCATTTTAACATGTTTTTGTTGGAAATAGCTTCTATTAAACTGAAATATAATAGGACATAATTATAAGGTTTGGCCTTTAAAGGAAAAAAAGTTATCTAAATAAAAGCAATAGTCTACATTTGAGTGAACTGACTACAGTCAATTTAGGAAATGTAGTTTGAGCCAAGTGTGGAGCCATAATCCCACACCTGTAATCCCAGCACTGAGGAAGCTGAGGCAAGATGGTTTCAAGTGCAGAGCCAGCCTGGGAAAGCTAGCCACACTGTTTCAAAAACCCCCATCTAAAACAAGGGCAACAGTGATTTGAAACCAAGCAGTTTGATTAAGAGGATAAAACCACTAATTGTCCTTCATATAGAAAGCAAGCAAGAACTTCCTCTAAAGGAGGCACACATGAACTCTCAGTAACTGTGATTTCCTCCATGGAGTCTGCACAAGACAGTGCCCATAACAGTCCTAGGTGGGAGAGGGGCTCATGGGACCCGACTCCACTCAAAGAAGTTCATGGCAGTCCAGGGCTGCTAGGGGAGAAGTCCTAGTGTAGTCGCTTGGTGAGTTACCCAGGTGCCAGTGGATAGCTCCACAGGCAAATCCATGCAGGCAGTTCTGGTTAAGCCCAGAGAAGTCACGAAGTAAAAAGAGACACAAAGCAGAAAGACATGAAAGCAGAATGGGGACTTAGTGAAAGGATGTGGGGGGGGGATGGGTATGACCAAAATATATCAAATACATATAGAAATGGTCAAAGAAGAAATCAGTTTTCAAAAGGAAAAGAACACAAGCAGACAGAGCTTTCTGACAACTCCACAACTTTCCTTTATTGGTTTTGCAAATTGCAACTGCATACCTTGCCTGCTTTTCTGCCTGGCGATCAGTCCCCTCCAGCATTCCTCAACCGCATAAGAAAAGGCAGTTTAGGACTGCTGGTTTAGTACTTTAAAAGCAGAAAGTTGCAACTTTATCATAGTTTTTTAGAGATTTTGAATATTATTAACTTAAAATTATGTTTCATCCTTAAAACATGCTCAAGTATACCTAGTAAATCCAAAGACAAAGCTTCTTTGTCAAAACTAGATAAACCAGAAAAATTGGACATCTGCTGATATAGGATATCATTTATATTGATGCCCCCAATAGGCTCTTCACTAGATGTAGTGTGTTATGGGAGTTGGCAAACAATGGCCTGAGGGTCTAGTCCAGCCCACTACCTTTTAGGGGAATATAAAGTTTTATTGAAATCCAGTGCCATATATTCATTTACATTTTGTCTATTGCTTTTGAGCTTTGATAGCAGAATTAAGTAGTAGCAAGAGAAACCATGTAGCCTTCAAAGCCTAAAATATTTATGGTCTGGCCCTTTACAGAGTTACAAACAACAACTGTTAACTCCTGGTAGACTAGAAACCCTTACAATTAGGAAGAGAGGTCAGTGGCCAGGCTTGATTACATCTTTAATCACAACAGGGGCTAAGCCTGTCTGGACCTGTTTTCCCACCCATGAAATGAATCTTTTAGAATAGCCCAACACTGAGATTGACTCTCAACCTGTAAAAAAAATTCTGTGACTATGTGAGCTATTTTGAAATTGTTCTCCTGTTTCACATAATTGTCTTGGGAGTGGAACCATATATGGTCACTGAACTGAGAAACTAAAAAAGCCAAACTGCTAGGAACTTACTATTTCAAAGCAATTCCTGTCTCAGGCTCTTTTAAGTACCAGTACAAGTATCTGTTTATAGCTCTCCAACTACAGAAGTAGCTAGGGAAAGCCTTAAAAACCTAACACTAACATACCAAGAAACTCGGTTGAACTCCCCTCTAAATAAACAAAACATCTCTAAAATTCTGGTTAGGGTGTGTGGGAAATATGATTTGATACATAAGAATTCCATTCCACCCAGTTTTTTTAGGGAGCATGTATATTATGCAAAGTGAAATAAGATTCTTCTGTAGAAAGAAGACTCAACAATCACTATCTTTCCTATGTGATTGATATAATTCCGAAAAAAAAAAAAAAACACTTCCCTGTTTTAACCCTGCATTACAGGAAATTTAGGCATTTGCCTCAAATGGCAGTATCAAAATCACTTGTGTTTTATTTTGTGTCTCACTTTTTTTGTCTTTTTTATAGTAGTGGTGGTAATGGCGGTCATTGTTATTGTTGTTCTTACTGCTGCTCTGCTATTTTGACTCATGGTCTTTTTACTACATAGCCCATGCTAGACTGGAACTCCCAACCTTCCTGCCTCAGTTACAGGCATGTAACATCATGCCTAGCATCTGTCATTCGTTTCCTATTTTCTTTCTTTTTTTCCTTCCTTTCTTTCTTTTTTCTCTCTTTCTTTCTCTTTCTTTCCTCTCTCTCTCTCTCTCTTTCTTTCGACAGAGTTTCTCTGTGTAGCCTTGGCTATCCTGGACTTGCTTTGTAGAACACGCTGGCCTCAAACTCACAGAGATCTGCCTGGCTCTGCCTCCCTAAGTGCTGGGATTACAAGCGAGCACTACCACGCATGCCATCTATAGTCTATTTTTCAATTAAAATGTAGAGAAAGAAACTTAACATTGTCCCCCAAAAAAGTAGACCTTACGGAAATGCATTGCTACTAACATTTTCATGTATTTACCAACAAGTGCACTCATGTTCTGCCTCTATTTTACTAGGCTTAGTAATGATTTATACTTCCAGAATGTGCAACAGTTTTCAAAGCACTTTTGTGTACACTAAGACTTTGGGTGATTTTATATAGTAAAGTAATGTACCTTCCCCTTTCTATTCTCAATTTACAGAAAAGAAAACCTTTGGGAGACAGATAGCTCAGTCAGAAAAGTGCTTCCTGCACAAGCATGAGAACTGAGTTCCATCTCTAGCACCCACATAAGAACACACAATTCCAGCACTGAGGCCTCTAAGACAAGAGAGAACACACAGTCCCAGCACTGAGGCCACTGACACAAAGGATAGTTTTGTCAGCCAGTCCCTGTTCCCAGTGAGAGACTGTCTCAGAAAACAAGTGGCTGGCTCCTGAAGAATGATACCTAGGGTTGACCTCTGGCCTTCACATGAACACATTTACACATTCACATAAACATGAGCAGGTAGACATGCAAGAACAAGTAAGCCTGAAGAGCTTTAATGTTCTACTCAGTTGTGTAGCTCGAACAGGATGGAGCTAGAGAGCAAGCGTAGCAGCTTACAAGTTTTCCTATTACTAAAACGGTAACTCATGTTGCTGTCCCACACAGCAGTCCTAAAAGACGCTAGGCACTCTGTACAGGAGTGCTTCTCTACAATGGTTCGATCCTACGATCCACGTGTAACCAGGTGTGGTGTTCCATGCCTATAATACCAGCACTTGGGAGGAGGTAAAGACAGTAGGATCAAGAGTTTGGGGCAGCCCCAACTACATAGCAAGTTCAAGGCCAGCCTGTGCTACATGATATCCAGTCTCAAAAATCAAAAACAAATTACCTGTAGTTGGTTCTGATGTGCGGCCTGACTGAGAATTAATGTGCAAGAGCCACACACTCATTGTTACAAAAAGAAGAAAGGGAAAAGATTGAAAACTGAAAAACTCATAATCCTACTACTCAGCGTTATTAACTACTCAGTATTGTTAACATTGATATATGTTTACTGTTTTATAATTATTAACTATTTTTCGAAAGAAGCAAGCAGACTGCACACTATTTTAAAATATAACCTATTGGGCTGGAGAGATGGCTCAGAGGTTAAAAGCACTGACCTTCCAAAAGTCCTAAGTTCAATTCCCAGCAACCACATGGTGGCTCATAACCATCTATAATGAGATCTGGTGTCCTCTTCTGGCTTGCTTTATATACACACACAGAATAGCATATAAATAATAAATAAATAAACCTTTCAAATATAGAACCTATTGCAAACATCTTTCTATTTTGTTAAACATCCTTCTACAGCATCGTTTTATGATGATAGTGTCTTGTACCATGTGGTACCTGTGCAGGTCCAAGATGTAATTAGTTCATACACTTCATTCTGCATGTGGAAATACAGTATTCCAAAAATTGTTTTGAGAGCCCCTTCTCTTCTAGACAACATCTCTTACAAATTTTACTTTCTGAATGATCCTTAAGCTGAATAACCATTTAGGTAATGCTTTATGTTTGTGTGTTTGTTTTAATTGTATACTTTTTCATCTTTTTTTTTTGTGTGTGTGTGTGTGTGTTAGGGTGCAGTACTAGCCGCTGTGTCAAGTCACAAATTCAACTCCTTCTACGGGGACCCTCCTGAAGAGTTGCCAGATTTCTCCGAAGACCCTACCTCCTCAGGTAATTGAGTAATTTACTCATTCACCTCTATCTTTTCTCATCCATTCTGAATAATCTTTGTGGGAATTTAGTCAAGTCCTCCAAAAGATTGGAAGGAAGTTTGCCACCCACTAAGTCCTACCTACACGTGTCTGGTTCCTCTTTATTTGAATACAAACCTGTCCCCTCTGAATGCTCCCAAACCAATATTATACCAGTTTCTTTTTTACCTCAATACTTCCTCCAAACTACACTCCAAACTCTATACTCCATTTCATCCACTCCAATGTCATATTTAGACTCGCTGGATCTTGATGACCATCTTCTCCTACTGTAAAACTTTCTAATGTAAGATTTTCCCATGTCAACCACATGGAAAGAGACTTTAAGACAGCACTGCTTGAAATGAAGTCTTTCCATGTAAAAGCTGTCTTACAGTCACCAAGTTTCTTTCTTCATAAAGTCTTTAACTCATGTGTACAAGTATTCCAAGAAGAAGCCTTAAAAGAGTTACCTGTTTTGATGAATGATACATAAGTACTCCTTTAAAAAAAAAAACTGCCAGTGCTCATACAATCAGATGTAAGTGCTCACATTTACATCTGACCAGTGAAGTATTCCCAAGGACCATTCACTAAAAATCCAAAAGATCAATTTAGAGGCAGAGTGGTTAGAAGGGTTTCTTCTTCTTCTTCTTCTTCTTCTTCTTCTTCTTCTTCTTCTTCTTCTTCTTCTTCTTCTTCTTCTTCTTCTTCTCCTTCTCCTTCTCCTTCTCCTTCTTCTTTCTTCTTTCTTCTTTCTTCTTCTTCTTTGTCTTCTTCTTTCTTCTTTTTCTTTGTCTTCTCTTTATTTTTCTCTCATACAGTACATCCCAACCACAGCTTCCCTACCTCCATTACTCCCAGTTCCCCTGCCCCACCACCTCCTCTCTTCCCCAGATATACTGTTCCTCCATTTCCCTTCAGAAAAGAATAAGCCTCCTAGGGATTTCAACCAAACATGGCATAACAAGATGTAATAAGACATAAGGCATGTAATAAGCTATAAGGCATAAACCTTCATATCAAGGGTGGATGAAGCAACCCAGTAAGAGGAAAAAAGTCCCAAGAGCAGGCTAAAGAGTCAGAGACACTCTACACTCCCACTGTTAGGAGTCCCACAAAAAAAATAAATTAAAAAAATAAACACAAGCTAAACAAACACAGTGTATATGCAAAGGACCAAGCACTGGCCTATGCAGGCTACATGATTGCCACTTCAGTCTCTGTGAGACCCTGCAAGCCCTACTTAGTTGATTCTGTGGGCCAGATTTTCCTGATGTTCTCAACTCCTCTGGCTCCTGCAATTCCTCCTCCTCTTCTTCTGCGGGTCTCCTCTAGCTCTATCTAATGTTTGGCTGTGAGGCTCTGTATCTGTTCCCACCAGCTGCTGGAGGAAGCCTCTTGGATGATGATTAGGCTAGGCACCAATCTATGAATATCATTAGGAATCATTTCATTGTTTTTGTTGTTGTTGTTGTTGTTGTTGATTGATTAGTTTTGTTTTGTTTTTGTTTTGTCAGACATGTTTGGTTCTTCCCTAGGTCTCTGAGTGATCCAGTTTCCAGATTTTAGCCATCTAGGCAGTGTCAGGCATAGGTTCCCTCTTCTTTATTCACTTGACTCCTGAGTCTGTCCTCTGGCCTCATATTTACTTCTGTTAGAGACAATTTTTTTTTTCACAGTTCAAGTTCTTTATTTTTTTGGACGTCAGGCCATGAACGTGTATGGAGTGGACTCCAGGAGCTCATGGGCTCCAGGAGCTCCGGCTCCTTCCCATTGGTCCTCACAAAGTGTGCTTCTCTGGAGGTCGCAGGCTGGTGCTTGAATTCAGCCCAGGTGCCCTTCTCTTTGGCCTCCTCCTTCTTCTTCTAGTCATCCTCCTTCACACACTTCAGGAAGCTGTCCCCGCTCTTAGAGTGCTTGATGTGCTCAATGTGCACGTTGAATTCTCCTGGTAAGGATCTTGCCCTTAACCTGCTTGTTCACAGTGGTGCTCACAGCATGCTGGGTGACATTGGGGACTCTTCTGGTTTTGCTGTGGTAACACTTAGGGAGCATTCTTTTCTGAACAGTGCCCATTCCTCTGATGTCTGCAGTATCACACTTTTTGTAGATTCACGTATATGTGGCCAAAGGAACAACTCCTTATTTCCTAAAAGGCATGGAGAACATATAACAAGTGTCCCTCCACCTTCTCTTTGTGTTCGTCATCTTGGCAAGTTAGTTCAAGATGGTTGCCCGGCAGAAAGGAGATAAAATCTTTATGTGATGGAATTTGTCCCCCTGATTTGATTTTTCTATTCTTAAGCTGCGTTCTTTAATATTGGAGTATGAACATTAGAATCCTGACTCAGATTCCTTCTTACAACATGAGTTGTATGCCCCACAGTCGGTAATAGAAGAGTGCTTTTCTCCCTGAAGGGTCTGGAAATGTCTTCAGTGCTTGTGCTTCTACCCTCTACTCATGCATATGCATGCACATCGACTCCAAATCCCTTACTTATGGTGTATGTGCTTACACCATATGTAAAATGACGGAACTGTGTTTCCTATTTCAGCAGGGGTTTTTTTATTTCTTTTTTTCTTCTTTTCTTTTTTTTATTTCTTTTTTATTTATTTATTTATTTTTTTCTTTCTTTCCTATTTCAAAGTGCTTTTGACTTTTACCAACTGGGATATGAATCTTCCTCTTTTGAGTGAAGGTGATTTCCAGACACATTCAGAATCTTAGAGAAGTGACTGGGGGAAAAGCCCAGAGGCTTCCTCTTGTACTGCCTGAGCCTTTACAGTGCATTAGACTGGGGCATAGTTGTGATTGTACATGTGCTCTGCAGCATTTCATCTCTGCCCTTTTTTTCTTCCTACAATATTTTGTTCCTATCCCTGTACCATTTTTAGAGTTTGAACATCTCTCTTCTGGCTTTCAGCATAGATTACACTTGACCCTATTTAGGGAGAGTGGATCCAAGCATGGTGTTTATTTCATAGTTTTGATGACATGATAGAGTGACAACTTGTACTATATTTAGAATAAATTACCTCTTTGGGACCTTTTGGGATGGTCACTGTCTGTACTTTCAACTTTCATCTTTTGAAATGGGCCTAGAAAGTGGTACGGTCCTTAATTTTCAGAATTTGCCTTCAGTTAATATTTTCCTCTTCCCATTTAACAAGGCTTTAAGTGTTCTTTTCCTAGAAAAGGTTATATTTTTCTTTACAAAAAATTTAACTATATAAACATGCTTATTTACATTAAATATGTTTTATCACCTGTTTTTTCTTCTTCAGTACAGTTTTTAAATAATTTGGTTAAAACAGTTTTCTTTTTTAGAGTAGTACTATGTTTTTAAGCAGATAAAAAACAAACAAAAAAACATTCTTCTATCATCTTGCAGGCTACCTGCAAGGTTTCACATTAATTATTCACAATTGAACATTCATTTTTGGCTTCCCTTTCCTGCATTCTCACCTTGTTACATTCTTTTTTATTTTTTTACTTCTGGGAACTTCATGATCTTCTGAACAGTGTATATTTTAAATGGCTTATCGTAACTATCTGTAAAGATTTTTTTTCAGTGATGCTATTTGGATGCTACAAACGAAAAGTAGAAAAATTAAAATCTAAATGTAAATCACTACTCCAAATGAAGAGGAAATTTTTATGTAGTCAGAGGTCAAAAACAAAGGAAATTTTAAAGTGTAACATTTTTCCAAACACTTCACAGAGCTATCAGAAATTATTCATACATTTCTAAAATTAATTTTTAATACTAAGCCATTTTCAGGAAGGCATTCTGTCCTAATCAACATTACTGACCTACAGCCATCTGCCAACCCACAGCCTCTCTGCAGCCAACAGGAATACATCAGCTGCAGAAGCCATTTATGTATTTTATCTGGACTCAAATAAAGCTTTGCACTTTTGTAAATGAAAATATCTACATTTGTTTTTCTTTATCTCCATCTCATTTTTGGTGTTTTCATTACTTTTCAAACCTAAAATCTTCCGTTTATCCCTATGCTTTTTCATTTTAAACTCCCAAAGTTACTCTTCCCACTGTCTTTCTGTTTGAATTTGTATGGGTTTGTTTTACACTACAAAACCAGAAGCACCTTTTGTGATTACCTGCAAATGCATCCAAGCCAGAGACAAGAGAGAGAAATGACTTCAGAACCTATGCTCCTAGGGTGGTGCTGGGGTAGACTAGAAGAGCCAGGAGGACAGTGAACAATGCATTTCACCAGCTGCCCATTCTTTACATGTGCTCCACCTTACCTTTTTTATTCTTATGAAATGATAGGTAGGTCCATTTAAAAAGAATAAGCTTAACAAGAGTAATAGTTGGTTATCCCAATTTTGTCTCCCAAAATTCCTTGAAATTCTTTCTACAGCACTCTGAAGTTTGAGGACAATGACTAAAGCTGCTTGCTCACAAAATGCATGTTATTTTCTTAAAGTAAAATCTATTATCACAATGAGTATGCATTTAAGAAAATATAAGTATTTAAAAACACAGTTTAAAAATTAACCAGCTCCCCAGCCTGTCATCCAAAGAAAAGCTGAACATGTTTAGGTGTGTCATTGTAATGTAAAACAATTTTTTTACTGAAAAATGCTTTTTCTTTTTTTTTTCAATTTTAAATGTTTTTTATTTTATTTATTTTTTTTAGAATTTTTTTTCTTATCAGTTACATTTTATTAACTCTGTATCCCAGCCATGTCCCGATCCCTCATTCCCTCCCAGTCCCTCCCTCCCTCATCTCCACCGTGCCCCTTGCCAAGTCCACTAATATAGACTATCGAAACTCATTCGTTTTGCTTTCACTAGATTCACCGAGGTTACTCTTATAAATAAACAGTATCGTGTTGCTTTGTTACTTAATTCAGAGTTGAAAGCGCCTATTTTCATTTCAAAGCAAAGAATTTAGAATGAGATCACAAAAATTGTTGTCTGAAATTGGGGGAGGGGAGAGTTTGCTGTGTGTGGTGGGGGGACTGTGCTAATGGCTTATCTAGTGGGCCTAACTATGGCTTGATGACCTGCTTGCTCTAAAATAACGTTTGTCCTTTGTCCATATGCTGCCTTCCTCCTAGGACTTCTAGCAGCAGAAAGTAGGTATCCCTTTGTTTTCCTCTAAGGTTTATCTTGATGCAAAAGTGTTTGGCTTTGCATGGTTCATAATTGGTTTGACTTTTTCCATGGCTGTTTGTGTTTAGATGTCTAAATGCGAATTTTAACACTGTTTAGCCATAAAATTAGAACTTGTATATACTGATTTCCCGAGGCTTTGTTATGCAACTTAATTTCTCACTTCTTTCGGGAGGGGGGGTAAGGCAGTGTTAAAATTTCAATGACACTTAATATTATTTCACATCTGAAATTCAAATACAAATATATTAATTCTGGGGGAAAGGTAAAATATTGTTTTGAAGTTAGCTTTCAAGAAAACTTTTAGAGTGAGTTTTCTTTTGACAATTTTGTTACACATGGGTGGTTTTTATTGCTGATACAGAGTCCATTCTCAGTTTATCAGTTTGGGCTTTGAAGTAAACTCTGAAATCATGTCTTTTAACAATTCCCACAATCAGCTACAGTGGCCAGAAGGCATAGAGTACGAGCCCAGCAACTCAGGAGGCTGAGGCAGGAAGGTAACTAGTTGGAAACCAGTCTGGGCTATATAGTGAGACCCTGTCTCAAAAAACTCAGAGTAATGACAGATAGCATTTAACCTCAAAGAGATGTAATTTGAATATGTGGGAAAAATAGGCTGTAAGAAATATGCACACTGAGCCAGGCATAGTGGCTCACGCCTATAATCATAGCACTCGGGCAGAGGCAAGCAGATCTCTGTGAGTTCAAGACCAGCCTGGTCTACAAAGTGAGTCCAGGACAGCCAAGGTTACACAGAGAAGCCCTGTCTCAAAGAACCAAAAAAAAAAAAAAAAGAGGAAGAAGAAGAAAAAGAAGAGAGAAATACGCACACATATAATAAATAAAATTGAACCAGTCCACATAATGTACATAGATTACATCAATGTCAGTATTCAAAATGCAAAATAAAACTTTTCCTCACTGCTTACTAAAGTGAAGTAAATAAGAGACAAACATAAATGAGAAAATCCGGGTGCCAACAATGAAATTTGTTTGAGTTTTGTGGCATTTGATATTTATTTTATGGCATTTGAAATTTACAGCCAATACAAAAATCTCAGCTTGTGGTTTGTGGCTAAGAATTTCAGCTCCTGTGGATCAGAAGGAGTGTGGCTTTGTTAAGTGCCTCTGCCTCAAGATCTCTTGTGATGGCACTCCAGAGCTGCCATCCCCTTGAAGGCATAATTATGGGAGAAATCTTTGAAACTCACCCAGCGGTGAATAGAACTTTTCTGTTCCTCGCTGGCTGTGGGCTTGTCGCAAGGCTCTTCCCAACCTGGCCGCATGCTGCTCTAACACAAATTACTAACAGGAAGGCAGGGCTTGTTCCCAAGACAAGGAACAGTTCAACCTTGCCTCAGAAGTAACAGTCCATATGCTCAGGCCCCATGCCAGGAGAAGTAGTTGATCATAAATGGTAAGAATAGCAGTGAGCAAGATCTCAGGGGTCCAGAGGTACATATTCGTGCTGGTGGCTATAAAAATGGAAAACAATCAGGCAGTCACTCTGTCCTTCCCTCCCTCCTTCCTTCTTGCCCTCTTTCTCTCCTCTTTCCTTTTTTTTTTTTCTCTTCTATCCTTTGTAATCAACCACACCTATCATCTTGGGAATGAGCATCCTATCGGTCATACTTACAATCTGTATAAAACTTTACACAAACGAGCATTTAAGGCTAGCAGTATATTGTTAAAGCCCTTTGAAAGAATGGTGCTCAAAAATTTTACTACCTTACCAGGCCACAGAGGAAGGTAATGCAGCCAGTCCTGATGAGACCTGATAGTATAGGGTCAGAGGGAAAGGAAGGAGGATTCCCCTATAAGTGGACTTGAGAAGGGGCATGGGAGGAGAGGAGGGAGGGTGAGATTGGGAGGGAATGAGAGAGGGGACTATAGCTGGGATACAAAGTGAATAACTGTAATTAATAAAAAAATTAATTTAAACAATTTTACTGCTTGTGCCCAGTGGTGCCACAACTTTAATCCCAGCACTCAGACAGGTGCATATCTATGAGTTCCAGGCCAGCCTATTAGTTTACATAGTGAGTTCCAGGACACCTAGAGTTCCTGTCTCATTAAAAAAAATTTAAGAATGTTACTTCTTGGAAACAGACTATTTTCATAAACATAATGTCACTAGAATTGCAACCTCTGTATGGTAATGAAATATATATGTAGCGTTACATAAGAAACTTAAGCTAATACATTTTTGAAGTACCTGTATTATAATCTGCACATAAGGATCTGAGACATTTATCATCATATACAAGTTTTCACAACCAGAATTGGATATAGTACGTTCACCAGAGTTTAAAATAAAGTTTCCATTGTGGGATTCACTGTTGCTTATAACATGACTGAAAGCCTGAATTTGCTTTGTGCACTGAAAGTAAAAGCTGTTGGCTACGGGTTGGTGGTGAGAAGAGTCAGACTGCAGTTAGACAAGGGTGGATATTTTTTGAGTAATGGCAATTGGTGAGTTTAACTTAATAAACTTAATAAAGTACACTTGAGCAAGAAAAAAAATTTGAGGCCAGGTCTCACTATATAGCCCTGGCTGGCCTGGGATTCACTGTGTAGACCAGGCTGGCCTTGAACTCACAGAAATCTGCCTTCCTGTCTCCTGAATGCTGGGATTAAAGGCATGTGCCATCACACCTGGCAAAACCACATTTTTAAACATTGTATTGCTTAGCTGGGGACAGGGTTCACACCTATAATCCCAGTACCCACTTTGGAGGCTGGGACAGGATAATCATAACTTCAAGGCTAGCTTGAGCTGCATAATAAGACCCATCTCAAAAAAAGGTATCGTGTTTGCAAGTGAGAGGCTTTGATTGGATGATTAGACTGTGTGTACAGTGGCACAGTGTTGTGTTAACGAGCTACTCATGAAATAGGCAATAGAGGGTATTGCTACCCTTGAGAAGACTCAAGATTGCACTCATATGCTGCATTTGCTAATGTTACCTAGTTGCATAGCTCTGCATGTATACAAGAAATGCACACAAATCTTTCTTGAAATATCTGCCAGATAAACAGGAGCACCAAAGCCCAATGAATGGTAAACTTGAGATTTGTGTACTTTGCTGTATTTAAATTTTACCTGAGAGAAGAATTGAAATCTTTCAAGAGCGAAGTGACTGGTGTTAGCTACTCTGCCATTTACTTTGAGGAGAATGAGGGATGCAGTGAATTGCCAGATAGATAGCATATTATAGAGCGTTACAGCAAACTGATATCAACTGTGACCTCGGTGGTTGTCAGGCTTTCTGTCTCTTTGGAATTGTTCATAGTTTGCTATGTGGGGGAAAAGTTTTGGGAAGGACTCAGCCTGCATTGACATTGAGAACCTCTTAGTTTAAATATCCTGTTTCTTTTTCTGTCGTCCTTTTGGGTATATTTTTAATTGGTGTGTGTGTGTGTGTGTGTGTGTGTGTGTGTGTGTGTGTGTGTGTGTAAGTGTAAGACTTTTCCACTCTTGTAATGAAAGTGTTCTGTATCCAAAGCTTTTATTGACCTTAAAAACTTCAGAAAGGCAAAGGGGATGGACATTGGAAGAGGGAGAAAACAGGGAATAGGACAGGAGCCTACCACAGAGGGCCTCTGAAAGACTATCCTGCGGGGTATAAAAGCAGATGCTGAGACTCATGAGCAGAGTGCAGGAAATCTTATGAAAGAAGGTGGAGATATGAAAGACATGGAGGGGACAGGAGCTCCACAAGGAGAGCAACAGAACCAAAAAAAAACTGGGCAAAGGGGTCTTTTCTGAGACTGATACTCCAAACAAAGACCATGCACGGAGATAACCTAGAACCCCTGCACAGATGTAGCCCATGGCAGCTCAGTGTCCAAGTGGGTTCCCTAGTAATGGGAACAGAAACTGTCTCTGACATGAACTCAGTGGCTGGCTCTTTGATCATGTGCCCCTGAGTGGGGAGCAGCCTTACCAGGCCACAGAGGAAGACAGCCAGTCCTGATGAGACCTGATAAACTACGGTCAGATGGAAGGGGAGGAGGACCTCCCCTATCAGTTGACTGGGAGAGGGGCATAGGAGAAGAAGAGGGAGGGAGGGTGGGAGTGGGAGAGGATGAGAGAGGAGGCTACAGCTGGGATACAAAGTGAATAAACTGTAATTAATAAAAAAATAATCTTTTTAAATTCCTCTTTAAATAAGCCTAGAAAACATTTTTTAAGTAGTTGACATATTTATGTTATTTTGACTATTGTTTCATAAGAGTAACAGAAGACTTTTCAGAAAAACTTGCCTGAAAGTGAGATTCTTTGGAAAAGTAAAAATGTTTAAAATTCAACTGTATGATTTTTCAACTTGCATTTTTAGAAACACGCTTGATTACTGAGTAAACTGCATTAAATGTTATTCTAAGGCAAGTATAACTAATTGCTTGCAGTAAATTTATTGTTGTAAAAGTTTGGGTCAAATGCTAGAAAAGAGCCATATATAGTAAATGTAAATGGGATTAAAAAGAGAATAGAAATTGCAAAGCACAGCATTACTGCACACGTGATTCAAGTGAATTGCCGAGACTAATGTAGTTTTAGATTGGAGAGAAGAACACTGGGACAGAAGTCACAGTTGGGTGTTAGGAGTCATTCCTCTGCTCCCTGCCTATGTGTGGACCTTGGATAGTTCATTGAACCTTGATGAGCCTCCAGTTTTTCAAATATAAAAGCACTTGCTTGCATAACAGATGACTGTAAAATCACATAGGATAGCAAGAGTGAAAACGTAAATTATCATACATGAGTTAGTATGAAGATAATTTCTGTTATGATTTTTATCTGGCCTAGTAGCTCATATGTTTAATCCCATCTCTGGGAGACAAGAAAATCTGGAATTTGAGGCCAGCCTGAGCTACATCGTAAGACTCTGTGTCTAAAAATAAAAATATTTTTAGGGCAAATCATCTATTCTAATACTTAACTCTAAATTCTTCAAAATTTGTTTAGAAAAAAAAATCCCTTTAACCTAAGATCCTTTGATGATGCATCCTTTTGAACCGCACATTCTACTAAGTACAGCCCAGAATACAAAAAGCAAATGGGATGCCTTCAGTTATGCCATTAAACAGCTATCTCCTAGGGAGAACTTGTCAACTACTTATTGGCTGATTGATCTTTTTCAGGTAGTTAGAAATTTACTCTAGGGTTTCATAAGAAAAACACAACTTTCAGTCTTTGAAAAGAGTGTCTAGTTCTTATTTGACAGTCTTGATCTACAGAATGAATACTAGTAACAGCTTGATCGTGTGTGTGTGTGTGTGTGTGTGTGTGTGTGTGTGTGTGTGTGTGATTACCACTACCGCCCACATTTAAAATCTGAAGCAATAACAATGGGAAAGTTCTATGAAAGTCTATAGGTCCATTTATTTTTGTTATCCTGTTTGTTGTTGCTGAAAAACTATAGGTCTTTTAGATGGCTTTGCTACAGGATTAGAGATACCAGTTGTACATATCTATCAGGCCTAAAATGTGTTTTGTTATTCTGCTGGTCAAATCCAAAGAAAGAAATAACAAGTTTGCAGGCCATGGTGACACAAGCAGAGACTAGAGGATCTCTTATAAGTTCCAAGCCAGACAGGGCTGCTTAGTGAGACCCAGTCTCCAAAAACCAGGAAAACAGAAAGAAAGAGAGAGAGAAAGAGAGGCGTGTAGCTCAGTAAAAGAATATCTGCCAGCCATGAATGGGGCCCTGGGTTCAATGCCCAGCTCTACTATTATTATTATTATTATTATTATTATTATTATCATCATTATCATTATCATCATTATCATTATCATCATTATCATTATCATCATCATCATCAGTGGCAAAAGTTAAAGAAAGATTTTAAAATTGGACAAAAACATTTATTCAATTTGAAAGATGAAAGAGAAATAAAATGAAACAATTCTCCTACATAACTGCAGAAACTTAAAATTAGGGACCTTTTTTTAAACCTGGAAATAGGAGGTTTGCGCACAACTGAGGGAGAGTTCATTGAATGAATCCCATTTGTGTACAAGCTATGACTTAATCACTCCAGAAGTGACAGGTGTGGAGGTTTAGTAGACCTTTGGAGACCATGGGAATGCAAGCTAACAGATAAAGATTCTTTTATCTTTTCAGAAAGATATCCATTCAGTGGCCCCATGAGCAGATTCATCCCTTGGTTAAAGTGGGGACTTCCTGCTCATCCTTCCTCCCCAACTCTATCCCAGGATCATTCACTTCAGGGTATAGTTTGCTTCCCACATACACCAACCTGAGAGCCCCCTTGAGGGATGAGAGTTTATTTCTATTTTCCTTGAAGCCCCTGCCTAGCACCTGGCACAAAGGAGGAGCAATCAATCCAGTAGGGAACTTGGTTATGGCCTGACCCAATAGGGCAAAGTTCTTTTCCAGCCTCCTTATCCATGCATGAACCATGACTACTGAGGTTTCCTCTGGGCTTTGGAGCACAGCCAGTTAGTGTAGGAAGTCAGCCAAAGCACAGACTTTGAAGCTCAACAAGCCCAGACCTGAACACCAGTTCTACCACTCCCTAGCTGGGACCTTCTTGGTCCCCTCTGGAAGTAGACCTCCCATCCAGAAAGATGGGATGATGTCTGCCTTTCTTTGATGGCCAGTAATAGAAACTAAGGAATTGGGAACTGCATTATGAATTCTTTTTAATTGACTTTTATTATTTTAATTATGTGTGTATGTGGAGGGGGACATGCTGTGAGTACAGGTACCCACAGAGGCCAGAGACATCAAATCCCTCTAGATCTGGAGTTACAGGCAATTGTGAGCTAGGAATTGAACCTTGATCCTCTATAAGAGCAGCAGGTGATCATAACCAAACCATCTCTCTGGCCCTTATTACGCTAAAGGGCTTAATCTAATGCAAAGCTAGTAGACATTACAAAATAAATAACATACAGACCTGCCTTAGGAAATCTTATAACTCTTAAACAAATAAACAAATAACCATATTAAGTAAGTAACTTGAAGAATGTGACAAAAATGACACAGATACTTGGGGAGTTCAGAGATCAATCAGTGATAAGTCCCTGGTCTGCTACAGGTGGAAGTACTTCCCAATCACTAGCCTGGCCATCTTATTACTCACTTAATACGTGATCATTTGGTTTTAATCTTATTAGTAAGCTGCTAAATAGCATATATATATATATGAATGGAAATAACTAAGTTTTATGTTATCTGTTGACTTAAGTATTTTTTAATGCTGTTTTCTCGACATTTTTCTGGTTTTAGTTTCAGAACTTTAAAGCTGAATTTAACAATTTGATAACCCCAGTATCACTTAATTCTGCTAGTGATGATGTATTTTGGGGAATCAGAGATTCACTCAGGGACTAATTTTTTTTCTACATGTTCTCTTAACTTTACAAATCTTTCAATAAGGGAACAACGTTGGCTTTGTGCTGCTTTACAAAGTTTTGCTGCAGTTATTCTTTGGGGTTTTTGTTTGGTGTTTGTTTGTTTGTTTGTTGCTACACTGAGCAAAGTAAAAATCCTAAGAGCAGGTTAAAGGCAATAGGTTTTGTCCATACATCTTCCAGAAAAGCAAGAACAATGAGGACTGATTTCTACCTTGCATCTTTTTATCCCATTTACTATCTACTTAATGTTTCTGGTGAAAATCCCAATAACCTAATAGGCATAAATTTTCTAAAATTTAAAAGTACCAGTAGTTACTTCTCAACAAGTAAATGGTTAAACTGGTATGTTCATGCCATGGACTATATACAACTCAAGCCAGATGACTACAGAGAAGTGTGCTGGGTTTAAGACAGAGAGAGAAAGAGAGCTAATCCCCAGAGACTATATGCTATGTGATTTCATTCATATAGCCTCCCTAAAGCAGCAAAGTTACAGAAGTGAAAAACAAATTGATAGTTGCCAGGGATTAGCAGGGAGCAGAATGGGAGGATAGGGAGGGGCTCGAAGGCATCATGAGCATGCCTTGTGGGAATGGATGTTGCATGGTTTTTTGTAGCTATGTCACCATCCTGACTGTGATATCTACTAAGGTTTTTTTTCATATGGTATTATTGGAGAAATTGGATATGCTTAGATCTTTGTGTCCTTTTTTATATTACATCTATAACTTTTCCCAAATAAAGACAATCTTTTAAAATAACCATGTGTGGTAGACACATGATTTGTGACTTACACACCAAATCTTTAATGAAACTAAATAGTTCTACAAAAATAAGTAGTTTATGTAACAACTTGTTTTTGCTGTTGTAGAAACTTGAAACATATGAACAAGAATAGGTTGGACTAAGTAGGAAAATGATAGCTACTGTTACACTTCTGGTGTATTTAGTTCTATTTTTCCACAGTGTGTGTGTGTGGTGTGTCTGTCTGGTTTTTTGTTTGTTTGTTTGTTTGTTTTGTTTTGGTTTTTTTTTTGGTTGTTTTTTTTTACCATAATTAGGAAAATGTAAGTTCCATGGTTTTATGTCTACTTTTTAAATTTTTAAATGAGAATTTTCCTATATCTTTAATTCTTTTCAAAAACTATTTTATTCAGCTGTATATTACATTATGTGAAGTGAACATCCTATAGTTTATATAATTATTAACTATTAAATGTATCTTTCATTTATATAAGTATCCTCATATAGAATCCTTCTATTTTTCTCTTTGAGGTAGATTTTTGTAAATGAAATTAGCAAATTGAAACACATAGCATTTAAGACATATATATATATTGCCAGATTACCTTCTGAGGAATAAACCTGACTCACATTCTTACCAATAAGTGCATTTTAATGGATCAGATCTGAGACAAGAATAGCTAGAAATGTCTCCTAAGGGATATTTTATTTTTGTCTGAAATAGGGCTTTTCAAACTCAACACTGACATTTAGGGTCAGATAACTCTTTGTTGTAGGGTGCTGTCATAGACATTGGAGAATATTCACAACCATCCCTAGCCTCTACCACTACAGGCCAGTAGTCACCCTCCCTCTTGCTGTTGTGACAACCCAAAATATCCCCAGGCACTAAGAAATGCCTCTATGGAGAGCGAACTCCAAACCCTTCCCCCAGCTGAGGACCACTGATCTGAAGACTTTTTTTAAATTTCTTAATTATGTATACAGTGTTCTGCCTGCATGTACACCCGCACACCAGAAGAGGGCACATGATCTCATTATAGATGGTTGTGAGCCACCATGTGGTTGCTGGGAATTGAACTCAGGACCTTTGGAAGAGCAGCCAATGCTCTTCTGAGCCATCTCTGGACCATCTCATCTCTTCAGCCCTGATCTGAAGACTTAACTGCAAATGAAGCATTTATTCTCAGACTTTCTTGGTATATACAAATGTGCTGAAGCCTCATGGGATTCTTTTTTATAGAGTATATGTTTGCATATTTTCTATAGAATAAAACAGGTTGATTGGTTCATTAAGGCTATGTAAATGACTTTAATCATGCTCATATGTATCTTTCATTAGTGATACCGACCGTGTGTACTGAGCATGAGGAAATGTAGGGAAACTGATAACACTTCCAGTCTCCTTGCCCTACAAAATGACTTTCCTTAAAATCTCATATGATATTTGGATGAGTCCATTAGGTGTATGTCTGTTAGTTTTCCAACCCTTTGTCTTTGGGTCTGTGCAAGGGACTGAGACAATGAGAATGACTTTGGTTCTCTTTGTATGTACAATTTTTAAAAGGAATAAATATAGTGAGGTCTTTGCTAACTAAAACTGTATAGAAAAACAATCTTTCCAAGTTTGTTTTAAGCAACAAGAGCTCTCAATTGATGGTCTGGGCCTCTCATCTGTAGTTTTCTGTACTGTCAGTTCCTGATAGAATGCCCTTGTATAAAAGGCCCACCTGTGTTTTATTTCTATAATATCAGAAAATGCCTTAGGGTCCTGGTACCTTTACTGTCTAGCTGATGTATTGCTGCACCCATATTTTCTGTCACAGTAGCCCAGTTATGCTGACAAAGTGCTTTAATTTAAATATACAAGCTTAAGCCCACTTTTACAAACAAGACAGAAATGCTTTGTGTTAATGTTAAATGCTAATGTGTTAATGTTAAGAACACAAACACAACATATTCTGCTCTTAAATTATCCGAAGCACATTTAAGCCTCTTTTCCATAAAAACACAAGCCTTCTGAGTGCCAGTGCTCATTGTTATGAAATGCAAGCTTAAGGTTGCAAATGTTAGTGTAGCATTGACTGTGTACTAACAGTTTCTTTTCCATTGTCCCCACAGGAGCCGTCTCTCAGGTGCTGGACAGCCTAGAAGAGATTCACGCACTTACAGACTGCAGTGAAAAGGACCTAGATTTTCTACACAGTGTTTTCCAGGATCAGCATCTTCACACACTGCTAGATGTAAGTCTTGTCTTTTTATTATTATTGGGGGCGGGGAGCATTCAGTTTTAGCAAACCTTTTAATTCCATAGGGGTTTCCAGATCTCCATCATAGCACACCTTTTTCAGTTGCTTTGGATTTTTGAAAAATGGAGGAAACTAGTACAGATTCCAATCTAAAATAAAACATATCTGTAGTACAAATGTATATCCACGCCAGCAGGAATGGGAAAATTGTATGTACTTATATGTATAAATAATTCATGCATGCAATTGATAAGTGAGTTTTTATAGAGTGCACCACAACCCTAATTTACCATTGTATTTTTATTTCTAGTATAACAAATTATTAATCCTAACAGTGATTTCTTTCTAGTGTTTTGAACATTATTTCTCAAGCATGTATACAGAAGCATTAAAACTAATGAGATACTGTGCAGTGGACTAGATTCACACACTCACATATTTAATATCCATGGGACACTGGGGTTTGTAAATTTGGTATCTTCCTCAAACATAAGAGGGTGTTCTGTTAGTAAATTTGACCACATATTAGAACACAAACAAATGAAAAAAAATCAGAAGCTAAACCAGATGTGCTGTCCCCTGCCTCTTTGGAAGGCAGAGGCAGGCAGATATCTATGAGTTTGTGGCTAGCCTGGTCTACACAGAGAGTTTCAGGACAGCCAAGACTACATAGTGAAACCCTGTCTCAAAAAAGAAAAGACTAAAAACAGAAACTAACCATTCATGCCTGCCTTCAGTGTAGTCTCAGAAAGCTTGGTTGATTTCTACAGTGAAAATCTTCTTGGATGGTTCTGATGGTAATAGTGTATTTCAGTTTTTTTGCAGGAAACTATTTCCCTTAATAAGAGAACAAAATTTGCTTTGGGAGGCCTAGAACTATCTGGGACTGCTTGACTCACCCACTGTAAGATGCAGATTACACTAAAGCAAAATATCCTTCACAGGATATTCTATAAAACATTCTTCTTCTAGGTAATACTGTGGTGGGAAAGGAAAAAGAAAAGATCTTAAAGTGGTTGGTTATTTGATGACTATATAAGTATGGGATTGCGGTGGGCATTATTACATCAAAAGTGCTAAAATGTCCTGAAGGAAAGAAACTTTTTGAGGTTTATTTAAGCATTTCTCAGGTGCAAATTTTTTTTCTTTGAAATCCTATAGAGCCCTATTTTGATGAGGAACACTGAGGAAAGCTAAGCTAGAAATACTGTGTGATGCTTCAACTTCACACTGTATGAAGCTATTGAAACAGTTGCTTCTCTTCACAGATTTGATCAACCTAAACCAATTATCAGTTTTCCTCAGTTAGTTTGTTTTGGGGGGGGGTGGTACATATTTATGAAGCTGTGTGGCTACGTGCGCACATGTAGAGGCCAGACACTGATATGGAGCGTCTTCTTTCTCACTCTCTACCTTACTTTTTGAGACAGGGTCTTTCAATAAACCTGCAGCTTTTTGATTGGTCTAGGCTGACTGGCTAGTGAGCTCCAGAGATCCCCCAACATTGAGATTATAGATTACAGACATAGTGCTGAGCCCAGCTTTTTATGTGGCTTCTGGGGATCTAAACTCAACTGCCAATGCTTACACAGTACATACTTTACTCCCCTGGTTTGGCTTTTTATATAGTGCATATATGAATGAGAGCTCACTGATTACTATTACAAACAGTTCGAAATTATGGATGTAGGGGTTGGAGAGAACACTTGCTGTTCTTCCAGAGGACCCAAGTTCAGTTCCCACCACCCACATCAGACAGCTCACAGCTGCCTATAATTCTAGCTCTAGGAGAGCCAACACCCTTGATGACCTGAGATCAATCACTGGACCCCACATGGTAGAAGAAGATAATCAACTTATAAGTTACAACTCTAATTTTAAAATGTAAGGGACCTAGAGAATACAGTTTAGACACAGGCATGGATTGGGCATGTAACTCATGGTAGAACACGTGCTTAGCATATAGAAGATCCTTGGTTTGCTCCTCAGCACTCAAGAGACTAAGGCAGGATGATCACAAGTTAGAAGCTTTTAAAACTTTGCCGTTTCTCCTCCTTCCACGACTTCATAATTTTTATAAATTTAGCGTTCAAGAGGAATCATTAGAATTTGGAGAAAACAACATGAGCGAACCAGGAGAGCATTAGGATTAGTGTAATAAGCCGAACACAGAAAGACAGCTGCAGTGTAATGTCACTTCTCTGTGGGACATAGCACTGACCTCGCAGAAACTAGATAGAAAGAATCATCATTACGAGGGGTGGGTGGGGAAGCTGGTGGTGGGAAAATGAGAAGAGGTTGACCAGTGATCCAAAACGTCCAGGAAGAATGTGGTCTGGTGATCTCCTGCGCAGGGTGGCTTTGATTAACAATATACCAAATAGTTCCCAGTAGCCACAGAGAGGATTTTAAGTATTCTTATCACAAAGAAATGATAAAGGTGTGAGGTGACAGATATACTAACTACCTTAATTTGATTGCTACCCCAAATCTGCATATTAATATATCACACGATTCTGTACAGCTAATGTTCAGTTATTCTCTCTTGATTTACAAAAGGAGGAAAATCATATTCATCTCTCTCTGCCACACTTTGACAACTAGGCTTCAAAACTTCACTCACTGGCTGTCATACCTCTGACTGCTAGCACATACTGCCATTTCAGTAGCAAATGTGATGCCCCTACCTAATTAATATGATTCTGTAGGAAATATTAAGCTTGTTCTCTAAAACTGTAACCAGTAAATGAATTAATAAGACCACAAAGCTATCTATAGGAGTAGCTTAATTTAGATGTTTATTTATAAGTAGACTTTGTAATAGATGAAGTAGTGTTTTGTTTCTGTTTTTTTTAATTTTTATTTTTATTATTAGTTACATTTTATTAACTCTGTATCCCAGCTATATCCCGCTCCCTCATTCCCTCCCAATCCCACCCTCCCTCCCTCATCTCCTCCCTGCCCCTTTCCAAGTCCACTGCTTGGGGAGGACCTCTTTCCCTTTCATCTGACCCTGTTTTATGTTTTGTTTTTAAGTAATATTTGAAAATATTGCATTAGAAATAAGCAAGTGCTTATTTCATATGGTTGACATCTTTATTGTAGTGCTTTACTGCTTAGAGAGAGCCTGGAAAACTACAACTCTAGAGTTCCTGTTTTGTATTTTTGAGGTGACATTAATTTAGTAAACATGGTTGGAATAGAATATTTTAGAACTCAGAAGTTTCCTAAAGGAAAAATGAAGTAGAACTTTTACAGTAACCTGCTGTTACTTGGAGTCTCATCTTGGATTCTGAGAAATGAGTTACATCAGTTTGACTGTGTAAATACATTGCCAGTCAGGAAATGCCAAACTGTTTCTCACAAATTTTGAACTTAAATGTCTGGAATGAGAAGCCTTAAAACTTAAAAGAACTTAAAAGTCTGGAATGGTGGACCTTGGGAGGCAGACCACCAATCTGGTCTTAAAAGAGCCCTCAGCTTTGGCAGGTACAAGCTACCTGTTGATCATCTTTGTACACTCCAGCACTTCCTGGGGCTGAAGATCAAAGTGCTTTTTCCTTTGGGAGTCACTTATTCAACCATTTCTAAGTGGCTAGGCAAAAACTTCCTTGTGTAATGGGAAAATACTACAAGAAACAAGATACCCGAGAGCTAGATTAGCTGTTTCTTTTTAATGTAGATATTTCAGTATACCATTAAGCTTGATATGGTCACCTCTTAAGAAGCAACAAGAAACAGATACAAATAGCAATAAAGTAAGGGTTGTTCACTCCTTTTTATGTACTTTTTAAGAGTTAGCATATACTGATTGTACAGAATAATCAGTTCCATGTGACATTTTATGCACTGATTGTTTAATTCCCCATTATCCTCTATTGTCCTGCAACCTTCGTCCATTGTTCCCATTCCTCTCCCCACATAGCCTCCTTCTACATTTGTGCCTTTTTTTTAAGTCTAGATTCTGCATGTAAGAGAAAAAAATATTATTCTTCCTCAACTTATTTCACTTAACTTGGCACTCGCCATTCTAATCCTTTTTCCTGTGTATGACATGATTTTAAAACCTTCTTGTTTTAGAGAATATTTATATACTACACTTTATTTATTCATTCAAAGGATCATCCACTCTTAAGCACTCCTATTCATCATTATACTGGAGGTTCTAAGCAATTCAGTAAGGCAAGAAAAAAATTCAAAGCATGAAGGCTGGAAACAAAAATGTAAAATTCTCCTCTCAATATCGTCCACTGTCAATATTGTATGGTAAATATGTGTTAGGAAAAACTAGCTTCTCAAAATGCTAATCACAGAGATTTCTGCCTTGGTTCTTTCTTCACATAATTTCTTTTTCTGGATCCCAAGTTGGTTCCAATATTCTCTATCATTGTTAAAGGAATTCTCTATCATTCACTATCTTCTGTGAATGTACTATGGACTACAGGGGGTTTATATGGTTCCTGTTTGTTTGGGAGGATTTTTTTTTAAGTGACTCTACAATAATAAAATGATACTATAATACTAAATCAACTTGCTCCAGTGTCAATGTTGCCCTCTCTGGGTGACATTCTCTTTTTTTGTATTTTACTTTCTCAGAAGGCAAAGGAATCTTCCAAGAGCCTCTGAAATGCAGTAAGCACTGGTTCTTGATGCGAGTCTCAAGGAAAAGAGGGATCCTTCTGCAGAAAGGAATGTGGTGTGCTCCATTACAGAATGAGAGGTGGCCTGTAATATTAGCAGTCCAACAACACAACCGCTTTCTTCTCATGAAACCCCTTCTACCAGACTTGGTGTTTGTTTCTTTTTAAATTCATTTTTGCTACTTACTATGGTTTCCAAGAGTAATCCTAACGGAACATTAATATTTTTTTTAAGCAGCAAAAAGAGAGTAAAATTTTCTTTAGTGCAAATATTTTTAGCTATAACCATAGATATGGAAAAACAATGGAGCTAGCAAATGAGGTTTTAACACTTTAAAAAGTGTAAATATCACAGTGTAAATATCTCATAGTTAGGCAAAGTCTTGTATTTAATATCAAAAAAGTGCCTTCTCCCAGAAGGTTTTGTTAAAACTAGAGATAAAACTCAGTTGATAAGGGTGCTTGTCTGGCATGCTTGAAACACTGGATTCCATCGCTAGCACCATATAAATGAGGTGTGGTGGTACAAGCCTGTAATGCCAGAACCCTAGAGACTGAGGCCGAAGTTCAAGGACATCCAGTTTGAGGCCAGCCTAGAATACCCACACCCACCCCACCCCTTCCTAAAGCGAAAAGAAAAACAAAAGAAAAAAAGAAGAGAATAGAAAAGAACAAAAAGGACCTGAACTGTCAGATGGGTCAGCCTATAAGGGTGCTTGCCACCAAGTCTGAGCACAGATGAGTTCTATTCCTGAGACCCACAGGATGGAAAGAGAAATCAACTGCAAGTTGTCCTCTGATTTCTACTTGCATACCATGAGCCCAGGCAAATGCACATATACAGTAAATGATTTTTAAAGGCCTTATTAAGATAAGGGCTGCCTATTTTTTTTTTCTTACTCAAGAATAGGAAGTGTGATTTGTTTCTTTCTGACGTTCATTTTAAAGCTAATTGCCAGCTCAAAACCAACAATCAAGTTAGGTCATCTGAGACTAATGTTGGAGTTTGTGAGAAAAAGCTGCCAAATCAACAGACATCACCACACTGGTCTACTGGTCTACATTGTTAAGCTACCAAAGGGACAGCTTTTTAGACTGAGCTGAAAGAGGTCAAGCAGGTTTTAGTTTCTTAAATCCCTGCAGTGCAATTCCAACTAAAACTGAAACAAAATCATCACCGTACACACACAAATAAAATCTCCCCTCAAACAAGGGTTTACATACAAGCAGCATTTACTGCCTTCAGGAACTCTTCAGTTAGCGCAGAAGTACTGTTCTTTCAGTCATCTTCACCACCCATGGCAAACTTCAGTCCTGGCTTTACTTAGAGCGGCGTGGCACTAGACATGTGAGCTGCTGCTTAGGAGTTCAAGTATGGAGACAGTCCCCACGAACAGGTGGCTTAAGCCAGCATTTCACTGTTAGCCTATTAAGCTAAAGCTTTCCTGACACATCTCACTCAAGAGCTTCCAGCTGCTCTGTACACAACACTCTCAGTCCACTTCCAGTTCTAGCTATTCAGTATGAGCTGGGCCCTACCCAAGGACAAGCTAAATTCCAGGCAAGGACTCTCCTTGCTTTACTCCAGTCACTAGATTCTGCAGTTTAGCATACTTTTTTGGCATGAAACACAAGTTTAGTTTAAGATTTCTAAACGGTACTTTATTTATTTGTTTTCTGAATATTTGGAGGGAAAGTTAAAGCATAAATTGTAATGGTGCTGTTCAAAGAAATGGAAGTACCCCCTTTCTAATGTGAGCAACAGAGAGTCATAAACATGACTAATGTTTGAATGTTTTCTTTTTAACTATTCAAAATAAACTGGGGGCTGTGGGGGCTGAAGAGATGGCACAGTGGTTAAGAGTAATGTCCTGTTCTTCTAGAGGACCAGAGTTCATTTCCCAGAACCTGTGCCAAACAGCTCACAAGCATCTGTAACACCAGCTCCAGTGGATCTCACACCATCTTCTGGACTCTATGGGTGCCTGAACATATGTGGAATACACTCAGACAGATAGACAAACACACACAGAGAGACAGAGAGAGAGAAAAAATATATTTTTTTTAATTAAACAGATTGGAAAACTCTGTAGTATATAAGTTTTTAGGGCAAAAAGGTAGTGATAGAATAGGCAAATATTTACTCCATAAAAGAAAAAAAAACACCCTGGTAGTTTTTATATAATTTTGTAAATCATGGAATCAAAATTATGCATAATCATTGTTAGATATGTAAGACATTTTTCTTGTAGTTTATATATTTATAGTTCCTTTTATTTTTTTTTTTGAAAATGCCTTTTAGTTTCTACAGTGTTTCTTTTAGAACTTTGTGGGCTATTTTTGCACTATCTCATGTTTAATATTTGAAAGGGCCTTTCATTTTTGATTTTGCTTATATTGAAGAGTTGGGTTTCCCCTGGCTGTCCGGGAAATCTTCACACAATCGTCCTAGGTAGGTGTTGAGGCTGAAGATCTCAAGTTAACTTGGGCAAGGAAATAGAATTTAGATCTCAGAAATTTTCCTCCAATTTATAAATTTAAAAAAATCACCTTAAAAATTATCATTTGAAGCTGCTTATCTGTTCCCTATATCTTAGTATTAAGATATACCTTTCCCTAACATTTTGCTGGATTTCAAATGTATTAAATGGGGAAAAAAAGTCCTTTTGCCTCTCAGTCTCAGTTCACTAAGGTGTGATATTGGAACTTGGTTCTTGTTCTCCTAGCTTCTGCACACATTGTTCACTGAAACTCTGAAGGAAATTTCTAATAAGCCAGCCTGCCCCTCATCTTATCACTGTCCTTTCATACACTCTTGCTCATACCCTTATTATCTGTCTTTCTAGGACTGCAGGCACACTTCATCATTTTGCAGCTAAATATGAACTTGAATGCCTTTCCAACAAGAAGTTGCTACCATGTCTTTAAAATAAGTGGTTGCTAATGAACTTCACTAGTCTCCGAAGCTCTAGAAGCCTGTTTGTTATTTGATCCATGCTTAGAGTCTTGTTCTAAAAGTTATAATCTTGTCTCAAGTGGAATAATTCTTTTCCTTTGATATGGTTTTCTCTGTGCAAAGAAAAAAAAAAGACAATGGGTTATACAACCCAGGAATAGTTATTTCATAGTGTCTTCCCACTAATTTTAATTATAAAATATTGAAAATAGATAAGGAATAAATACCTAAATAAGAAATATGTGATTAAAAAAAAAAGCAATGATCACTTCTATTTGAGAACTAAGACATCAGGAGTGAAATGTAATGGTGTATGGTGTTTAAAAAAAGAAGCTTCATTTAATGCTTTACAAGTAAATTTAAAAGACATGACTGATTTCATCTATCTCTTGGAAAGTATGTGCTCAGGAGATAGGAACTAAATATTACCACCAGTTTACTCTGCTTTGTACCATCTGCAGTGTCAAATGCAGCTTCTCAGTGGAACTCTGCTGACTCTCCTTGAGACAGAGGTGAAGTGTGTCCATGCAGCTGTGTGTGGTCATAGCTGACCCAGTGCCAAAGACTAGCAGGGAGCAGGCCTGTCTGGGAGGGCTACTGTGTGAGACAGTCTGTTTCCTTTGCAGATGTTCACATTTCCTGGTTTTTTGCCTTGATTCTATGTGTGTGGTTTTATAGACACTGCTGAACTTGGGTAACAAATTTCTTTAGAAAAAGAATGCAAACACCCTTGTTTTCCCTCTAGGAATAATTTATTAGTATCTTCCTATCTTTTCCCCAACTCCTTCAGCATGCCAGCCTTATAATATGTTTCATTATCTTCAGATTTAAATAATGCAAATGACAAAAAGAAATATATTTTGGAGTTACCAGGCTACCTTGAATTTATGTTTCAAGAGCAGAATTTGCAAGTTATCACCCTCAAGCCAAATCCAGGCAACCACTTGCTTCATAAATATTTTACTGAAACACAGCCATGACACTGGGCGGGGGTGGCACACACCTTTAATCCTTGCCCTTGGGAGGCATAGGCAGATTGATCACTGTGTGTTCAAGGCCAGCCTAGTCTACAGAGTCAGTTCCAGGACAGCCAAGGCTACAAACAAAGAAACCCTGTCTCAAAAAAAAGAGAAAGAGAGGAGAAGAAGAAGAAGAAGAAGAAGAAGAAGAAGAAGAAGAAGAAGAAGAAATACAGATGTATCTGTTTATTTTTAATAGCTGCTTTTATACAACACAACAGGTTTAAATAGTTACAGAGACCAGATAGCCCTGAAAATCTAAAATGTTCCTATTTGGCCAAGATAAGATTAAGATCTTAATATTACTTAACCTAATAAAACCAGCATGTGATTGACTAATACATTCCATATCATATGTAGTTTTTTTTCCATGATCTATGAATAGCATTTTCTATAGTTTCTCTTCTAAATATTACTAAAAGCATCCCACTAGCACAGCTTGTTAGTTGCTAGGTATTACTGAATTCTAATACAGTACAAAGAAGGTCTGCTGTGAGACAGAAGGCCATGTTTCCATTCCCTGCTGCTCTGGTTGTATAACCCTAAGTGCAGCATTTCACCTGACTAGACATTAGTTTTCTCCTCTGTGTTGGTCAGCTTTCAGTTGCTATAATAAAGTACCTGAGATAATCACCTTAAAAAGAAGAAAGATATATTTTGGCTCACAGTTTTAAAGGTTTCAGTCAGTTCTCCCTATTACTTTGGGCCTGTTGGAAGGCAAAACATCATGGCAGAAGAGGCTGCTCACCTCAGGACATTCAAGAAGCAAAGAGGAGGGAATGGAATACTATTATCTATCTACTTCAAGAGCACAGTCCCAGTAACTTATCCTACAAGGCCCCACTTCTTAAAGATTCTACTACCTCTCACTAGTGCCAAAAGCTGGCAAACAAGCCTTTTAATACGTAGGTGCTTGGGTGACATTTATCCAAATTATAGCATTCTCTTCAAAATGAAGGAATAGAATAATTGTATTGCAAGTCAGATTGAAAGATACACAAAAGAATTAAATAAGGCCAAAATGTTTTTAATTTTAGGGGAAAATATTTTAGTGTGCTAGCGGGATCAAGTAGAAATTATATCTGGTTCCTAAAGAAACAAGCTAAAATAAGTATTCCCACTGAGTTTATTTTTGTGTGGTACGCTACATTTTTTTTTTTTTACAAAAATGTATTTATAACTTCTACATACAAACTCAAATGTTTATTTTTGGGGAAAACAATTACAAAACACACACTGTGTCCTGATACCTTATATTGGAGAACTCAAGGGTCATGGAGAAGAAAAAGAAGCTCTTACACAGCATGTTCTATAATCACGCACATTAGACAGCCACTTCCTTTTCAGTCATTGAAGCCCTTGGTATGGCAGGCATCCCAGCGTTGGTGCTGTCCTGAGTTGCAAATGTACAGCTTTAGCGTTGTTGGCATAGGCTGCATCTGGCCTCAGCAGCACACCCGTGTCTTCTGTCCCATGGTGTTACCCCAGCCCCTATTTCTGGGTCTTCTTGCTCTGTGCAGGCAGTCCTCTTGGACAGGACTCCATCAGAATAGCCTTGGGCATGTTGCCCTTGCAGACATTCTTACCTTAATATATACTGCAAGTGTGGGCTATCCCAGGTGAGGCATGAAGAAACAGACACTAGTCACTTTTCACTCAAGACCTAAAATATCACTTGTTGAGCCTCCTTGAGGATCCTATCCTTCCTAGTGTACCAGTGTGGGCCTGTAAGCTGCTGCAAGTTGGCAAGCCCTGTACAGAGACCAAGGCAAGGAGCTCGCCTGTCTGGTCCTTCCGGTTCCCATGCAAGCTTTTCTGGAAGGTCCTCTACCCCTGACCTTGCACAAGGGAAAGTTCCTTCTTCAAGTTCCCTTCTCAAGAAGAAGGGGGAGGGAAAATCAAATCTGTGCCCTCCTCAATTCTGTGACTCTTATACATGTCAGGCTTCTGCCTCTGTAGGCAGAATAAGACCTAGGCCGGGTGTGGAAGGAACACTGACTGCTGTGCAGTGAGCCTTACACCAGCACAGGAAGCTTCCTGGTAGACTTGGTGCTACAGACTTCCTGTTGGGCTTAGTCGAAGTTTGTCTGTCTGTGTGTCTGTGTGTCTATTTGTACCAAAGGCACTGTTCTGTTCTCTTCATCTGTAAAGTGGGAATAACAGAGGCACCAGCCTTGCAATATTAGCTGAGGTTAAGTGGGTGCATTTATATTATGGTCTTTGACTAGTAATTAGCATCTAGTAAGTGCTCAATAGAAGAAGCTGTCATCATCGTTCCTAGTGATGCAGGTTGAGTATCTCTTATCTGAAATTCTTGAGAACTCGTGTTGTTGTTGTTTGTTTTTAATTTGAGGATTTTTTTCCACTTTTAAATATTTGAGTACACATAAGAATAATTTGGAGTTAGGACCAAAGTCTAAACATAAAATTCAATTATGTTCCATATAGAGCATGTATAGTACACACAGCCTGAAGATAATTTTTAAATTTTAATTATTATTATTTATTACAATTTATTCACTTTGTATCCTGGCTATGGCCCCCTCCCTCCCTCCCTCTTCTCCCCCTATGCCCCTCCTCTAGTACACTGATAGGGGAGGCCCTCCTCCCCTTCCATCTGATCCTAGTCTATCAGGTCTCATCAGGACTGGCTGCGTTGTCTTCCTCTGTGGCCTGGCAAGGCTGCACCCCCTCCAGGGGGAGGTGATCAGAGAGCCTGCCACTGAAGATAATTTTATGCCACATTTTTAGTGTGCTTAGAATTTGACTGCAACTCCTCATGTGAGGTCAAATGTGGAATTTTCCACTTGTAGAGTCAATTCAGCAATACAGTGGTTTCAGATTTGGGAGTATTTCAGATGTTGGAGCATTTCTGATTTTGAAGCATTTCAAACTTTCATTTTTTTCTGTTTTTCTCTTTATTAAAAATAGATTTTCCCCACACATAATATATCCATAAAGTTTCCTGTCTCTTTACCCCATCCAATCTTTCCCCACCTCCTCTCCCATCCAGATTTTTGGGGATAATAATAAATATATATAATCAAATAAAACAAAAACTAACACATCAAAATGGGACAAAACAAACAAATAGAAGGAAAAGAGCCCAAGAGAAGGCACAAGAAACAGATTCATTTGTTTACATACTCGCGAATCCCATAAGAACATTAAAATGGACTGTAATGTATATACAAAAGACCTCTAGGGTAAAAAGAGAGAAGAAATGAGAAGAGGAAGAAGAGGAGGAGGAAGAGAAGAGAAGAAATATTTTATATATGTATATAATAGGTAAAAAGTTAAAAAGGGGTAAAAGGAAAAGCTCTGACAAAACATTTTAAGACAAGAAACCTCCAAAGATGCCATTGAGTTTGTTTTTTGTTGGCCTTGTACTGTTGGGCATGCAGCCTACACTTAAGAGTAGTTTGTTTACTCAGTGAGACTCCCTTAGATGAAACTAAATTGTGGGCATTTTCTTAATCTATTTTATTGAGTTCTTATACCTCTACCTCTCTTCCAACCTTTATTCCAACCTAATCCCTTCCAACCCCCCAACACTAGGTAAGAGAGAAAGAAGGTTAAAGAAGAAAGGAGCCGTAGACCTTTATAGGCTACTTTCTGCTGATTGGGGGACATAAAGTTCCTTGACACAAGTCCAGTCTCCATAGTCAGAAGAGGCAGCAATCTAGCCATAGCAAACACAGCAGCAGGACAAACAGGCAGCAACAGGAGGAGTAGCAGCTGCCACAGACCCTCTCAGGGCTCTCCTCTTTATACCCTCTCCAAAATCCCCAGACTTAAGCTCTCTGTAGCTGGCAAAGATCACACCCCTGCTAGTGCATGAGGCAAATCATAATCTCCTGCTGTGAAGCAGCCTCTTACCCCACACCTCGGATTAAAACGAAAACATAATCATATAACATCACTAGAAACCAAGATTCTCACTAAACTAACTTTTCACTTGCAAGTGGTTATCAATCGGAGATAGCTTCTGGGTTAGAGATTGGAGCATGTGTCCACTTCTACTTTCAGCTCTAGGACCCCATCTGGGGCAGGTCCTATGCAGGCCCTGCTGTCTCAGTCTCCATTGAGTTCATATGTGTGTTGATCCTGTTGATTTGGAGAGCCTAGTTTTATGGTGTTCTTCATCACCCTCTGGCTCTTAACTCTTTCAGCCCCCTCTTCCATGAGCCTCCTGATCCCTGAGGAGAGAGATTTGATGGAGACATCCCATTTAGAACTGTGTGTTTCAAGGTCTCTCTGTAATTTGTGACTATGGGTCTCTGTATTTGTTCCCATATGATGCAGGAGGAAGTTTCTCTGAGGATGGCTCAACAAGGCACTTATCTATGAGTGTAGCAGAATATCAATAGGAGTCATTCATTGATATTTTTCTTTTTTAAAACAACAGTATTTGGTTTTACCCTAGGTCCCTGGCCTCTCTAGTCTCAAGTTCTTAAGTCAACCAAGCCATGTGAGATATGAGTTCTATTTTGTGGAGTGGGCAACCAGAATGACTACTGTTAATCAAAATGTAATACTGGATAGAATATTTCTTAAACAAACTAGCCTTGGCTGGAGAGATGGCTCAGAGGTTAATAGCACTGTCTGCTCTTCCAGAGGTCCTGAGTCCAATTCCTGGCAACCACATGGTGGCTTACAACCATCTATAATGTGATCTGGTTCTCTCTTCCGGCCTGCAGGTGTACATGCAGATAGAGCACTCATATACATAAAATAAATAAATAAATCTTTATTTTAAAAAACCCACGGAGCATATAAGAGTACCTATATCAGGTCTGGAGTGAGGCCCAAGAATGCCTCCTAGACACTAGCTAGAAGTCTTCAAGACAGCATACTGACATATAGTTCTTAGATGTTAGCTGAGTCAAAGCCCTGAATGCTGTGCCTAGCATCAAGAAAAAAAAATTCTAAAAGAAACGATAAGAGCTAGAGGATTGTACTTGACATAGTAAGACCAGGTTAAAAATCAAGTCTCCTGTTTCAGGAATTAGGGGGTGTTTGTTGCTCTGAGTAAAAGTTAGTGTTCATTTATTAATTGTGTAACTAGCAATCCTAATTATATTTGAAAGTCTTGGAGGCAGCGTCAGAAATAGTCTTTGGTTAGGAAAAAGGTAAAGCTTTTTTAGGTAAAGAATTTGCAGGGCAGACAGTGTAAAGGGACAGTGCAGTAAACATAGAAAGCCTTGAATTAAGTTTGCTATTCTTTTAAATGGCCTTGAGATCTTTCTGTTATTATTATTCATCTAAGTTCTTTTTTATTTTGGTTTTTCAAGACAGGGTTTCTTTGTGTAACAGCCCTGGCTGTCCTGGAACTTTGCAGACTAGGCTGGCCTCGAACTCACAGAAATCTGCTTGCCTCTGCCTCACAAGTGCTGGGATTAAAGGCATACACCACCACAGCTGGCTTCATCTAGCTTTTTAAACTTTTGGTTATTAATACTTTGACATCAGGGGAAACTAAGTGTCTTTTAAATTACACTTCTACTTGTGTGTGTGCACACACGTATGCACATGTGTGAACATGCCACAGTACATGGGTAAAGGTCAGAGGACAAATTGTGGGAGTCTGTTCTCTCCTTCCACCATTTATGGGTTCTAGGGATCAAACTCAAATCATCAGGCTTGATGGTAAGCACCTTTGCCCGCTAAGCCACTTTACTGCCTCAGTAAATGGTTGTTGGTAGTTACTGTTATTCTGGTTTTTGATACAGAGTCTCTCTATTATGTAGCTCCAGGTGTCCTGGAACTCACTTTGTAAACCAGGCTGCTCCTAAACTCACAGTGATCCACCTACCTCTACTTTCAGCGTGCTGGGATTAAAGACATGTACCATGCCCAGCGCCACTAAATGTATTTTTTAAATCTTTTTTTAAACCGTATTTCATTGAGGGAATAATGGGAGTATTCATATGTGGATTTTAGAGGACAACCTTCAAAAGTTGGTTCTCTCCTTCTACCATGTAAGTCCTGGGAATTGAGTTCATGTTGACAGGCTTGGTGGAAGGTGTCTTTATATACTGAGCCATTTCCCAGGCCCACTGCCCATATATACTGCTTGATTTTGATAACACGGTGTGTGTGTGTGTGTGTGTGTGTGTGTGTGTGTGTGTGTGTGTGTG
>NW_026585894.1:18647808-18657910 GCF_907164565.1 Psammomys obesus
GTGTGTGTGTGTGTGTGTGTGTGTGTGTGTGTGTGTGTGTGTGTGTGTGTAATCCCAAAGTATCTTATGTATCCTGGAATTACAAAAGTTTATATTTATAGATGTGTTCCCTTTTGTAGAATGTTGGCAGTAAAAAGTGTTTTCAAAAAAAAAAAATACAACATGGTATCTACAAAAATTTAAGACTGTTATCTACAGATATATGTTATAGGATTTATTCATCTTGTAACACATTTAAATATTTATGATTAATAGTGTCTTTTGTTTTGTAGCAGATGACATTCACTTTGATGAGATTTTGTTTTAACATTTTTATATGTGCAGTATTTCATTTCTTTTCACAGATTAGTCGGGAAAGCTAATCACTACATTATTCCCGTAAACTGAGCATTATGGTACACACCTTTAATCCTAATACTTGGGAGGCAGTGCAGACAGAACTCGCTCAGTTCAAAGACAAGTGGATACCTACAAGTTAGAGGAGAGCCTAGTCTACATGCCAAGTTCCAGGCTAGCCAGGGCTACATAGTGAGACCCTGCCTAAATCAATTCCTATAAGAAAGCACATTTTTTTTTTCATTCCAAATTTTAGTTAGCAGTCACTGGAAACCCTAAGACAGAAGACATCCACATGTATTCTCCAAGGATTTGGCCAAACAGCATATCACCAGTGCCATAGTAAAATGTTAATAAAATGTTTTGAGTAACATTTTACTGTTCTGCTTTAACTATTTATTCAGTCTTCAATATAGTCGTTCTTTCTTAATCAATGGCCTCATGTAAAAATGGCCCCTCTTCTATTTTCGCTTTTTCTTGGTCATTTTTTTAATGCCTTATTAGGGATTTTTATGTATGGTATGGCCTAAAAATTTACAAGTCATAAAGATTTATCTCACATCTAGCTATAATTTGAAGAATGTTTACAGTCAGTATTTTACCTCTGAACTAGCACTGATATGCAGAGAAAAAAAGGGAGGATAAAACCATCCCCCAAATCTCAGTTTTTAGAGAACTGAGGAAATAAAAGCCATCAGACTAACCAAGGTCATTTTTAACTTTGTACTTTTAAAGTAGTCCGTTGACTGTGGGGCATTTTGTCGGATGTAGAACTAGCATTTTAATTGCACTTCTAAACTGCAGTGTACTTTCTCTGATGAATTAAATAAATGTTCTTTAGCAAGTTGATGTTTGAATCTTTGAGGTTTGTACAGGGGATTGCAAATATATTTAGATCTTTTTTCATTCTTCTCACACTCCTTGAATTTGCAAAGTCAAAAGAGACCAAGTTTCTGTCCTTGGCTTCCTGCTGAAAGCTCCAGCACTGAGTCTGTTAATGACTATCCCTAGTAAGAGGAGCAGAAACCTCTGTGAGAACATTCCTTCCTAGAAAGAGTTGGGTTTGCCCTTTCCCAAGATCTAGGTTTCTGTGAAAATTCTTTCAGACTCTTCTTGACCAGAATCTGTTCTTTTCGTTTTATTCCACGTTCATGTTAGTGAACGTTTTAGCTTCTCTCTGGAGGGAAACCTTGGGATTGCTGCTATATTGACAAATGTTAATTTCTAAGGATAAGGTTTTGTTTTCTTTCTTTAAAAGCATTTACTTTAAAAGATGTGCAATAAATTCCTATTCTGACAAGTTCTTTGAATGATGAACAACTGCAAAGAAGACCCACTGAAATTATCTCCCTGACTTTTTTTAATTTTTTTTATGTACATTGATGTTTTGTCTACATGTGTAATAGGGTCGGGTCCCCTGGAACAGGAGTTATAGACAGTTCTGAGCTGCCATGTGGATTCTGGGGATTGAACCCGGGTCCTTTGGAAGAGCAGACAGTGCTCTTAACTGCTGAGCCATCTCTCCAGCCCCCACCCTGATTTTTAAGAGGAAAAGAAATATTGTTTTTTGAAACAATAAACAGAAAGCCATTAACTGTAGCAAATCATGATGAGTATTGATTGGATTATCTCTTTTGCTTTTTAGCTCTATGACAAAATTAACACAAAGTCTTCACCACAAATCAGGAATCCTCCAAGCGATGCAGTACAGAGAGCCAAAGAGGTAAGTGACATATTTTTCTGAAAGTACTTATTAGCATTGTCACATCTGCTACCTTTATTTACTGAAGACATTTGTGCATGTTAAGAGGCACACTCTTTAGGATCACAGTTTGACTCATACCCAGGGTATTATTGCTAAGTTTATCATTGTACATCCATGCAGCAAAGAAACAGCAACAGTAGTTCTCAGATTTCTCATTCTGGTTCTGCTGTGTGAGTGAACATATTAATACAGTCTCTATTTTTAATGTTATTTTACTGCACCTGGTAGAAAGAGACATGCTTTAAAAAATCTGAGTTGCTATTTTTAATTTGGTTCTATGTGGAAGTTAATTGGGTTTTTTTTAAATAATTAAATGTACCAAGCTCAAAGAAGTCATTTTTGTGTATAATCAATGTATAAAAGTATTTACCACAAACCTTTTCATACTTACCTATTATAGAAGCATGGCATTGCAGAGATATTGGAAAATAAAATTCACCCAGAATCCCAGCATCTTAATAAAATGGTTTCCATTTTTGTGTCTTTTTCATTGTTCATTTGCATATAGAATTTGATGTATAGTATTTGGGTGTAGTAGTGTGTAATAAGCATTTTATGCCTTTATTTGGCTTTATAAGTATAGCACATGCCTGTATAATTTTTTCCTACCACTGGAATGATTTAGAAATTACCCCTTTAGTAAATACTTTATTTTATTTCACTGTTTAATCTTCTAAAGTTTTTTGTGCAATCATTTCCTTTAAAAAAATATTTCATATAAGTTGTGATTACTAAATGAAAGAGTATTGGAGACATAATGCCTTTTCTAGCAGATTTTGTTTTGTTAAGACAAGATCTCACCATATAGCCCATTATTGGGATGACAGGTTGAAACACTCCATTCACCTTCCTAGCAGATGTTAAACATGAGTTTTGCTAAAATATATATTATATTGTATATGGTTATATACTCACTAAGAAATTAGACTGTGCTGGCTGCCAGGCCCCTGCTCTCTTGCTGAGGCTAGGATAAGAAAAATCTTAGTTTGCCCAGCAAGTATTCTTTGAAAAGAATTTTACCATCAGGCAGGAATCACGAGTCACTGCCCAATCTTGACAAATCCCAAATAGACAGCCGCAGAAACACTCTGGGGACTGTCCTTTGACCTAACTATATAGTTGAAGAATTTCCCCTAGCTTAGGAGATAACACGTCTGTACTTAAGATCACAGGCCATGAAAGTAGCTAGGCAAAGAGAGAGTTTGTGCTTTCCCATTGTTGTTTCCTAGAAGAGAAGCTGAAAATACACCAAAGAGAACTACTTTAATCTCAATAAGCAATATGAATTAACTGCATAACCAGCAGTTATTAACAGGGTATTTGAATAAGAAACACTGCCAAGGGTGGAGAGGTGTTTGTTTGTTTGTTTGTTTGTTTGTTTGTTTGTTTGTTTTGGAGTTCGATTTCTTCATTCCACCTATGTGTTTCGTTTGTCCTCTGTGATTAGGTAGCAGAGCACCCTCTGTGGTGTGGTAGGATGCTGAAATCTGAGACTCAGGCAGAGGGGGACCCTTTCTGAAGTTCTTGAAGGTTGATGTAGGAGAGTCCTAGAGAGGCTGGGTGCCCCTTACATGAGTGGTGCTGAGGCAATCCTAGATGGGCTGGCTCCATGCTTAGAGTTAAGTTGAGTGCAGTATAGAGGTCTCTATGGACCCGTCCACCTGCAGTTAGAGCAGTAACAGGTGCCTACTCAAAAAGACAGAGAGGCCCTGCTGTGGGCTGGGAGCCCCAGGTTAAAGTTAACAGATCAACTCCATTCCTGGGTGAAAAGGAGAAGTTCTGAAGAACAGTTTACTTGCAAGCAGCAATTTCAGCAACTCAAAAGAAATGTTAATGCCTAATTGGTGAGGAAAGTTTGAGTGCAGAAGAAAAGTGGCAGAAGGGGTTTAAGTATTTTAATTTGGTCTGGGTTCTCTGGAATTTCATCAAAGCCTTTGGTAGAAGCATGGTTTTCTCTATGTTGGAAGAAAAGCATCGAAAGAGCATTACTCCAACCAGGCCGCAAGGAAAATTACTTAAGCGTACTCTTAATTAATTATGCTAGTTAATTAGCATTCTTTTGTATGTTGTTTTCATTGAACCTATGCCATCTTTTTTAAGGAACTAGTAGTGCTATTATATTGTAAATGACAAGTATTAACTTTTAGTACAAATTGATTTGGGGAGCAAATTTGTAAGACTTTTGTATTAAGCTAAGTAGCTTAATATAATAAATATGTTACAAACTTCTTATTTAGTTTGTAGTATTTTGTTACTTTTGTATCATCAGAGCTGGGTAATGAAGGCAAACTATTACTGCATTTGTTTCATTTTATTTCTATCCATATCATTCTTATATTTTAATAACCTTTGAACTCAACAAATGTTTTGAAAGTAATCGCCTTTTCTGCTACAGAAACACTCGTGATTTTTAATTTAAAGGAGTTCCATGCTTTGTAAAGCTCATCTCATTTTGTACTAGTATGTATCTTATTTTTTTTTCTAGGTATTGGAAGAAATTTCATGTTACCCTGAGAATAATGACGCAAAGGAACTAAAGCGTATTTTAACACAACCTCATTTCATGGTAAGTACTACATCACTAGACATAAAACACAGTTTCACAAGAAGTTTTCAATAACCTGCATAAAATATTGCTCATGTCATCAAATGTATTTTTATCCTTATACAGTCATGTCACCTACTGGCTGGGATGCATTTTGAGGTATATGTCATTAGGCAATCTGTCACTGTAAGCACATCATAGTGTCCTTACAAGAGCCTACATGGTATATGCTACTAGTGTAGACCAGGCTCCATGGTGTATAAACATGTATACGGCATATTCCTGGGAAGCACCTCCATTCATGATGAGCAAAACCACATGAAATTTAACAAGCAGTAGAGAAATGGTGAAATCGAGAGCCACCATAAACACAAGCCTGTGCCAGGATAGCACAACATACATCTTTATAGGGAAATGTGTTATTTCTTTGTTTTCATTTTGTTTTTTAAGTTTTGGCTTTGATTTATTTTTGACGTAGGAGCTCACTAGCAGCCCAGACTAGCCTCAAATTCAGAATTCTCCTGCCTTGGCCTCCTAAGTACTAAGATTATAAACATGTATCACCATGATAAACTTTTCCTAAGTAGAAGGAACACACTGTAAAGGAATAAACAAAAAGTATAACACAGTAAATCCCTCTGCCAGTAACAGTCTAATGGTCCATAGATAACTACACTATGCTTTCATCTGGCTGGCTGTGTGGTAGGTTTGTTTACACGAGCACCACCATCACAGACATGCAACTAGGCACTGTGCCACAAAGTTGCTAAGCCCTAGGAATTTGTTGGCTTCAACATACCCTGTTTATATAGTGTGTCATTGACTAAAATGTCACTCTGTTATTCATGACTACAGCATCTGACTAAGATTATAATCCAAGGTAATAGCAGATATTTTGATTTTTATTACTGGTGTTGACCCTCGTATCACAGTTGTAAAAGTGCCGCTTGTGAAGTGTCTCTTCAAGGACTACGTAGACCTGAAATAAGGATCTGCTTCTTTATAGTTTTTCCATCACTCACTGGAACCCTATGCTACCTAAACCACAAAGAACTAAAGTTGAGGGCATTTCTTTTTTAATAATAATTAAAAAAAAACTGGCTTCAGTTTTTGCATTATATTTATTTAGTGGGGCACATGTGCCACAATGCACACAGGGAGGTCAAAGAACAAGATGAAGGAGCCTTCCTTTCGCCATGTGGTTTCAGGGACTAAATTCAAGGTATCCTTGTTTTAGACAGTATAGAATTCGTGCACTTTTTCATTGGTTTTTCAAAAAAAAAAAAAAAAAGGAAATAATGCTTATATTTAGCCAGTTATTAGAAACTTGAAACTTTTTTGTGGAAAAAAACGTCCACTGCTGCTATCTATCTACTATGTACTTCTCTGCAATTCAAAAGAAAAACTGCAGGGGTTGACAAGATGGCTCTGGCTCTGTGGCTGAGACTGTCTGCTGCTCTTCCAAAGGGCCCACGGTCGGTTATCAGCACCCCTGTCAGGTGGTTCATACCTGCTGTAACTCTAGTCAAAGGGGGATCCAACATCTTCAGCCCCCAAAGTCAGATACTCACAGGTATATAGACACAGACACATAAGAAAAACAAGACATCATTTTTCATAAGAAAAAAAAAAGCACAATTACAGGTGGAAATCTATGCTAAATATAACATTTTTTTTAAACAGTCACAGCTGTAGATACAGAATATATGCAAAGAGTTGAAAATCTAACTACCTTCCCTCTAGGTGAAAAATAACACTTTAAAACCTTGTTGTTCTGGTGACAACTGTTTCTTTTAAATGCTAGTTTGCAAAATAATAGTTACAATCAAACATATGTATGTATCGTATGGGTAGCTGTGAGGTTTTTTTTAAGTGCCTACTATTTCACTCTTCATGAAATATTTCTCAAACTTTAACATTGTCCTTCTAAGAAACCATTTGAAAGAAGCAATTTTCTATTTCCCCTCCTTAATTTTGCTAACTTTTTTTAATGACCAAACTCAAGCACATCTCTGGGAATGTTTAATTCCATTTTATCTGGTGGTAGTGAATTAGAAATACAATTCTGTGTCTGGGTGAGCACTCTTTTATTTTCTCATTCAACTTTAGGAGAATTTATTGTAATCTTGTAAACCAATTTCTGCTCATTAATTAAAGTTTTTTTCACTTATAAAATAGATTTTTTTCAATCTTTTAATTTAAGTCTTCATTGAGAAGTCAACCATAATCTAATAAGTCTGTTTTTATGTGTTTTGGTCTTTTTACTGTGCAGCTATTAATATACTTTGTTCTGTATGTTTAGCATTTTAACTATTATAAAGCAAGAGGACTTTCTTTTCTGGCCCAATGTATTTGGTATTGTGTAAGCTTCTTGTACCTTCATAGGCATATGATTCTTTAGATTAGAAAAATTTCTGTAACCTTACTGAAAATATTTTCTGGGTCTTTGAGCTGGTATTCTCCTTCCTCTCTTTCTATTATTCTTAGGTGTGGTCTTTTTATAGTGTCTCAGATTTCCTGCTTTGTGTCAGGAGTTTTTCAAATTTGACATGCATATTCATTTCTTCTATGGTATCTTCAAGCTAGGATTCTCTGTACTATCTCAGTCTATTCATGAAGCTTACCTCTGTACTTCCTGTTCACATTCCCAAATATTTCATCTCCAGAATTTCTTCTGTTTGTTTGTTTGTTTCTTTGTTGCCTCTATTTCATTTTCAGGTCTTGAACAGTTTTATTTTTTATTTTTTCTTTCAACTACTTTTTTGTTTGTTGTTTGGGCTTTTTAAAAAAGGAATTTATTTATTTTCTCCAACTGTTTGTATTTTCCTGAATTACTTTTTTTAATTAATTTTTTACATTAATTACATTTTATTCACTTTGTATCCCAGCTGTAGCCTCTTCCTCACTCCCTCCCAATCTCACCCTCCCTCCCTCATCTCCTCCCTGCCCCTCTCTAAGTCCACTGACAGGGGAGATCCTCCTCCCCTTCCATCTCACCCTAGCTTAACAGGTCTCATCAGGACTGGCTGCATTGTCCTCCTCTGTGGCCTGGCAAGGCTGCTCCTCCCTCTGGGCAGGGGGTCAAAGAGCCAGCCACTGAGTTCACGTCAAAGACAGTCCATGTTCCCCTTACTAGAGAACACACTTGGACACTGAGCTGTCATGGGCTGTGTCCAAGGAGGGGTTTTAGGTTATATCCTTGCATGGTCCTTGGTTGGAGAATCAGTCTCAGAAAAGTCCCCTCTGCCTAGATATTTTGATTCTGTTGCTCTCCTTGTGGAGCTCCTGTCCTCTCCAGGTATTACTAACTCTCCCATCTTTCATATGGTTCCCTGCACTCTGCCCGAGGTTTGGTTATGAGTCTCAGCATCTGCTTTGATACACTGTTAGGAAGAGTCTTTCAGAGGCCCTCTGTGGTAGGCTCCTGTCCTGTATCTTGTTTTTTCCTTCTTCCAATGTCCATCCCATTTGTTTTTTCTAAGTGAGGATTGATCATCTTACTCCGGGTCCTCCTTCTTGCTTAGCTTCTTTAGGTGTACAGATTTTAGTATGTTTATCCTATCTTATAGGTCTAGTATCCACTTATAAGTGAGTATATACCATGTGTGTCTTTCTGCTTCTGGGATACCTTACTCAGGATGATCTTTTCTAGATTCCACCATTTGCCTACAAATTTCATGATTTCCTTGTTTTTCATTGCTGAGTAGTATTCCATTGCATAAATGTACCACAATTTCTGTATCCATTCCTCCAATGAGGGACATCTGGGTTGTTTCCAGATTCTGGTTATTATGAATAAAGCTGCTATGACCATGGTTGAACAAATGTCCTTGTTGTGTACTGGAGCATATTTTGGATATATGCCTAAGAGTGATATAGCTGGATCCCAAGGAAGCGCTATGCCTAATTGTCTGAGAAAGCGCCAGATTGATTTCCAAAGTGGTTGTACAAGTTTACATTCCCACCAGCACTGGAGGAGGGTTCCCCTTTCTCCACATCCTCTCCAGCATGTGTTGTCACTTGAGTTTTTTAGCTTAGCCATTCTGATGGGTGTAAGGTAAAATCTCAGGGTCATTTTGCTTTGCATTTCCCTGATGCCTAAGGACATTGAGCAGTTCTTTAAGTGTTTCTCTGCCATTCTATATTCCTCTACAGAGAATTCTGTTTAGCTCTGTACCCTATTTTTAAATTGGATTGCTTGATTTATTGCTTTTTAGCTTCTTTAGTTCTTTATATATTCTGGATATCAGCCCTCTGTCAGATATACAATTGGTGAAGATCCTTTCTCAGTCTGTAGGCTGTCATTTTGTTCTGATGACAGTGTCCTTTGCTTTACAGAAGCTTTTCAGTTTCATGAGGTCCCATTCATTGATTGTTGCTCTTAGAGCCTGTGCTGTTGGTGTTCTGTTCAGAAAGTTGTCTCCTGTGCCAATCAGTTCTAGGCTCTTCCCCACTTTTTCTTCTATGGGTGAGCACTCTTTTACAGCTGAGATGTGTCAATGCCAAACTCAGTTTGAATCCCACCTTTGTTGTTAAAGTCATTTCTAATTACTCTAAATCATATTAACTTTCTCTTTTTCACTTTCTATTCCCATGTGTGGTATTCTAATACAAGCTGGCCTGCTGAAAAAGTCCCTTTCCTTGAGAATGGGCCTGGGCAGTCTCTTTTGTCTACCCTAGTCTCAGTTTAGGTTCTTGAGCTTGTGATCTCATTTAATTGCTGTTGCAGGAAAATAAAAAAGACTCAGTGCCCTATCAGTATCCTCAAGTTTGAACAATCAAAACTAACAGGAGTTAATTGTCCTTGATATCATCTTGTTCACTGATATTGCATATGTGGGGGCCGTGTTTCTCCAGATTATAATTCATTTCTCTTCAGATATCATGTCTTCTATGGGATAAGTGCGCCTGAATTCAGGCAAGCCTCAGGTTAAACTCCAGCCTTACTGCTGTGAAATAACCATGAACCTGAGCCTGTGTACTGTGCTTCACCTGTTTTGTCGTGACATAGCTTAATGCCTCACCAGTGTTAGCTAATGGGGATTATTACTTACCCCACAGTATGTCATCTGCTTGTGAACAGAACTTTGTAAGATCTCAGGAAAACGCTGAGGACCACTTGGCCCATTTATAAGCAGTTTCACTTCAGCACTCGTTGCTCTGTGCAGTGGTGTTCCCCACATTTTTGGACAGAACTATCTTCTGACTATAAACTGCTATATAACCTGAGCTACTTCAGAGAATTGTATAGGCTTATTTCAAACTAGTAAATCTTTTAGATTTGATAAGAGACTAAATAAATAAAATAGAACATACTCAAATAAGACCTTTTTTATGGGGTAAGGTTTTTTTCCAGAAAAAAAAAAAAATCAAAGCTCCTCACAGCTTATCTAACTTCGAAGCCTGGTTTGTGTGTGTGTGTGTGTGTGTGTGTGTGTGTGTGTGTGTGTGTGTGT
>NW_026585894.1:18657920-18763728 GCF_907164565.1 Psammomys obesus
TGTGTGTGTGTGTGTGTGTGTGTGTGTGTGTGTGTGTGTGTGTGTGTGTGTACAGACATGTGTTTTCATTTCTCATTTATCTTGGAGTAGGATTGCTTAGGCCATATAGATAGAGGCAGGAAACATCTTCAGAAATGATTCCTCAAATTCCTTGAATATATAGCTCAGTACTTAAATGACATCCTTACTCATTTTTTTAAAAATATTTAAGTGCCTACTGTGCTCCAGGTATACTATGCTGGCCACTAATTATCTAGTTGTGAATAAGAAAAACACAATCCCAGCCCTCATGGAATTTCTCATTTCAGTGAGGCTAGAAGCCGGGGGTGGATAGATGATTAGAAACAGACAGAAGACATCAATTAACTTAGCAACTTTATACAGTGATAATAACTAAGAGGAAGAGATGGTGGAGGCCATAGCAAAATATGAGCTATGTTACATCTTTTTGGGGAAGCCCTTCTGAAAAGTTAGCTAAGCTGAGACTTGTTATAGGAAGAACTGGGCCCGTGAACATCCAAGCAGGAGGAAGCAGCTAAAGGAAGTTGTGCAGGTTCAAGGAGCAGAACTAAGTCAATTAAAGATGGGCTTGAGTGAAAGGGACGAAAGTAGTACAGAGTGCCTACAGAGCTTGACAGAGGCCAGAACAAGAAGGCTTTTCCAGACCATGGTAAAGAGTGTAGGGTTTTCTCCTGGTTAAAGTAGTGATTGTACCGAGTGATTGCGAGCAAGAAAATATGATCCAATCCATGCTTTCAAGGTTGCTCCTGGACATAGTTGCACATTCCTGTAATCCCAGCATTTAATAGGCTGAGGTAGGAAGAATGCCCACAAGTCTGAGTCCAACCTGAGGTATATAGGGAGTATCAGGCCAGCCAAGGATACATGCCAAGGCACTGTCTCAAAAGGGATGGGGTGGAAGATGCTGGATTTCACATGTTTAAATGGACTGTAGGAGAGAGACCAATAAGAAGACATTGAAAGAAAAGATGGAGGCTTAGATAGGAAGGTGAGGATGGCAGCAGATGGGCAAGTTAAGATTTCATGTTGGAGATGGTAGGGAACAACAGAAATTGCTTAGAATCGGGATGTAAGGTTGTGTGCTTACATCATGATCGGGATGTAAGGTTGTGCTAGTCCCAGTAGTAGAAATTGTCCTGTAAGGTAAATACTTGTTTAAAGTCACCCACCTCTCAAATATAGCCTCTCAAAGGTGAAAGCCAGATCTTGCTGGTTCCTAAGCTCAGGCTCTTAAAAAGCAGTCGATTTGTAATAAAAATGAATTTCCCTCTAAGCTTACATTGAACAAGTATACATGTGGATATTATCCCTTGCAAGAAATAAAATTCTAAAGTACGTATTAAATAAGCTTTTATGTACTCAAGTTTTTCTCTTAAACATTCTGTTTGTTTTCTTACATATTTTAATAATGATTTTAAAACCCTATGTTTTTTAAAAATGTAGCTATGTAGAGATATTTTAATAAATGTAATATTTTTGTTTTACCGATGTTCCAGTGTTGTTCTTAGCATATTTGTGATTTAATACTTAATTTGCTCAGTTACCTGGACTTTGCTTTCTAATCATTATAACCAGAGTATTTAACTCTCAGTTACCAAGTACTTAAAACATGGACACCTTGAAAATAACTTAAAGGAGAGGAAATAAAGGGACCAGTGTCAGGGTTCATCTGGTAAAGCTTGATGACCTGAGTTAAATCCCAGGAACCACATGGAACAAGGAGAGAACCAACTCTTACAAGCTGTCTTCTGCTCTCCACACATGTGCCATGGCAAGCATATTCATGGGTTCAAACACATATACAAACACAGAAAGTAAACAAACAAATGTGAAAAAAAATCATAGGAGAAAAAAATAAGGATAAATTTAAGCTTTGTATTGAAGCTCAAACCTGCTGTCCAGTACTCAGGATGCTGAGACAGGAGGGTTGCAAACTCTTGGCCAACCTGGTTATATAGCAGGATGTGTCTGCAAACAAACAACCAGCTATTTCAGCCTAGTACTAATTGCTCAGTCATATAATACACTTAAAGGAAAATGGTCAAACTTCAGTTTCCTTATTTTTTATCTTATATATTCTTTTTTAACCTTATTCTAAGCATTTTGTACATGTTCCCCCTCTTCTGTTTGCATGTGAATTAGAACCAAGGATTTAGTTTTATTGTGTGGCAGCAATCATTAACAGCAGCACATTCTAGTTAATATCAAGTAGGACCTTATTTGGCAACATAATTTAAACTTTTTAAAAATTCAGTTTGACAGTGCTTTATGATTGAGAATAAGCATTCTTCTTTTAAATAATATATTAAACACAGGTGCTTTCTATAGAAGTCATCTATAGAAAGCTGCATAAACATTTTATCCAATTCATGGGACTTGCGGGCTGACCTCTTCTCTGTGAAAGCTTGCTTGTGTTTACCATTAAGACAAAGCATGGTGAGTCATAAAAGACATCTTTATTTTTGAGATAGTGAACCTGATCTTAACAAACCAACTTCTCTACTTAGCCCATTCCTGATTTGGCCTCTCTGCTCTAAATCTTCACTTCTTTCGTGGCTACAGTTAAACCACGGAAAGAAAGATTTGCCCACATGGTCCAACCTCCACACTTAGTAGTTACAGTCTCCAGTAGCTACTTTAAAGCTGTATGCATTGTTGGTGCCCTTCGGCCACCCTCACCCAAACCTGCTGTTGAGAACAGCAGCCTGGGATGGCGGCAGTATTTCCATTAGAATCAGAATAAATAGAATACTCTGATTACCTACAAGTCAACACCATCTTCTTTCTTGCACTGTTGATTGGTTGGCTGGCTGGCTGGCTGGCTGGCTGGCAGGCTCTGGTTTTGTTGAGACAAGGTTTCTCTGTGTAGCTCTGGCTATCCTGGAATTCACTATGTAGACCAGGCTGGCCTCGAACTCATAGAGATCTGCCTGCCTGTGCCTCACCAGTGCTAGGGTTAAAGGTGTGCACCACCACTGCTCAGCTCCTTTTCTTGTTTTAACACATCATTACTTTATTTTTGCCTTGTATGCATGACTTTTAAATAGCTAAGTCATGGCTCTGATCAGCTAAAACTTTTAGGATATCATTTCAGATGCCAAAATACTATTTAATTGCATTTCATTATCTGCGCATATCTTATTACCACACCAATTACAGATGAAAATGAAACCAAGTTTAGAATTAGCATACACACATTAATCTGTATAAAGATCCAAGCAGACCAATAGTCAGTTGTAAGTTCTCTTTGAGCTAAAATTTCTCATGCTTATTACAAAGGGTTTATGATGGAACAGAAAACGGAAGTGTATCCTTTTTTTTTTTTTTTGAGAAATAAGAGATTTATTATTGAAGTTCACCAAGGTGACATAAAGATGTCAATATAAAGAAATCATTTTCCTTTGTTAGTGAGTTTTACAAAATGAATAAGTGATCGTTTTCAATTTAGGTGTAGGGGCGTAGCTCATTTGGTAGAGTGCTTCATTCATTCCCAGCACCACATGAAGCAAGTATGGTGATGTGCCCCTATAATTCTGGAACGTGGGAGGTAGAAACAGAAGGTAAAACTCATCCTTTCCTACATAGTGAATTCAAGGTCAACCTGGAAGACATGAGCCCTTGTCTCCAAAAAAATGATAATTGTCAGATTTATCCAAGAGTTCCAAAAACAAAAATGAACAAAACATTTCAAAGGTTTTCATTCTGAGATGAGATGGCTCATCAGGTACAGGCACTTTTCACCAACTCTAACAACTTGAGTTCAATTCCCAGGACTCACATGGTAGAAGTAAAGAATTAGTTCCACAGGTCACCCCTGTGACCTCCACACAAACACCATGGCACATATGTGTATATGTGTTCACACATATACACAAACAGTAAATAAATATGTATAAAAATTTAAATTTTGAATTGTATAATATGTGTGCTATTTTAGGAAATTAGGCAGTGCAGCCAGTCCTGATGAGACCTGGTAGGCTAAGGTCAGATGGAAGAAGAGGAGGGCCTCCCCTATCAGTGGACTTGGAGAGGAGCATGGGAGGAGATGAGGGAGGGAGGGTAGGATTGGGAGGGAATGAGGGAGGGGGCTACAGCTGGGATACAAAGTGAATAAATTGAAATTAATATAAAAATAAAAAAACAAAGGAAGAGCAATAAAATGAGTTAAAAGCAGAAGGAGAGGGCAGCACTGGTGTGTTGGGAATAGAGCGGCATCTACAGCTGGTCTGGGTTTAGACAGAACTTTTTTTTTTTTTGAGGATTTTATACAGAATATTTTTTATCATTTTCTTTACCATTCCCTCCCTACCCATCCCACTTCATGTTCTTTCTCTTAAAGAATAAAAAGAAAAAAAATCTCTTAAAAAAAAAAAAAGAAAGAAAAGAAAAGAGTATCAGTTTCAGAAAAGACCCTGTGCCCAGTCTTTTAGGATCTGTTGCTGTCCTTGTGGAACTCCTGTCCTCTCCAGGTCTTACTATCTCCCACTTCTTCCATAAGATTCCTGTACTCTTCCCAAAGTTTGGCTATGAGTCTCAACATCTGCTTTTATACCTTGCAGGTAGAGCCTTTCAGAGGCTCCTGTCCTGTTCCCTGTTTTCTTCCTCCTCCGATGTCCATCCTCTTTGCCTTTCTAAATGGAGATTGAGCGTCTTAGCCAGAGTCCTCCTTCCTGATTAGCTTCCTTAGGTGTACAGATTTTAGTATATTATCCTATATTATATATCTAATATCCACTTATGAGTGAGTATATACCCTGTATGTCTTTCTGCTTCTGAGATACCTCACTCAAGATGATCTTTTCAAGTTCCTACCATTTGGCCTCCTCTTTGATCACCTCCCCCTGAGGGGGGAGCAGCCTTACTAGGCCACAGAAGAAGACAATGCAGCCATTCCTGATGAAACCTGATAGACTAGGGTCAGAGGGAAGGGGAGGAAGACCTCCCTTTTCAGTGGACTGGGAGAGGGACACAGGTGGGGAAAAGGGAGGATGGGTTTGGGAGGGGAGGAGAGAGGGAGGGGGATACAAAGTGAATAAACTAATTAATAAAAATAATTAAAAACAAAAAAAGAAAGAAAAGAAAACTAGTATCTTAAGTACAGCTGTACAGTTTTCATCTTATTGCCTAAATCATAGTATAAATTATCTCCATCCTTTAGACTATATAAAAATATTATGGTAGACACCAGCGATATCACTGTGTAATTGTCCATTCAGTTGTATGAAGCTGAAGGTCGTGTGTCCTTCTTGATTCATGCTTCTCCATTTCCATTGCCCAACCTACTAGTAGGTGATACTAATTTCATCCTTTCATTCATATCACAGAAAGATACTTATTGAGTACAGTAATTATTACATAATGTCTTTTACAATTTATATCCATTTAAAGCCCCATGCAAATTTGCTGGTTCTTTTTATAAATTATTCTTTCTGCAAAATTATTCAAAATTGCAGTATATCAGCTTTGATTTGAAAATGTGAGTTAATTACAGTTTTGTAGCCTAACACCAGATGACACTGCTAACCCTGGTAATTGACAGTTCCATCCATTCATTGATTTGCTCCCTCACCTGCTCATTCCGTTTTTAAAAAGAAATTCATCTATCATGATAATTTGCCACAAAGAAATTGAGGTCTGATAGTTTAGAGGTGTATTCGTTTGGAGTCTTTTTAGATGAAAAAAAATACTTTTGAGAAGCAATTTTACATGTGTTTATGTCACAGATTTCTGCTGGAATGGAATAATAATATTTTCCTTTTTTCATAAAAATGCCAGGCCTTACTTCAGACTCATGATGTAGTGGCACATGAAGTTTACAGTGATGAAGCATTAAGGGTCACACCTCCCCCAACCTCTCCTTATTTAAATGGTGATTCTCCAGAAAGCGCTAACGGAGACATGGATATGGAGAATGTGACCAGAGTTCGGCTGGTACAGTTCCAAAAGAACACAGATGAACCAATGGTAAGTAGGAAAAGTTTGAGTTATAGTCAACTAACTTTACCCTGTACAGACTGCTACTCAAAGAGAAAGGAAAGGAGGATGGAGACAGATCATGGATGGTCCTAAAGAAATCAGTTTCCAGATCATCAGTTCTCCTGCCCTTTTCTCCAAGAATTACTCTACCCGACACCAGGTCTCAGACATTCTGGCCATCACAGCTCTACTGTAACAATTACTTTTCAACTTCCCAAGAAGAGGTACATTACTCCAGAATGTAAGAACTATCTCATAGAGCAAAGAACGAGGGCATTTGAAGTATTAGCATTGTAAAAAAAAATAATAATGATGATGATGATGACGTGAAATAAAGATTTCAGTACTTTGCGTATCTTTTGCTTCCACCGAAACTCAAAGAAAAATCATTCAGGATCCATTCAGAGACATGAACAATGTTGCTAAAATAAGATTTCTTCCACTCCCATCGACCTGCTCATCCACTTCCCCCATGCTGAGGCGTACAGCTGGAAGACAACTGGTGCTGTCCTCCACTTACTCTTGGGAGCATTGTAGATTGAGGTGACCAAGGAAGGGCCCTGGGGTAGTCACTGTGCAGATGGAAAGGACGGGGAACTAAAGTGACACACACAGCTCAGGCAAACAAAAGAAAACGCTCAGAATCCTGATAGTAAATAAGGCACTGCAGCTGGCTGACAGGCAGCATGGTAAGTGGTGAAGCAGGGACCATACAAGTACTGAACGATATGTTATAGTGGTCTGGTTTTTAGTCTAAAAACAGCAAAAAGCTGTTGAATGGTTTTAGTGTGGAGCTAGATTAGGTTTTCATTTTAGAAAACTAGCACTCTGAAAACTGTATTATAAAGTTTAGGGAGATGAAATAACCAAACAGACACTGCCATGGTGCAGGGAAGGGGTGCTAGTACTCAGAACTAGTAGAATATACGTCAAGATAGAAAGAGTGAAAGAGCTAGGCATGGTGACCCATGCCTGTAATCACAGCACAGAACTGTGTAACAAGTTCCAGGTCAGTCTGGGCTAATTGAGATCCTGTCTCAGAAAAGGAATGAATGAATGAAGGTAAATCAGTAAGGCAAATAGTACGTTACAGTGAGAGCAGTGGGAATCAAGGACAGCTCTTAACCTTCAGGTTCATACAATTGAATGCACAAGGAGATAGTGACATTGAGGCAGAACACTGGGCAACTTTCAAGACTGAGATGGGAGCACATTTCTAGGGAGGAAAACATTCAAATATATGCATTCATATCTTTTCTTCAGAGCTTTAAAGAAAGCAAAATACCTATTTAAGAAAGTTGACCAATTGCCTTCCAGATAATGAAGAAATACAGAAGAGCAGGTCTATGACCAAAATTTCCAGAGAGCCCTCAGGTGTAGAGGGCTGTGTGTATTCTTGTCCATTGTTCTTTGTCAGTTGCCTTAACATTATCTGGCAGCACACAGGGGGCATGCAGATCGGCTACCTGCTTGGTGCTCTCTAGGCTTAGCAACCCTTGGTTTTAAGAGCATGGGTGGCAGCAGGTTTTGAGGACTTGTACGTGTCATTTCATATCCATGGACTTCAGGTTATTCACCTCTAAGAAGCACACTGGCTAAATGATCCCGAGGTCCCTCAAAACTGTGAAAGTCAAATGTTTCATTTTATGCTTTGATTCCCCCAGTGAGCAAACATTGAAAGTCCATATGATACATCACTGCATGAGATACCTGTGATGGAGGGGCAGATAAGACGTGGCCCGTTCCTGGAGCTCACTTTCCACAGTGTGGTCCTCTCTAAGCAGGTTGCAGCTTAGCAGTTTGACATCCCCAGTAACAACAGAGCTGGAAGGCTGTTCATGGAAAGGAAAGGTAGGAGGGCTTAATGTTCAGCCAAGCAAAGCAGACAGAAAGGTGTAAGGGGCCACAGGGAGGTCCCAGAGTATCTTGTAATCATATAATCCGAAGCAAGCTAATGGCAGTTGCTTGTCCTTTGGATGAGGGCTGACTAAACCGATTGAGAAAAAGTCCACACATCTCTCTCTGAGTTAGTTTTTCAGAAAGCAAAAATTACCTTGAATCACTTCTTAGAAGTCTCCTTTAAAAGGCTAATCTTATCTTGCTCATGTGATTTTGGTGATGGCATACATTTTCACTGGCTGCCACAAAAATAGGAATTATTTTATGTAAAATATATAGCAACAAACAAAATAGAACTCCATTGCAATTACTATGACTGTTTGCCTGTTCACTTGTCTTCCACATAGTTCTGTATTACTGTGCAGATTATATCTACATGACCTCTTCTGCCTAGGGACTCAAGTAATACAAACATTCCCTAATGGTGCCACCTTTCCTTTATACCCTGTGTTTTCCCAGTTTGCAACACTGTACTCAGAATTATTGCCCTATTGATTGAGACTGTCACAGTTAGAAATGACAAAGACCATACTTCAACTAGCTTACACAATGGGAGGAAAGCTCGTGTAAGCAATAAAAGACCAGGCATATATGCCACCCTCAAAGCCCTCAAGCTTTGACAGGTTCAGGAGTAGATGCCCATTCCAAGCTAAGCCAATGCATTCCCTGGAGAAAGAATATGAGTCACTTCTTCTCTGCAGAGAAATTTTGGGGAAGACAGAACAAAAATAATATTGACTACAGTTGGTTTGAAGTAAATTTCTCCAGCAATGAAGATGTCTGGCTCCTTTACTATTGTGCCTAAAAGAGTGTCTGCCACTTAGTAGTTTCCCACTCATGTTAGTTTAGTTAATACAGAAACCTTTTCACTTTAAAGATGGAATCTCTGTTGCACCATCATTTCCCTTATGAAACTCAGTTTGACGTATGCATTTGTTTATGGCATTTTCACAGAATACTTCTCCAAGGAATCATGCATGCTGATAGAATATACAAAATGGAAATGAAACAACATTACAACTGAATATTAGGACCAGAATCCTTTCGTGAACTATACTTTTTCGCAGCGCTTGCCTAAGTTCATCTGAGAGCTTCCAAATAGGAACCATGCAAAAAAATATATTTTGTGGCATGGTTCTAATTAAGCTAGACTATAAATTCTCAGAAAATTCCTTGAAGCTTCCTGACAGAATGCTATTCTCCAGAGAGGCAAAATTGAATGCCTACTACTAACCTCTTCAAATTCAGGACAGCTTTCCTATAAAGTGATCTTGTTAAAAGAGACATAAGTCGGTGGCACTCCATTTCCCTTCCCATGAAGAGAAGAGTGTACTTACTTAAGTCTGAAGAATGTACTCAAGAGTCAGCATTTAGCAGCACCTCCCCCCATGAGATTCTTAGGATCAACCAGATCTACTGCAAAAATACGTTTATGGAAGGTCATCTTTTAATAGTGAAGATTGAAAAGTAAAATGTAAAATGGCTTTAACTATCACTGTGAAACTCAAGCTTCTGGCCCTCTCATCTGAAACAGATGCAGTTGTAACTAATATTCAATTCCGTGGAAGAATGGCTGGACATCGAGCAATAAGAGACAGAGATCTTTGAGAGAGGGGATGCAAACACAGTAACGCTTACAGTTGTCCCACCTTACTGCCTTCAGAGAGTTTCCGAGCCAGTGCACGGGAGGGAGTTCTGAAGCAAAGCAGGCAGAGTGCCCAGATTGAGGGAATGGAGCTAAGAATCTGGGGAGACCAGCAAAAGTGTCTTTTGAAAATAGACCAAATCAAAACATCTGTAGATAACCCAAAGCTAAGAAGAAATGCAAGAAATGCACTTTATCCAAAAAAAAAAAAAAAGTTTCAAAATAAGGATAGGAAAGCTATACCACTATAAAATAAAATAATACCTAATATAAATAATAATATGAGGGCCTGGAGACATGGCTCAGTGGTTAAGAACACTGTATGCTCTCCCAAAAGACCCGGGTTCAATTCCCAGCACCCACATGGCAGTTCACAACTGTCTGTAATGCTGATTCCAAGGGATGTGACACCTTCACACTAATGCACATAAAAAATTAAATAATTTTAAAAAATAATATGCTATAAAATAATATACCACTCTATTCAGATGAAGCTGAAATGAATAGCAAAGTTTATTCTCAAACCACAGTGAAAGTGAGTTAGAAAAAATTTCCTTCTTTATTTAATCACTTTACAGCCTGATCTTGCCCACCCCTCCCTCCTCTCCTCCCAGTCAAACCCTCATGCACCCCTCCCCTCATTCCTCCTCCTCCTTCTTCTCAGAGAAGGGCCCCCCAAAAGGTACCAACCAACCCTGCCACCTCAAGTCGCAGCAGGACTAAGCGCATCCTCTCCCACTGAGACCAGACAAGGCAGCCCAGCTTGGGGAAAGGGAGCCAGAGGCAGGCAACAGAGTCAGACACAGCCCCTACTCCCATTGTTAGGGACCCACAGGGTGACCAGGCTGCACATCTGCTACATATGCAGGGTCTTTGGTTGGTGGTTCAGTCTCTGTGAGCCCCCATGGGCCCAGGTTAGTTTACTTTGTAAGTCTTCTAGTGGTGTCCCTCCATCTCCCTCTATCCTTCCTCCCACTCTTCCACAAGACTCCCCAAGCTCGGCCTATTGTTTGGCTGGGGGTCTCTGCATCTGTTTCCATCAGCTGCTGGGTTATGCCTCTCAGATGACAGTTATGCCAGGCTCCTGTCTACAAGCATAGCAGAGTATTATTAATAGGGACAGAGTTTGGCTCTCTCCCGTGGAGTGGGTCTCAATTTGGGCCAGCCATTCATTGGCCATTTTCTCACTCTCTGCTCCATCTTTAGCCCTACACTTTTCATAGGTAAGACAATAACAGATAGACCCCAGGCATAGTATTGCATACCTGTAATCCTAGCACTCAAGAGGCAGAACCAGGAAGAGTGTGAATTTGAGGCTAACACAGCCAAGCCTCAAAAATAAATAAAAAGCTAAAACAAATTTAAAAAAAAAGAAATAAGATATCTCAAATACTTGAAAACTAAGTAACACAATTTGAATTAATCCATAGATAAAGAAAAAATCAGAAGGTAAATAGCATTTTGCAATTAATGAAAATTAACTACACTGTATCAGATTTTATGTGATGCCACTGGAATAGTGCTTAATAAGGAGACATATATAACACTAAATATATTTTAATATTTAAATATATTTTAAATGTTTTAAAAATCAGTGACCATGTCTCAAATCTCCACCTTAAAAAAATCAAGACAAAAGAGAACAAATTAAAGCCAAAATGAGTAGAAGACAGAATAAGAATCAATAAAAATAAATGAGAATAGCAGTATAGCTCAGTGGTGAAATATTTGCTTAGCACCTGTGAGGCCCCGAATTCATTTCTGAGTCCTGCCAAAAGAAAGAGAGAGAGAAAAAAAATGTAGAAATCAGTGGAATAGAAAACAAAAATCTCATACAGAGTTAATAAAATATAACTGATAAGAAAAAAAATAAAATTCAAAAAAAAAAGAAAACAAAAATCTCAACAGCTTCAATCAAATCAGACTAATCCTGAAAATGACCATATGACTATTGCATTAGTGTATCCTGAAGAGATGTAAAAAAAAAAAAAAGTCTGTTCATCCCAGACAGGCTGCAGATGATTCTACATAAATTTTTCCCAAAACAATGAAAAGGAATGAGCTTTTCACAGCTCATTCTATAAAGCCAGTGCTACGTTATAAAACCAAGCAACAATATTACAAGAAAAGTACAGATTAGAATCCCTCATGAATATAGATGCAGATTTTTCTAAAAATAATTTTAGCCAAGCAAATTAACAAAAAATGAAAACACTAATATATGCTCCTTTCAACAGTGTATGTACTAAAATATTAACACAGAAAATATTATCCTGGCGTCTGTAGAAAGATGATATACAAACACACTAAATGTCCCAGATCTTTTTTTTTAAATTGTTATGATTAAGTACAGAATTGAACCAGGAATGTCATTTTCTTTTTTGATTTTTGTTTTCATAATTGCTAAAACTGTATGGAGTACAGTGGAACGATGCATGAACAAATTGGTGTTTCTAAATAATGCAATACTATTCAACAAAGACAAAAATTTTACTGTAGGTGAATTAATTAGAGGAATTATAAATCATTAGAGAATATATAGAAAATGAAGACCCTCTATTATTTCACACACAAATTTTTATATAACAGAAATGCTACTTGATGGTGTTTTGATTGCTATAATAGCATGAATACATTTATGAAGTACATTTTAATCTTTTAATTACGATCATTTTTCGTATCACTTTTTTATGTTGCCAATTTTTAAAAGGTTTTTACTCCCCATAACGATGTATACTTTATATTAGTGTATCCCTCTATTTATTCTACAAAATAACAGTTTTATTTTATAACCCACATAAAATATTTCAAACTGTAAGTTCTGGTAAGTTTAACATAAACATGCATATGTGAATTTGACACCACAATCAACAAAAACCAGGGCAATATGGCAGGAAGCTCTGGATATCCTAACACAGCTGAAACACAGGAAAACGACCATAAATCTGTGCTTATGGAGATGGTAGAATCCTTTAAAGAGGAAACGAATAAATCCCTCAAAAAAATACAGGAAAAGATAATAAAACAAACAGAAGCCTTTAAAGAGGAAACAAATAAATAACTTAAGGAAATACAGGAAAACATAATCAAACAAGTGAAGGAAATGAATAAAATGGTTTAAGACCTGAAAATGGAAATAAAATCAATAAAGGAAACACATACCAAGGAAATACTGGAGATGGGAAAACTTAGTGAAGAGAGCAGGAACCACAGAGGTAGACATCACCAACAGAATACAAACGATAACACTTGAAGAAATGGATACATTTGTCAAAGAAAATACTAAATAAAAAAAAAAATCCTGGCACAAAACATCCAAGAAATCAGGGACACCATGAAAAGATGAAACCTAAGAATAATGGAAGTAGAAGAGAAGATTCCCAGCTCCAAGGCCCAGAAAATATTTTCAAGAAAATCATAGTGCTTTCATTTCATTGTACCCTCACCAACTTTGTTTTTTTTTTTTTTTTTTTTTTTTAAACAGGGAATCACTTTGAAAATGAATGAGCTAAATCATTGTATTGTTGCAAGAATCATGCATGGGGGTATGATTCACAGGCAAGGTGAGTTCCATCTGTCATCTTTCTTTACCTTCCTTAATTCTTCCTATGCCTACTAATGGAAGGGGGGTGTTTTTATGATTCACATAAAAGAGCTGTTTGTCTTTGAGTTTTAGTCTTATGAAATAAAGTAAAACGAAACTTCTAAGTACTGTTTTATCTGTGACCCGCCAATTTTGATATGCAACAATTTGTTATAATTCATTCATGAGTGTTCTTACATTTTTCTATCATTTTTTCATTGGCCCATAAATTATTTACAATTTTTTTTACCATATTTGAGGAGATTTTTCTAGACATCTTTCTGTAATTTACTGCTAACTTGTGTTGTGGTCAGAAACTGTGGTCTGTGACACCATTTCTCAGAGGTTTGTTAAGACTTCTCTTGTAACATAGCACTTTAATCATTTTTGTAAATGTCCCTTTATGAAGAACCTTCATTTTGTAGTTGCTACATACAGAATTCCCTATATATTGATTGGCTTGTTGTTAATGTTTTTGTTCAACTCTTCTATGTGTTGATTTTTTTTTATGTTTGACCTACTAATACATCTTAGAATATCTATTTATTATATGGAGTATTTCAATGTCTATTTATAAACCTCTCTTTGAACTCATGTATTTGACTATATGAATTAGGCACATGGGCCACAAGCCTACAATGTAGCCAAGGGTGACCTTAAACTTTTATAATCCTCCTGCTTTTACCTCCTGAGTGCTGAGATTAAGGTAATAGACTATCTGGGAACAGTTTTGATCACTGTTTTTTGATAGAGTAGTTCATTAATATTTTTGTGATGATTCTACTGTTTTGCTTTTCTTGTTGATTTTTTGAAGATTTTTTTTGTTTCATTATCCCCTAATTTCTTACTTTTAATGTCAGCACCCTATTTCTGTGATATTAGTAGTTACCTTGAAAATTTTCCATACATTGAAGTTAAACAATATCTTTATTTTGTTTATTTTTCTGTGTGTGCACACACACAGATGCCACAGTGCATATAGAGGTCAGAGGACAACTTGCAAGAGTCAGTTCTCCTTCCACCCCATAGGTTCTAGGAATGGAACTCAAATTGTCAAGCTTGGTGGCAAGAGCCTTTTACTGCTGGCCCAGATTTTCTTTTATTATTTTTCTTTTTCTTCCTGGATCTCTATAGTAACACTTTCATCAGTTCAACTGCTCCATCATGGCCACTTCTTCATTCTTGATGAATTTCAGTTAGATGTACATTAAATACTCCTATATTCCGTAGCTTTTATAGTCTTTTTTCTTCTTCTTTCCTGTTTACCGTCTGTCTTTGTTTCTATGACCTATATTATAGGTAATCTTTTGTTATATCTTCAGCTTCACTGAAACTCCTCAGCCATGTCTAAATTTTTATTCAACTTATCCATTTATTAGCTTATATCATCATTTTTGTTTTTGTTTTAGAAGTACTAGTCTTTGGTTTTATTTTCAGTTCTGTCTGCTCATACCTGATAGTCTCTTACTGGGTGGTCAACAAATTTCTATGGCCATCCATCAAAACTGTGCTTTCTGCAAGTAGATTTATCTGTTTGGATGGTTTTACTACCAAAAAAGTTAAATAATCCTGTAGCTAAACGTGACCTGTCTTTAAAACACTGGCTTTTAGATATGTAACTTTTTATTACATTTCTACCTTTGATTTTTCATTATCATAAAAACATTTACTCATTTCATAGTTATAATTGTGTATGATTTTCTTAGGTACACTTCATGTTGGTGATGAAATTCGAGAAATCAATGGCATCAGTGTTGCTAACCAAACAGTGGAACAGTTACAAAAAATGCTTGTAAGTAAATGAAAGTTTTCCCTTTTCTAAAATTATTTTTTAGTTCATTAGCTTAGATTTTGATTTTTATCACATTTATTTATTATGTTTGGGTATATGTGTGTATGCACACAACTTGTTCTCTTCTTTCTCCGTGTGGGCCCCAGAGATATAACTCAGGTCACAAGCTTGGCAGCAAATGCTACTGAGCCATCTTTTTTTTTACCATTATATGTTTAATTAAAGCATTATTATATGTTTAAAACATATATTGTAAAAAAAAAAACATGTATTATATGTTTAATTAAAGCATGTGTTACATGCTTTCCCAGCTAACCACCAGAACTGGACAACCAAGTGGGAGGCTCATCCCTGGGAACAACTCATTTTTCCTCCCAACATTCCTTAGTTGCCTGTAGTTCTTTGTCTAGGGGTAGGACCCCGTGAGATTTCACCCCTTCAATAATAGCATGTCGGTTGGTGTTCTCATTGTATAGGTCCTATGGCTGAGCCATCTTGACAGCTCCATTAACTTATTTTGTAAAAACATACATAATGTAGGAGATAGAGAGATGGCTCAGTGGGTAAAAGGATTTATTGTGGGAGTACCTGAGTTTGGATGCCATACCCATATAAGAAGCAGGGCATAGTCTCACTTGCCTTGTAACCCCAGCATTGTATCTGGTAGAGATATGAAGATAGATGGAGCTTGCTAACCACCAACCCAGCTCAAGGTACAATGAGATCCTTTATCAAAGACATAAGGTGGAAAATAATAGAGCAGAATACCCAACATGCTCTCTGGCCTCCATGAGCACATACACACAGGTGTTGGCTCCTGTGTGCACATACACTGAACATACATACAGCAATTGTTTTCTCACACACACCTAACGCGTACACTAAATAAATAGATACAAAGAAAACGTACCTAATGGTTCATCAATCATTATCAGAATATACCTCGTGCCACCATTTATGTGAGGTTGAACTTGTGCAATGTTCATTAAAAACTGACAATTAGGACAATGTTTTAGCTGCAGTGGAGTTTGGAACCATTTTGCCTGCCTTTAGCAGTGTGGAGTTTCACACTGCTATCTTTCATCTGTTTCTTACCAGCCAGGTATTTACAGAAAAACCTTCCTGGTATGTACTCATATGAACTAGTTTCTCACTGACCTCAAAACACTCCTGACACAGGCAATATCAGAAACCTCTTTCCTGTTTAGCTGAGTCATGACCAGCTGTGGTATATCTTTCTACAGCACAAAAAGGATGAAAGTCACTATAGGCCAGGCCATTATTTACTATACTTGGGGGGAAAAAACTGTACTGAAATTAGACCTTTAATAAACAGCATTGACATCCACTGACAGAGCCTGATCTATGTTCTTTGTTGTAGCAAATAGAGGGAAACATTTGTTTTGTGCCTTGGGTCCTTCTTCTTGCTCCAGCACAGCAGCTTACCATGTAATGAATATCTATTAGGCAAGAAGTAAGCATCCCAGGCTTGCTGTAATCAAAAAGAATGCCAGAATTAATAAAGCATAAAAGCAATTTTATAGAGATAGCATCAGAGAGTATCATATTAAACAGGATTTGTATGTGATTATTTAGTCTCTTGTTCAATTCAGTGTAAAGTCATTTTTGTAAGATCTGTCATTTTGACTCTTTTGTATTCATGTGAACAAAAAGATAATGATCAGAGATCTATGAGACTGTTCATTGCCAGATACAAGATAGTCAGTCTTGACTTCAGAGGACCTTTCCCAAAAACCTCTACTGGCAGCCTGAATGGTTCCTGCCTTATAATTAGGGCTTTCTTTTATTAGGGCTGTGTGCTGTCAGTTGGTGTGTACTGATTGTACCCCTGTGTTTTGAGTAGTATTTTTTTGTGTGTATTTTCGTGTGCAACATGTTTGCATGAGGACTCTCGCCTTTTCTTCCCCCAGAGGGAAATGCGGGGGAGTATCACCTTCAAGATTGTGCCAAGCTACCGCACTCAGTCTTCATCCTGTGAGGTAATAACTCTAACAAGCCTCCCCATTTCCTCTGACTTCTGAACTAACTGTCTGCTGATGGCTGAATGTTTTTGCTTTCTGGGAAATTGTTTCTGCTTGTGCTGTTAGATCACTGCACACCAATTTTACAACAAAGATAACGGAACAGAGGAGGTCCCACCCACCTCCTCAGCCCCACTTCCATGCAGATATCTTCAGCCTTTCTGCAGCCAAATCTAAACCAAATATAGAAATGCTACAATAACATAACGCTTGATAAGGGGGGAAAAATGAAATCCCTGAGGCAAAAAAAAAAAAAAATACAGCAGGAAGTCCATTCACTTCCCTTGTTAAGAAATCTGACAGGTAGTTCTTCTTTCCAAGAATCTGAGAAGTGATCAACTTCTGTTGAGATATTGGTGTTTGAATGAGTGATTAAGACCCTGATGAACTGGTAACTGACTTCACTGCAGGGACGTAAGTTCTTGCAACGTTTGTAAAAGTGTGAATATTTAAAATGCTAAATGACTCATAAACAAGTTCCTTTTGTGGAATAATAGCCCCCAAGTTTATTAAAACAGATTTTGATCATCTGGCAATTAGAACTCTTTCAACTTAACCTTTTTTTTTTTCAGTTTTATGTTGTTCATTTTACAAACACCTATTCTTTCTATATTGGAGGACATAATTTTCATAATAGTATCATTCTTTGATTGCAGCACATTCAGCAAGTGTTATTTATTGAAGCTTTTTAAAAAATTTTCTTGTGGATCTTCCAAGTATGTTAATATAAAGTACAAGAGCTTAGGATATAGCTAAGTTGTAGAATGCTTACCTAGCATGCGTGAGGCCCTGGGTTCAATTCCTATCACTGCAAATAAATAGATTTGAAGTGTACATTTTCTCAAGTTAATTTTTAAGGGCTAGTAGCTAACTTACTGGATTTGTGCTTAAGAAAATTTGAAAGATAAATTATACTTTTCAAGTCTGTAGTGGTGCATTGAATTTCACAGGGAAACAAGTAGAGGGTTCAAGTAGCTTTTTAGTGAGTCATTGACGATTACAGTGTCTATTTTTTGGGTCTTGGGCTCCTCTTGGTGGCTTCCTATGGAATGTCAATTAAAATGTATTTCAAAAATATGCAGCATTTCTCCAGCTTCAAGATTTGGAGCATTAAATTTTGGTACTTAGAGTAACTGGGAAAGAAAGAAGACATGTATCCTTTTTTTCTATAAATAATTTCAATATTCTAAAACATGGGCGTCCCTCACCCCATTTCTCATGTGTTGAAGAAATTGAATAAGTAGATTGGATTGGTGATGGTACTAGCCAGAAGATAGCGTTAGTCATTAATCCAAGATTCTCTCTTTTTTTCAAGTAGTTGAACTCATTTGAGGGAGATAACAGTATTATACATATAAACTCTATACTTAAAATATTAGAAAAATTATACCCTCTTCTTACTCTCCTCACCCCCAACATAAAAACATACTTTTTTTTTTTTTTTTTTTTTTAATTCGCGTGGCTCTGGCCTCTCCCTAGCTATGGCAAGGCTTCTCAAATGAAGGCTCTCATCTGCTTCCTTCAAACCCTAGCCCTACTGATTTGAATCCCTAAGGATGACAAATACAGATCTCAGGAATGTTTGAGAATGTTCCTGTAAAGGAGCTCATCCTATTTCAGGCTAACAATTTCCCAAAGTTTTCTTTCAATATACTAGAAAGAAACATACCTTTTGGAGCAGAAGTTCATAAAGAACTCTGAAAATGAAATGTTTGAAAGCACTTGCTTTCTTCTTCTGATAGTTCTTTTCATTAAAGTTGACTTGGACATGAATGCATGGAACCTGGAAAGGATTTGGAGGGGGTTGAATAGCAGACAGTGTGGGAGTGTGCCTCCTGGGAGAGTGATGTGGCTCCTGAGAGTTTGGCCAGAAATAGAGCATTGTTGCTTAGAGTTACTGTCTTAGTCTGCTAGAATCATATAAAAGAAGAAAGTTGCTCTCTGGTGCAGCTTTCTCTTTTTACCCTATTGCTAATATTTATTCTAGAAGGGTCTAAACTGATTAAAATATGTGAAGTCTTTCTCTTAGGTTCATTTACTTTCAATGGAGTTATTTGGTAATTCTCAACAGTAAGGTACCTAAAAACTATCAATTACTTCTCAAGCCCTTTCTTTCACCTATTCTTTCATACAAAACTAAGCAGTTGAGATCTTCAGCAAAATAGTATTATAATATTTAGCATCGTGAGATATTTGATAGGGTTTTAATATGACTCTCCTGGGGTCGTAATAAGAAAACAAAGATTGTAGAATTTGGTATACAGGAGAAAGTTAATCATTAATAAATGACAACACAGCCCTCACTTGTAATATGGGAATCTTCAAACTGCAAAACAACTTTTTTTTCATACTTCTGTGAAGTCATGCAAGTAAGTCAGAATGACACCTTTTATAGATTAACCTCAAAGAAAATGGTTGTGAGACTGTGGTTTGACTGCTGATGTGAATATCTGTTTCTGTGCTGGTGCTCTGTGTTAATGAACCTTGTGTCTTATTTCAGAGAGATTCCCCCTCCACTTCCAGACAGTCCCCTGCTAATGGTCATAGCAGCACTAACAATTCTGTTTCGGTAAGAACTCTAGCTCCACACAGCCAAGTGTGACAATTTTGTTGGTGCTCACCTGCCATGAGTGTTTAGTTTACATGTGTTCGGTGGAAAGATTGTCTTCTGCATACGCACAAGGCTGCTGCAGGAGCTGTGCAGTTTCCTCCTGGAAAGCCTTCCTCAACATTCCCTTCTTCAAAATCACTCACCTTTGGAGAAACATAGTTCAAGACTATGCCATAGTTGTTCAAAAAAGACCTCTGCCACCCCACCAATATGTATGACTGCTCAAAGAATATAAATAGAAATGTGTTTAAATTTCTTCAAGAATTTTTTAATTTAAAAAAATTATAACGGTAAGGGATTTTTGCAGAATAAGCGTTTGGGCGTTCTTGGGCTTTATAGTTTTCCATTCTGAGGGATATCAGCAACATATTTTAGTTTCCGCTATCTAAGTTTACGAATTGGTGTGCCCTCTTGTTATTGTGGTACGTGCACATATTTTTGTGAATTATAAGCCTTGCCTGGATATGAAAAGCAAAAGGAACTGGCTTCAAACTGCACTTAAGCCATGCTGGTATCACATCTTTAACACAAAGTACATATGTAGCTTGAACTTGGCATGTTGCCATTTTCCAGAACTCTCCATTTTGGAATATAGAAAGAATTGTTACCTAAACAGAAACATTTCCATGTACAAGTTTGGTAATTTGCAGGGGTTTGGGATAGCCAAATCTCTTCTATTGCTGCTGCTGCCTGTCACCCAGCTGCAATTATAAGACCTCTAAGAACACAGCAGTTCTGCCTTTTGTTCTGCCTTTTAATTTGCCCTTTAAGAACATATCAACTTTCTTATCAAATAAAATCATAAATCATTCAATGATCATCTCAAATGGAATGATATCCCAAGTATCTAAGTAAGAGAAATTGTGTGAGAAAATTGTTCATAACTGTTTCCAATGTGAACCTAGGTTCCCAAATAATTATTTTTTCAAAGTTAACCTGTACTGATTTTAAGATGTTAAAAATCTGTAGAGCCATTAAAACTTTCAAAATCTGAATGGTTGCAGTGATGAAGCTGCAAAGGACAACTGTTCTTTTGTGCTTAGGGGGGGTTGTAATGGGCTGTTTGAACCGCAATGGCTTTTGTGTTGAAGATGCTGAGTTGTTTCTTAAGAACACATTTTCTCTCTGCTTCAACTTACCTGCTTTCTTCAGCTTGCTGCTAAATGGCCTGGGTTTGATTTTTTTTTAATAACTCAACATTTCTAAGAAATGTAATAATGTATATGATCTCTTTACAACTTAAATCTAGTTAATTTTTAACCATATTATAACAGAAACACACAAATTACTTTGTACTCTTGACAAGTAAATGAAAATTTTTCTCCTGGGTTGGCTTTATTCTGCAGGACTTGCCATCAACCACCCAACCAAAAGGACGACAGGTGAATAGACACCCTCTATAGAGACTTCTCTAAACTGAGCTAATAGCCAATCCTTTATTAACCCTTTCCATCCCATAATGTCTGCATTTTGGACCATAACATTTGAGCATTGAAAGCTTGTACCATTTCATTTTAACACATTATACATGACTAATTCTCTATAAAGATTTATTTCCTCACATCTCTGTAGCTCTGATGGTTATTGTAATTTCAACCTGATAATTCTTCTGCTGGCAATAAAAAGTTTAGTCTTAGGGAGTCTTGCCTACCTCTGCGGCATACAGAATTCATAGAATTGTAAAATATAACTGAAATTTATGCCCAAATAAACATTTTAAGGCACTCTTCTGAAATTGAAAGCTGAATTAAAATGTAATTTGTATTTGCCTGTATGTGTCTAAAAGATTCATACAATGAAACACAGCATCAGTACCTTGGCCTTCAACCTGATATTCCTGGGCTAGTTTAGAAATGCTACATGCTTTCTAGCATCGGCAAGAGCCTTTCAAACAGCCAGCACTCTTAAAGCATGGATTTTAGGTACAAATGCAGGGATTTGTTAATTTTAAGGGCTGGATTGCTAAAACAGAAATATCACACAAAGTTCCAAAGCCTTCAGGTTGGTTTTACAGTGACTTAAATGTGAATATTTAAATTTAGTATCAAGAGATAGAATAATAGGAATTATCCTTGAAATGTAATGCTAAAAAATAATAACTCCGAATTTAAGTTAAGAATTATATAAATTAGCACAGTTTAGTCTCAGGACTTCATAGCTGAGGTAACCTTGGATTTATTTTAAAGCACTTAGAATTCTAGTTATTCATAAGACACTGCTGTGTTATAACCCATGTGAGCTAATGTGTCTCCTAAATTCACACACCATAAAGCTCGGGACCTTGAACCATGCATGCTTTGTTGTTCTGTGCTGATTTCAAGTGTTACATTGGTTACATCAAGGGTTTAGAATCATCTTTATTTTCCCAGAATAGTAAAGCACAAATACAAAGCCAGAATCCCTCTAAAGAAATAAAGCTGTATTTTAAACTTTTTAATATTGTTTCGAATTACCATATAGCTATGTCTGCAGTGTACAGGCACACTGCCAGTTGTCATGAAAGCATGACATCCAATGTCATGAAGGCAAGATACCAACCCAGAGTTCTTGCTGCTTTAAGATGAAAACCTACTCTGAATACTAGTCTCCATGTCTTAAAGGTTGCATCATAATCATGACAACATATGTAAAACATCAGCACAGCCATAGCAAGTTTTAAAGTTAGTGAGCTTATTACCCTATAATTATACAGCTATCCTATTACTAAAAGTGGAATTTATTCAAAAAGTATTTTAAGTCTTCCTTTAAAATATAAACAGCAAAAATGAATGACTAGAGAGTCATCAGGTGTGGCACCATGTTTCTAGTGGTAGATGTTTCTTATGTCTTATCTCTATACATCGTTTCAGCTTTCACCATCTGATGTCCTGTTTGTGTTGTAAATGTTAATGAGTAGTTCTTAGAGTAGTTCTCACTGTTTTTCTTCATGTCACTGTGGCCTCCTTTCTTACAAACTCTTATTTTATAGATCTATGTAAGAGCACAATTTGAATATGATCCAGCCAAGGATGACCTCATCCCCTGCAAAGAAGCTGGCATCCGATTCCGAGTTGGTGACATCATCCAGATCATTAGTAAGGATGACCACAACTGGTGGCAGGGTAAACTGGAAAACTCAAAAAATGGAACCGCGGGTCTCATTCCTTCTCCTGAACTTCAGGAATGGTATGCTTTTGTTTTATGGTAAAACGGAGCCCTCCCCTCAGTTTCATATTTCATATTATAAAACCTGCTTGAGATGACCTTTGCTTTGCTTATTATACAAAATCTAGTTCTCTAAGATCAAATCCAAAAATTTGTCCAAGAATCTCAATCCTCAACTTATGGTTAGATGCTGGTTCCAGTTATCTCTACACTTTATGTATAAGGAAAGGAGGGAGGACACAAGCTAAGCAGCTATCTTCAGATCATTTGGGCAGAGCCTTTAACTCAAACAAACTGTTCTAGTCTTTTTAGAATGGCATTTTCTTCAGGATGTACCTCCCTCTGTATTTTGTCATGGCTCTCCTACCACAATACCAGGGGGAAAAAAATCTTTAAGTGCCATGATTCAGTGTTGCTCAGGGTGCAACCTGTTCCGGTGTTGAGAGAAAGGACAATCAGAAGCTTTGTTGGGTTTTGGGGGGAGGGGAGTGGGGGGTGTGGCTTAGCTCAGAAGTAGATGGTTGCCTGGCATACCCGGGGATCCATCCACAGAACAAGAGCCAAAGGGAGGAAAGGTGGCCTATTCTGTTAGAAGGCTTAAGCTATGAAACAGGATGAAGTCAGACAAGCATTTTTAGACCCCATTTTTAACTGAGTGAAGAGAGGATATGTATCATCTATTAAGTGTCCATAATCTACCCTCTTAAGTATTTGTCCAATATCCACCAGAAATCTGCTACCAAAAAAAAAAAAAGAGAGAGAGAGAGAGATAATTTAATGCCTGGGTTTTGACAACAAAACTTAACCTGCCAAAACCTGAAATTCTGCCACCCCTTGTACCCCACAAAAATATTGAACTTAGTTTAAAGTTACCAAAAGTATTGAATCCATAAATATTTCCACTTTTCCACCAGTCCTTCTCACTATTTAAGAGTTTTCTTGGTTAATCTCTGTGGCGTGAGTGCCTCTTTCAACTATCTCATGTTTCTCAAAAATATTCTTAAACTTAGAGTGCTCAAGTGGATGAGGACTTCAGATGCCATCATGCTACACATGGGGAAACGTAGGCCCAAAAAGAGAAGCAGCAGCCTGCCATCTGGTACTGTCTTTCAGTCTGCTCTTGTGCAGACAGTTTAGCATAAGCAGGAGGAAAGAATTTCTAAGTCTTTTTGATGCTGCTGCCGTGAATGATACATTTCACAAAATGTCTTCTAGAAGGCAATCATCTATTATGAGCATTTATTCAGAGAAGTCATGTGTGGCCTGGAGATGGAGTAGGTCGGGAGGGGGAGCCCTGCGTTTGAGGACCAGCACCGAGTAAAGCACGAGTGGTGGCATAAGCCTGTGGTCCAGTGCTTACACAGGATAAGCAGAAGCTCAGGGTCATCTTTATTCACACAGAGGGTCTGAGGCCAGCCTGGGATACAGGAGACTGTAGCAGAAAAATGTAAGGGAAGAAAAACAATAATGATATTGATTCCAGGCTTAGAACAGCTATATAAATCATGAGCTCTTAGCCCTCTGCAGGAATCTGAGGAAGCTGCAGTGGAAAAAAGGTTTGTTTCTTGTCTGTGCTGAGGTCTAGGCTGTGCAGATCAATCCTCCTGCTGCAAAGAAAAAAATATGCTGCAGAAAATGAAGGAGGTTTCTCGTTGTTGTTTTGTTTTTGTTTTTTTTGCTTTGCTTTGGTGTTTTTGTTTGTTTGTTTGTTTGTTTTAATGAGCTTGAAAACACTGAATAGCTCAAAGGGTACTGGGGAACTCAGCAACCAGGTCTTCTGTGAGAACCTTTCATCAGAGCTATAAGAAAACCCTTAGAGTACCAAGTACCCCATCTTACCAAGAAGGCATTTGCTGTTACATCATAGAACCAAGGCTTAATGGAGATGGGCAATCTGTCAGGAACCCTTTCCCCACATTGTTAGGACTACAAAAGTACCTTCAAGATTACAGAAAAACAAAAACAAAAAACAGAGGCTGCACCATGGTAGCATATACATGTAATACCAGAACTCAGGAAAGTAAGGCAGGCAGATTGTGAGTTTGAGGCCAGGGCGGGGGCGGGGGGGAGAAGCAGCAGCTTAGGACTCTTAATTTCCCAGTTTATAGGGAAATAGAACATACTAAAGACACAGAAGCAGGATTTTTTTTTAAAACCATTCATTATCTGGCTGTTATGGTGCCCATCTAAATCCTCATATGTTGTGTGTTACAGCAAGAAAATTTCCAGGAGTTCAAGGGCAACCTAATCTACATAGTGAAGACCAGGCCAGCCTGAACTACAGAGATCCTCTCACAAAATGGAAAAAAAAAATAGACTTTCCTGAAACTACAGGAAAAAGAACTGGTTTCTAATTTACTGAGACAAGGCAAGGGATGTAACTCAGTGGTAGAATGTTTGCCTAGTATGTGCAAAGCCTTAGAGGGAGTTTTGAACTAGAAGTGGTGGCTCAAGCCTGTAAATCCCAGAGTTTGAGAAGGTGGAGGTAGGAGGATCAGTTCAAAGCCAACCTCATTTTCATAGTGAACTTCAGGCTAGCCTGGGCTACATGAAACCTTGTTTTTAAGAACAAAAAATATCAGGCATGGTGGTACACATTTGCAATCCCAGCACTTGGAGGTGCAGGCAAGAACATCGGGAGTTCAAAGTCATCCTTCACTACATCAAGACTCTAAGGCCACCCTAAGATACATGAGAACCTGTCTAAAACAAAACAAAACAAAATTTACTAAGTCATTAAAGAATACAGATAGAAACATTGCATTAATGGACTGTAAGAGTCAGTGAGACCTCAATCAAAATTCCAAGTCTTAAAATTGACTGACTTTAAAGTTTACATGGAGTGGTAACTCATTGAGTAATTAAGACGACTAGCTTTGCAGTCATGAATCCCACATACAAGCCAGATATATTCCTATAACCCTAGCTCCTAGGAAATGAAGACAGGAGGATCATTAAGGCTTGCTGACTTCCAGCTTAGCAAAGAAAACATGAGCCATAGGTGGAAAGAAAGACCCTGCCTCAAAGGAATAGGTGGAGAGTGATAAGGAGGACACATAACACTCAACTTATACATACATACCACTTATATATACATGCATTCATATATAAATTAGCTTTCATGTTTGCCTGGAAATGCACAAGTTGAGGGATAGCCAGGATGTTCTTGAACAAGGAGCAAGGTCTTATTCAACCAAATACCAAAGCTCACAACTAAGCTCAGCCCAACTAAGAGACAGAATCCTAAAGCACTCCCATACCTAAACAGCTACTTTTTCTGTAACAAATAGCATTGCACAGCAGTGGGAAATGGTCTTACTTTTCAGTAGTATATCTTGCTAGGACAACTGCGTATCCATAAGGGACATGAAAGAGATTGGACTCCTACTTCAGAAAATAAGCAAAAAAATCTTTTCTCATACAATAAAATACAAAAGACAAAACTATAAACTTCAAGAATTTTTGTGAAATTTGTGATGCAATTTAGGTTGTCAGAAAGATTGCTTGGATTAATATAATGAAAACTTCCTAGAAACATGCCTAACACTAAGCACTCAAAACAGGCTAATAAGTAACAAATCCAGGATGCAAAACACCTTCCTTGACTCATATCCCTTGACCATCACTCTGAATCTCACAACCACCTGTTGAGACTTCTGACCCTTATTATTAGTTAATGTGGCCTCAAGAAACATAAAGCAATTTTAATATAAGCCTGTACTTTTAAACCATTTCTAGGAAGTTGTCATAAAAGCTGAAGAATCCTCTTTATGGATTTCAAGACTGAGGAGGAATATTCATGCTATTTTGTGTAGCCTTCAAATGACTCTTTTCTAAGCATAAAACTGCATTAACTTTGTTGGATTCTTTTTTTTTTCCCTTCCTTCCCTTCTTCTGTCCTTCTTTCCTTTCTTTCTTTCTTTGTGTACTAGGCGAGTAGCTTGCATTGCCATGGAGAAGACCAAACAAGAGCAGCAGGCCAGCTGTACATGGTTTGGCAAGAAAAAGAAGCAGTACAAAGATAAATATTTGGCAAAGCACAATGCAGGTAGGAAAAGCATGTCTGTTTCTGAGGCTGGGTCAAATATCTCCAAGACCTAAGTAGATACGGTATTTACATTTGCTCTTCAGAGTTCTCTTTCCAGAACATTGTATTCTATGAGACACTGGCCAACTTGCAGATGCGTTAAGAACAAGTTATTTTGCAGAACTCTACTTTATAGGACAGAGGTTCTATTTGGAGGTAGTATCCTCTGTGGTGAAAGGAACTCAACATTCTCAGTCCTCCCTTGAAAAACAAATGCTTGGGAGTGTACTGAATCCCTGGGGTTCCCTCCTCTCTGGCTGAGACTGGCCTTGAAAGGATGACCTTCCCTCCTAGTTCCTCTTGGTCCTTAGCTATGGACCCATGACAGATATTAAGGACAAAGGTACAAAGAAAGGCTATGCTACAGAGGGCTCTGTAGCATAACTGAACTGAAAGGGCACGGATGACATGGATACTAACTTGGGTTAGCCAGTTTCTGTGACTATTCGCCTTCCCCCATTGTATTTTCAGGTTCATAAAAATACAAAGATATCTAGGCCCTCATTATCTATGTCTTCCATTCCTGTTGTTTGTATGGAAGCTGGGGTTTAACCGAATCATGGGGTTCACTGTTATGTTAAAAACTGAAATGCATACCAAGAAAGCATATTCTTTTACTGCACTTGAATTTCCAAAAGACTCACAGGATGTCATTTAAGCTTAAAGAAAATAGGGACTTTTCTTTTCTTAATTTAATTTTATTTATATATTTATTTGTTACAATTCATCCACTTTGTATCCCCGCTGCAGCCCCCTCCCTTGTCTCCTCCCAGTCCCACCCATCCTCCGTCTTCTCCACCTATGCCTCTCCCCAAGCCCCCTGATAGGGGAGGTCCTCGTCCCCTTCCATCTGACCCTAGCTTATCAGGTCTCATCAAGGCTGGCTGCATCATCTTCCTCTGTGGCCTGGCAAGGCTGTACACACACACCCCCAGGGGAAGATGATCAAAGACCCAGGCACTGGGTTCATATCAGAGACAGCCCCTGTACCCCTTACTAGGGAACCCACTTGGAATATATGGACTTTTCTATGTAACTCCTTCAATCAAGGATTTTTCCTGAGAAGTTAAAAATTGGTATTAGATTAGTTCGTAATCTTTCAGAAATAACTTCAAAATATCAAACATGTGGCCCCCCAAAATAAAGTGATTCTAGTCATCCCTATGCAATTCAGTGTGCTCCTGAGAACTCTGTTATGCAGCTTTCTCTATGCGGTGTTCTAGCATGTATCAGCGTTTACGAGGAAAAATTATTTAGGACTTCTGAATTATCATTTCTCACTCAGAAATTGAATGTAAGTATTTATGAAATGCTGTATAATCCAGAAAGAATGTGAATGTCCACATCATATATTAAGTTGAAATGGCCAGTTAAATGAGGGCTCTTTCCCTTCCTACTAGTTACACTATGCACACTCTTATTCCCAATTAAAAGCATAGTTTGTCTCTTATACACTACCTCAGTGCACTAAACGCACTTTTGTTTTGGTTTTATAAAGGAAAGAAATATTTAAGGCCAAGTATCTGAACAGACTTTATCAACCACTATGTTCAAGGCCACTGTTTGAAAAACTGCACAGCATCAGCAGAAGGTAGCTTAGCCTGAGACGTCAGCACTTATTGCCAAGTCTCCTTAGTTGCCTTCTCTTCTCCTGTCTGTTTCCACCAGTCTAGCACAATGGATCCAGCTCACAGGGAGGTTAGCTACATCTAAATCACATTAGTTAAATACAAAAAATTAATTAGCAGCGATGGATCTCAGCGGCAAAGCGCTTGCCTAGCATGTGCGAGGCCCTGGGCTCCGTCCCCAGCATCAAAATGAAAGAGAAAATTACAGAGCTCAATTTGTCATTTGCATAGTGTTAAACAATACATAAATACTGATGACAGTTAAATTAATTTAACCTAGAAAAGCAAAGAAATAGCTGGGTAAATCTGCTAATCTGCCTTCAGTTTTAGACTCCACTAATTGGAAGGCATATAGGCATCAGTATTCAATTTGCCAATACTCTTTAACCCAGCTCTGATGGTAACTAAGTGAATTGATCAGAAAACTCCACCTCTTCAACTGTTGACAAAGACTTAGTCAAATCATTTGTTGAAGAATCTTGCTAGAGAATCAGAATCCAATCTGACATCAAGTCATTTTCATTTCCTGCTTCACATTTTCTGTTCCTGGAAGCACTGGGGCATCACTGTGCTTCCTCTATCAACACCCATTTGGATTCCTGGTGTGCAGTGTACACTCTTCCTGCAAATGTGACCATCAGCCTAATGGGCAGCCTGAGACAGGATCATTAGTCCGCTCAAAGAAGTATACAAGCTGGTCACTTCGCTTGGTGGGGCCTTCACACCAAGCAATCAGATCAGCCAGTCAAGGTGGTCCTTTCTAATGGGAAACCTCAGTGGGTCTAGGGTTCTTTCATCACTCAGTCTGGCAAACAGGTACCCTTGTGGTAGATTGAGTAATCTTGCAGCACCCTGTGTCTCAGGCTGTATCTCTCGTAGAAACATTGCCCGTCCAGGTTGAAAAGTATGTGTCTTTGATTTAGACAATGGGATGCAGTTGTTTTCTTCTCCATCCTTTGGCCTGACATCCCCTATCTCAAACTGTGTGCCTAACTTCTCATAAACTCAAAGTGAGGAAAAATAATCTTAGTTGCATAGGGGACAGAGGGCTGCCACTTTTTTTGTTGCCCTTAGTGTTTTCCTAATCATTGACCTGTTCTGGGCATCCAAGCAGACCTTGTCATGCTTGAGGAATTGCCTGCCTATCCATGTTTATCTGGCTGACTTCAAAGGAGTCTGAGAACCTTGGAAGGAAGGACTTGACATAGTCATTTACATTTCTTTCTAAACCTTTGTGTTACTGCTTGTCTGTGAGTCTCCGGTCAGAATACTGCTGCTAGGGTTCCTTCCCCTGCAGAGTCATGAGCTCTCCTTAATTTCTCTCTCAGGAGAGGGTGGCCAGCTTCTATCCTGGCCTGACTGCAATATGCTTGTGTAACTAAGCCTAGCATCCTTTTCTGTCACCATCTCTTCAGCATTCCTCTGCTTTATTGATGAACACCTCCATCTTGTTTATCCTAAAGTCCAGAAAAGCCCATTGCTTATCATGGCTTTACAAGAGACCAGGCTGTTAGCAGACAGATGTCTGCTTTAGCTAGGATGAGAGTCCCTCATGAATTATTTATAAAGAATTGCTGTAAAATACTGTTAGCCTCCATCTAAGTAAGGCAGATCCTGTGACAACCTGGAAATAGTGTATTCTTTCACACCAACAACTAGCCAGATGCTCACAGATCAAACTCTATTTCTCAAGGATTTCTTTCAGCAACTGACTATAAAATACAACAACTCCGTTCTTCCTGTGGTGTACAATAATTCAAAATAATGTTATAGGTTTTGTTACCTGTTCCAAGCCTTTGAAATTCATCATATATCGTTGATGTCATGCTCTAAATATTATCATCAAAGTTGAAAATTACCTGTATCTTCAAGTAAAATAAAGGGTTGAGACTTAGTCAACAACACCAAGAATAGAAATCATAACATCCAAATCCATTCTTTTTGTCACCAGAAAAATCCCCACATCTAGTTAAAGATGGATTCTTCTCAAACTATGCAGCCTACAAAATACAGCGGCATAAATAAATTTTATTCATATACAGTATTTAAATAATTCCATGATACCACATTTGAAAATAAGGTTATGTAACATAAAACTTGGGGTTTTCCACACCCCGTGGCAAAATAGTGAATGCAGCATCACCAAGCCACTTTCTTGCTTGGGGAGTGTCGCTTGCTGATGTTCCTTTTGGAAGGGACATTTCATTCCCTAGTATCCCCGCATACCCGCATACTGCTCTTTTGCCTGATCTTCCTTCACTCAACCACATTCACTGTCTGGCCACTGTAGATAGGCAAGATATGCTCTGAGCTAATGCTACTAGCTGAAATTCATTCTCAACTGGAGTTTTTTGTTTGTTTGTTTGGTTGGTTGGTTGGTTGGTTGGTTGGTTGGTGGGTTTGGGGTGGGTGTTTGTTTTGTCTTTTGGGTTTTGTGTGTGTGTGGGTGGGTGTGCACATAATACTTGAAGCTACTTACAGCCTTTCAAATGGAGGCAAGGATTCATTGTTAACAGCTTGCCATTTTTCCAGTATAGTTGCTTTAATATTTAAGTGCCTGGAATTTTAAGTAGCTTACCAAAGAAATTCAAACAAAATATGTGAGGCAATATTGCTGAATTCTTGGGAATAAATTAGATTATGGTATGGTATGTGTATTTACACGAAATGAGTTTTACTAACTCGTGAGACCTTTAGTGATCTGATGCAAACAGCACTGTCATCTGCCGGACCTGTACTCTGGAGGCAACCAGCTTTCTCAGCCCAAGACTCCAACAAGCTACTTTTAGTTCATATTAATGACTTTAACTTTTTTAAACAAATTACAAAGTCTGTATTTATTTTTTTAACCTGAGACATCAGAACATTGTTATTTAGTGTCCTGAAAATACTGCTTATGTGGGTACATAAACCTAAAGGATTTCTGGAATAATATTCATAGTTATGTTTCAATTATACTGAATACTGTAAACTGTCCTGAAGAAAAGTGGCATAAATGGCCTCACTGACATTGAGGGGTTTTTAATATTAAAAGTAGGGCTGGAGGTATAGCTTGGTGATGGAGGTACTTTATTAGCATATGCAAGGCTCTGGGTTTGATCTCCTGCACCTAAAATATAATAATAAGCTAATAAGCACACAGAATTAGAAATTGCAGATGGCATAGTAATGCACAAAGTAAAAAGTGAAAGGCCCCGACATTTATGCTCTCTAATTTCTTATCATTCCCACATAAAATTTCCACATACATGCTAGCATATAAAATCCACTGGCTTTTATATATAAGGGTATGATTGAATTTGTATTAAAATGAGTTTGTTTCTTACTGTGGTTTTATTTACCTTGTGTTTAAAATATTGCATGATAAAGTTTATTTTGTGCCTATTAGACTTTTATTTTACTAATATATAAGAAGTCATATTTCAATGACCCCTGTACATTTTTCATGCTGTCTCACTCCCAATGGCCTCTGTGCATGTAAGTAACCTGTTGAATGACTATGCCTCTGTGTTTTTCATGATTTCATGTAAGTCATTTTTCTTTAATCAGCAAGCAATTTAAACCCTTTAAAAGTTCAGTCTATAAGTGCTCTTCTAATATTCCTTGTGTCCTTTGTTTCCAAATATCCTGTTTTATTTTGTTTTTTGCAACCCTATGACTATGTGGCAATTTTATTTCAACCAGAGTAACCTTTTCATGCTACTCATTCATGGTTCAGAGTCTAATGTTTAACCTATCTGTTCATTTACTTGTGATGTGTTGATTGTTAATCCCTAACTCATATACTTTTAGAAAATAACTGGGCATGGCGATGCACACCTTTAATCCCAGCACTCAGGGAGGCAGAAGCAGGCAGATCACTGTGAGGTAGAGGCCAGCCTGGTCTACAGAAGTGAGTCCAGGATAGCCAAGGCTACACAGAGAAGCCCTGTCTTGAAAGAAAGAAAGAAAGAAAGAAAGAAAGAAAGAAAGAAAGAAAGAAAGAAAGAAAGAAAGAAAGAAAGAAAGAAAGAAAGAAAGAAAGAAAGAAAGGAAGGAAGGAAGGAAGGAAGGAAGGAAGGAAGGAAGGAAGGAAGGAAGGAAGGAAGGAAGGGAGGAAGGAAGGAAGGAAGGAAATGACAAAGACATAAATAAGCAAGACTCAAGTTAGAGCTCTGTAGAGGGAGAGGGATATACCTACCTTTCAAAAACTTTTGTGTCATCATCATCTTGCTCTTTCATAAAGCACTTAATGGTTTTAATAGTTTAAAACACATCAGTTTGCTGATGCACTTCTTCCCATAAGCACACTTTTCCTTGATGGACATATTATTCAAGGCAGTAGGTACAGAAAGCAATGCCATAAGCACTCTTGGTTTTATTTCTGCAATTCTCATCATTCCATTACCACTGCAGCACAGCGAGCTACCTCTACCACAGGGAGTCTCATGTTCATTTTAATTTTGTGACTAGGCCATTCTGCAAATGTTTCTCCAACATAAGCTATTGCTAGAGAATATTGTCTAAAGATTTTTTTCTCAACCTTTATAGAATCATGTTATCAAAAGAAATGCAAAAAGACCCATTAATATGCACTGACCCTTATTTTAATATATTACATTCCTTTATTCATATATTTTGAGAATGATGCTTTTTGTTCGTTTATGTATTTGTGATCTATTTTATTCCATGATATCTTATTTTGAATCATAAGGTTTTCTGCTACTATGCAAAAACCGTGCATTGTATTTGAAGTGTTAAGGACTGAGCTGATTCTCAAGATCCCTTGACCATATTGTTTCAGGGAGCAGAAGCTCTCTGCATGATTCAACCATGGAATCCACTTCACTGAATTATTTCACCTCCTCTGAAATCCTGGGAGAATTCAACATTTTAAGAAGAAACTTCCTTGTGTACTGGGAAGGGGGGTGCATTACAGGAAATGCATATATACAATTTCAGTCTTAGGAGAATTTTCAGATGACCATTCACTATGATAACTTTCCCATATTGCTTGAAATTGTCCTCATCATAGTATTGCTGAGAAGAGGGTTTCCAGAACCATTTTTTAAAAGTATTTCTCTGTCTATACTGCCTTTCCCAAAGGTTTCTATGCTTAGACTCTCCATGATTATTTCCATCCTGTTTACCCTAATTTATGACATAGCTTCCTATATAATTCATGGCTGACATGTTTTCTGGGCCAGGAATGCATGCTTCCCTGCTTAAAATCCCAAGACCTGAGTTGTAGTAAAGTTTGTGAAACGTTCAACTAAAAGCTTATAAAAATCCTTCAATAACTTGGCTTTGACCGAGTTTAACATGCCGCCTTCATCAATTCTTAAGAAGTAATAAAAGAGCAATAACAGTAAATAAACACTGAGTGACCTTGCATTTCTCACCCATCTCTGGAAGTGCAGCAGCTGGCCCTCACTAGCTTGACTTCAGTCACACCCATGCTCTACTTGTGTTGATTGCTGCCCATAGACTTTTCTTTTCAGTATTGCTGATTTCTTAGAATTGTGAAAATGTGAACAGCATGTGGTTCTGAGTGAATTCAAATGATTTGTTAGAATACTGCATGAAAAAAAAAAAATAATGTGGCATCCTCTAGCATTGAACTTTGATGCATGTACTCATCATCTCTTTGGTTGTTCTTGGTTCTCCAGTGCATTTTCATGGGCTTAAAAATGAAACTTTCAGTATAAATTAAATCACATATAAGCTGCATATCAAAAGCGGGATTCATGGTATCACTGTAACTTAGTTTTTCCAATAAAATTATAGTTCACCTCCATGAGATATCCATTCCATGAACTTACCTTTCTTCTAAATTTTTGCATTTTAGTGTTTGATCAATTAGACCTTGTCACATATGAAGAAGTAGTCAAACTGCCAGCATTCAAAAGGAAAACATTAGTCTTATTAGGTAAGTTTAGCTGTGTGCTCATTCTTACCTCCAAACTGTTCTATGAATGTAATTACTAGTTGTTAATTTTACCATTCTTTTCAAAAATCACATAGGCGCACATGGTGTTGGGAGAAGACACATAAAAAACACCCTCATCACAAAGCACCCGGACCGGTTTGCATACCCCATTCCACGTAAGCAACGGATCAATCTCTTTGAATTCTTTTTTTTTCCTATCACATTCTTATCATTGTAATGTGCATATTCTAATAATATAGATAACTGTTTGCTAGGAAATTTGTAAAATCCAAAACAAAATCAATGAAGAAAATTAAGTAATTCCAAACTTATTTTCCAAATAATAAGAACCATAAGTATTCACTGTAACTCCCTCCAGGCTTCTCTTGATATAAACATAAGAACTGTGAAGAGTTGCAGCATTAGTCTTATCCATTCCATTTGTAACCTATTTTTTCCAACAGTATGTCATAAACATTATCTAGATTAATGTTCTTTAAAAAATAAGCCTTAATTGTTTTATAATTATCTCTTTACAACCACATTTCCTCCAGTCATTATCTACATTATTGACTTCTTATCACCTCTAAAACCCAGTCCATGTACTGTCTGTTATTTAGTATAAGGAATCGAAATCTGCAATATTTTTCAGTTCCCCTAACTTGTCTATTTTATATTATCAACCTCTTGCTCTGTTTTATTTCCTCGACTATGAGATGAAATAATTGTATGGTTATAAAAAGAGTTCAAGGGTATGTGTATGAAGCATGCGGTGGCTCGTCATAGCTATCTGACCTATCATTTATTATAAGAATGTTCACATCCTTATTTAAAGGGTAACATTTCAATACCGAAAACCATCCAGAGGTTAGGTGTTGGTTCAGAGCAAATAAAGGATGATTCTAGAACTACAGAAGTAACCAGGGATGGTGCACATACCTATAATCTAGCACTCAAGAGACAGGGACAACAGAACCCCTGCAAGTTCGAGGGCAGCCAGGGCTACATTTCAAGACCATGCCTCAAAAAAAAAAAAAAATCAAACCAAAAAAGAGCAACAAACAAAAATGTCAGAACCAGTTTCTCCTTTCAAGGTGCTCAGAAGGAAGGTCAGTGTACACCTCAGTGAGCCAGAGGCCTTCAGAAGTCCATGAATTAGCGTGAGAAAAGCTTATCAAGCAGTGCCATTGGTGCCACTGCGATTCTCTGCTCATTCGGAAATGTTCTTTCATTTCTCATGTCTGTATCATGAGTAGAGTGGGTATGGGGAAAGTTTCGTTTCATCTTGATCACATAGCAGTTGTACCTCCTGGTTATTAAATATCTAGTTAACTAGCTTAGGTTTAAGGCTTACTTCTGATGACATCAACTGTGTCTGATCTATTAAATATTTCAGTATTTGACCCCAGATATGTGTGTACTGTACAATTACCTGAGATAACTGAAGATTAGGAGTGCCAACTTCAGCTTTTGATGGAACTGGAGGAAGCATTGTTTTTAAGTTTGCTTTGTCTCATGTATTCAGCAAAGAGTAGCATACATTTGTCTCTATTCAAGGAACCAGTATAGAAGAGAGGTAGTTAAAAGATGAGAGAACAAAAGCAGGGAGGGAAAAGGGGGAGAAAAGACAGAAAGTGTGTGTGTGTGTATGTGTGTGTGTGTGTGTGTGTGTGTCCAATTATGTTAGACTTTGCTGATGTGATAAATATGTGAAAGAACAATTTAAAAGGAACAGTGTGATTTGGGCTCACGGTTCAGAGATGTCAGTTCAGTTCATGGGTGGCTTGCCTGCTCCATTGCTGTGGGCCTGTAATGAGACAGAACACCATGATAGCAAAAGCTATAGCAAAGCAAAGATACTTACCTCATGAGAGCCAGGAAACAGAGAAACCAGGATAGGATATAGTGCCCAAAGGCATTCTCCTCAGTAATGAACTACTTCCTCCAACTAGATCCTACCTCCAAATATTGTCATACCCCCACTAATGCCACCCAATTATAAATCCATGAGTAGATCAATCCATCGATTCAGTCAAAGCCCTCTTGATCCAGTAACTATTCAATGATTGCATCTACCAACTGGGAACCAAGTCTTCCAACATGTGTACCTTTAGGTAGGACATTTTGTTTCTAAACCATAGCACCAGTTTCCTGAGTTACACTAGCAAAATACTTGCTAAAGTTATATTCTGCATATTGGCATGTACTTTAGTATACACTAACTTGGAAGGTGACAAACCCTTTTTTTTTTTAGTATTTGAAGGCTACAACTGTTACAACTACTCATCTCTGCCAGTGTAAAATGAAAATAGCCCTAAACAAACTATCAACAACTATGCATGACTATACCTCAATACAACTTTAAGGCAGGGGCTGGAGGGCTGGCTCAGCAAATAAGAGCACTTGCTGCTCTAGTGGAGGAACCAGGTTTGGTTCCCAGCACCCACATGTCAGCTCACAGTAGTCTATCACTCCAGTCCCAGGCAATCTAATGCCCTCATCTCACCTCTGCAGACACTAGGCACACACGTGGGCATAAAATAAAAACAAATCTCAAAAATAAAATCTGAAAGCAAAGCAGCCACAATGGTGCACACCTGTAATCCAGCACTTGGGTGGATAAAACAGAAGGAGTGCTACAGATTCGAGTCCAGCCAGGGCAACATGCCAAGTACTAGGGTGGCCAGGGATACAAAGTCAAACCTTGTCTCAAAAATGAAAAACAAAAACGAAACACTTCTGATGGACTCTTTGGCCTATAAACCAGTTCACAGCTTCCTCACCTCATCCTTTGTTTTAGTTTTTCAATGACAATCATAGCCATACTTCTTTAAGTTTATTGTGTTTTCAGTATGGTGTGTGCCTTCTGCTATATTCTAACATTCAATGCCTGAACTGTCCAATAGAATAGTCCTTTGTGGCTGTTCAGCCATTGAAATGTCTCAAGTGAGACTAAGAAACTGAACCATTTCATTGTCATTCGTTTAAATATAAACAGCCCCATGTAGTTTTCCATTCTTTTCTTCTTTCCTTCTTCTACGTGGGACCCAAGTAAGCTAACGGAGAGTGGGTTGTGTTAATCATGAGCCTCCCTATAAAGTGATATTTCTGTTGTTGTAATAAAATACTGTGACCAGGGTAACTTACAGTTCCAGAGGGAGAAGAGTATATCATAGCAGGGTAGGCATAGCAGCAGGAGAATGAAGCTGAGAGATCACATTTCTAGCCTCAAACACAAAGCAGAGAGTGCAAACTGAAAGTGGGGCAACTCTCCAAGCCCGTCCTAAGTGACTCAACCTCCCCAAACTGTTCCACCAACAGGGCACCAAGTATTCAAATACCTAAGTCATATCAGGGCTATTTTTTATTCAAAATACCACAGTCACTTCATGTCTTTCCTACTAAGGGGGCATGAAATACATCTCACAACACTGAAATATTCACCTAACAACAAGAAAGAAACAGCTGTGTCTGCTATATACAGACAAATGTGATTTTTAAATTGCTTCTGCAACAGAACTGGAGATGGGAACAGAGGCTATAAGACACTCTAAAGAAACAACAGCTTTTTTTCCCTTTTGAGTCAAGGTCTCTTGTGTCCCAGGCTGGCCTTGAGCTTGTAATCTTCTGTTGCCACCTCTCAAGTAATGGCATTGTAACTGTATGCTGTCATTAAGCTATGGCTTCACAGCTCTTAAGAAGCAGTTGAGGAGCTAAGTTTACAGAACTCAGTTGGTAGAGTGCTTGCCTAGCATACACAGAAGCCTAGACCCCAACACACACATGCACACACACAGGGTGATTGAGTAGATACATTGGGAATATAACTCATCACTCCAAACATTTAAACCTTTCATGTATGGAACTTTGCAGATACAACCAGACCTCCAAAGAAAGATGAAGAAAATGGCAAGAATTATTACTTTGTATCTCATGACCAAATGATGCAAGACATCTCAAATAATGAATACTTGGAGTATGGTAGCCATGAGGATGCAATGTACGGAACAAAACTGGAGACCATTCGGAAAATCCATGAGCAGGGGCTGATTGCAATACTGGACGTGGAGCCTCAGGTAATGTCCAAGCCACCCTGAATACACTTCAGCTTCCCTGCATGCTGATAAGCTCAGATTCTGAAATACAAAATCCCATCAGAAAGGGTCAGGTCACAGAAATAATCCTCAAAGCCACAGGAAAGTTTGAGTACTCAGGACTGCCTGGCTCAACAGCCTAGGATGCAAACTGACCTGTCACTGAACTCAGCATACACAACATGCATTGAAGAAGCAAATCATTGTCTTCTGAAGCTTATATTCAGAAGCTCGGTGAAGTGCCCATTTGGGTTCCGTGCCTGCCAGGAATCCTACACTTACCTGACCTCAGGATGGGCCTCTGGCAGTTATCACAGCACCCCACCTCCGCTCTGCCAGTATAGCCCACGCTGGGCCATTAGACCATCTGCCAGTAACTCACGTTGCTCCCTTTTGAAAAAACTGATCCCGAGGTCTAGGTGTGAAAGAGCCAGAGCTCAATGAAACAAGTGCTGGTGAGCCCAGTGTTAGCGGGAGCAGGGAGTAAGAGCCCAGGTGGCCCTCAGCCTCTGCTCTCACCTTTCCCGAAGAGAGAAATGAAGAACTTGGAGAAGACTCAAAAAGGAGCTAGATACAAAAATGGCTGTTTTAATGATTTCTAGCGAAGTCATATGTAGGAAGCAAGAGCAATGAAGGAACTTGAGAAAGAAACCTGGAGACTTCACACAAGGGTTGGCATCATCATAGCTTGGCGGGAGGATGGGCACAAGCTTAGCGTGAACAAGCAAAACAGGAATGCTGACAAGCTAAATGTTCATGCCCGAGCATAAGCCAAGTAGAAATGGGGCTTAAAGCACAAGGAAAAGAACTTGTGACTGACAGACATCAGAGGAGGTTACAGGACAGGCTGATGGGGGCTCTTAGTGACTCACATCTGCCATTTCTAAGATGGATCTATACCCAACACCTTTCATCACTTAGATTAGAATGGGTGCACCATCTGATGAGATGTGGAGAATTGCCCCTGGTTGAGGAGGCTCTGCTTCAGCTTATGTGCCTGTCCCGGGCAGTGAAAATCTCTGTTGAGAGGCCACTGTATGAGACTTGGTCTCATAATCATCCCTAAATGCTAAACCAGTTTATGTGATCTGGGCCCTGGTGGCTCAGTTTCTAGGATCCAAGATTCTAACCTATGACCAACAGGTTCATCCATTTCCATTATAGCACCAGGTGGGGTTCTTGTACTCAGAACTTTGGAAATCACAATAGGATCTGGTTAGGGGCTAGGGAGGAGTACAACAATAGGTAACCACTGTGGTTTACTTAATAGTTAACTTGGACCTATATAGAACTAAATATGATGATGTGTAATGCAGATTGATCTTTGTTTAACTACTAATCCCTCCTTACTAGGGATTGGAAAAATCTTCTGGCCAGGGGTGGCTAGAGGCAAAGTCTCAATCCTGGTCCTGGTCTTCGACATCCTCTCCTTGGGTTCCACACTGGTCTTCACCTGAACGTCGTTTTCTGCTGGTAGTAATGTCTCTAGCAGTATGCTGGCTGCAGGGCTCCTCAGATCCCTCTGCATTACCTCAGGCCACTTCCAAGGGCTTTCTGCCTTCCCTGCTGCTGCTGCCCCTGCGACCGCCGCCGCCACCACCACCACCACCACCACCACCGCTGCTGCCGCTGCTGCTCCACTTATAGCACCCAGCTCTCCCTATCCCCTGGCCCTTGCACAGCCATGCACTGCTCTGCACTGCTGAGCGGGAGACCCATCTCTCAGCCTCATCAGAACATCCACAGCAGATCCTTTCTCCATTGCACTTGGCCCGGGAATTTTTCCTGCAGGGCACACTGGCCCCTGCTGCCCTGACTGCTGGATGAGCTCACCTGCACTCCTCTCCTGCTTCCTGTTTCTTTTCCTCTCACAACTGTGATCTCTCAGTTCTACTGGCCCCCGAGGGTGGGCCCTAGGCACCCTGGCCTCTGCCTTAGCCATATGGGGCTGTGCTCCTAGGGACAAGGATGGCCAAGAGTCGTCTGGCCCCTCTAATGGACTGGTTGACCACTCTGGTCCCAGGCTTTCCTGCCCAGTCTATACTCCTAGGTGCATGCTATGTGTGGCAATACAACCTGGGATACCCATGGAGGCCATACTCACAGGGCCTCGCTGGGCCTCGCTGGGCCTCCCTGCCCTCAACCCACTCTCTCCAGGGGTGAGGAGCTCCCTCACCCTGCTTTCAGGGTGTCTGTGGCTGTGAGTGACTTACTTCCAGGCAGGGCCTTGTTCTTAGAACATTTTCCTCCATGCCCCTTACCCACCCTAGCTGGTTAGATTGAGGCCTCTACTGGATCTCCGATAGTCTGATTTAACACCTTTGTACTAACCATTAATATGCCAGGCTATGCGCCTAGAGCTAAAAATGCATTTAAGAAGACAAGCTGGGGAGGATAAAAGTTCTTCCTGCATTTGCCTCAGATGCTTTCCAAAGGAGTAAAAGTGTCTTTAGTTTTTCTTGTTTTTTTTTTTTTTAAATTTTATTTATTTATTATGTATACAGTGTCTGCCTGAATGTACACCTGCACGCCAGAAGAGGGCACCAGATCTCAAGATAGATGGTTGTGAGCCACCATGTGGCTGCTGGGAATTGAACTCTGGACCTCTGGAAGAGCAGCCAGTGCTCTTAACCTCTGAGCAATCTCTCCAGGCCAGCTTTTCTTGTTTTAATCTGCTCAACATCTACTTCAGCTGAAGCCCCTTCTCCCATAGGTGGCCCAATGTATGACCACCTAACCCTGAGGCTCATGTCACTTAGGACATGTCTAATGCTCTCTGCCATCTTGATTTATTTCAGACAATTGAGGCTAAATTTAAGCACCAAGCCTAAATGATAAGGTGTAGTGATCTAACTTCAAACCTAAAAGACCATGGCAGTGACACTAAGCTAGAAAAAAAAAATGAACTAATAAGCTGGCTACTTTCAAATTAGCAACAATTTGTATTCCTATATTGCCAGTCCCAGTACCCTTAAGGAACTCTATCAGTATCTTCTGTCATTGATGAGGAAAAACAAGCTTGAGGTAATGGTGATCAATCGATGTTTTCCAGCCAGTAGAAAGTGAGGTTTGAACTGTGTCGGGTTTCTTACTTTTTTATGATAAATCCCAACCTTTTGTGCCATCGTGAGTGAGGTACCCTCTAGGTCTCCTGCCTGGTGTATTATACTACAGTTTAAACCTTGATCTTTTAGCATGTAGAGAAGTCTTGATGTTAATGGCACCTGAAAAAAAAATACCATAAAGCTCATTTCTTGTAGAAATAAAACTATAAGTCAAGGAAGTAATCCATATCAGTAAAGCAGAAACTGTACAATAATAAATGGAGTAAGTAATGGGAACTTCATATTGTGGTTTTTAACTTGAATTGCATTCTGATTTACCAGTCAGAAGCATTACCAAGTGAATACTAGCTTCTGGGCGTGGCTGTGCATGCCTGTTAATCCCAATGCTCAGGAGGCTGAGGCAGGAGGATGATAAATTCAAGGCCAGATCCAAGGTCAAAACAAATTAATAGCAGATTATTTGTAGCTTTGCCTTTGCCCAAAGGGAGAAAAATTGTCATCCAGAGATGAATCCCAAAATGAGTAAGAATCTAAACTTAAAAACAAGAGCAGAGGTTGAGGACCTAGCTCAGTGGTAGGGGCACTGCTTAGCATGCAGGGAGACCCTAGGGGTCATTCTGTTTTCTGGTTAGCACAGTGAGGTCACTGTGCTCTTCCTAAAGCCCTTGCATTTGTGTACAAAAGTAACTAGGCTGCTTGCCCTGAATACTTTGTAACTTTGCAAACATTAGTCTAAATGAGACCTTATCTTAGGTCCTTAGGTGAAATGGGTTCTTGTTCTGTGCCTTGATAACCTGAGATTAATTCTTGGCCATACGTAGATGAACTACAAAAAAAAAAAATTGAATTTATCTCCGTGAGTTACCTTTTTCATAAATGAATGATACGTTTTTAATCTAGTGTGAATGTAGTGACTATTTGAATCCAGTATGTTTCCAGTAGTTTTTCTATAGTATGTTTTCTCTCTGTCTATGTCTCTGTCTCTCTCCCTCCCTCCCTCCCTTAACTTTCCCTCCTTACCTCTTTCCCTTCCTTCCTCCATTCCCTCCTCTTTCTTCTCTCTCTCTTTCTTCCTCTCCTCACACGCAGAAAGAGAGATTTACCTGTGACTATTAACAAATTTGTATCTCACCTTAAATCAGAGGTTTAGAGTTCATCTTTAACTCTGAAGTTAACCACCTGAGGGAGGGGCATCCTTATGAGCAGTTCCATTTCCTGACCCTGAAACAACTTGGAAAACCAGCCAAGCAGAGCCGGGACCTAAAACAGTACCTGCTTGAGAAACCTAACTAGAACAGGATACAAGGATAGGGATGGTTGGAAACAAAGATGTGTGCTAATGCTGAAATTGAGGCCTAACAAGACAACAAAATCACAGCTGGGATTTGAGCACATTGGAATTTTGGAAAATGCAATAACATAAGGCTGAAATAAAAAATATGAAAAAGACAGGGGAACAAAAATGCAAACCGCAGGACTGTACTTATTGTGATAAGCATTGACTTTGGCCCTAAATTTTCTGTCATGGGGGGACAGGGCCTAGAGCTAAGAAACCCCTGGTGATGTGATAGACATGGCCTCCCTTGGGACTTTGACGGAGTTAAAAGTTGGGTGTAGACTTAGGGCAGCACACAGTGCATCTATGGCTAAGCCACTGGGAGTGAGATTGCTGCTTTCCAGGGAATGAGTTTGTTCATGCAGTAGCATGTTGGCAGGCTAGAAATTAAAAAGTGCTCACAATTGGGGTTGGTAGCAGTGTGGGTGACTAAGAAGAAGAAAACCATCGTCCACCTGGGAATCATTGTCATCCTCTGAGTTCCACTCATATGGGCTGTTCAAACTGGCACTCAGCTACCTCAGGGAGAAAAGCGACTAGGGTGTTTCCATATTTTAGATTTTAGTTGAGAGAGAGAGAGAATCCAGTGGAGATAATGAGAAAGCCTTATATCCGGCCTGACGTTGTATTCTTTCTGCTGCCAGGGCATAGGAAGGAAGAAATGACTACCGGAGATAATACTGACAAAGTGGACATTTCTGAGTGAGGACCCTAGTTAGGCTTACTTGAGTCATGTGCTCAGTCACAACAGATACAACAAAGAAATGGGCAGCTCCCTCCATCAAAAGTGAATATGGGCAGGCTTGGAACGCATTCTTAGGACAGAACTCTGGGCCTGTGGCTTGACGAGTGAAGAGCTTTAGGGAGATAAGACAGTGAATCAGGTTCCCCTCACCTACCCAAAGACATGTGACTAAAATCTAGAACTAGAATCCTAGTGCAGGCTGGGCTTATACTCACAAGTGAAAACCTTTAATATCAAATTAGATCTTAGACTTCTGTGTACTTTAGATGCCAAGAGGACAGCAGCTCTCTGGTTAGACCTCTTCAAAGGCCAGGATAAGTGTTGTACATTTTAGGTTTACTGTTTTTTTACATTCTTACCGAATCATAAAAGGCAGTCTATGGTATACCATATTGAATATAAGAGAAGCAACTGCACCACACCCAGCCTCTGCCCTCAATGTGCTTCCAGTTTGATTGATGGGTACTTCAGCAGCACACAGCAGGACCTCAGAGAACAGTGAACTTCTCAGAGAAACTGCCAAGTGTGCTATCAGCAGCACAAGAGGACCAGGACCTTAGGGTCCAACTCAGGCGATAGAATGCATGCCCAGTGAGCATGAAGCCCAGACTCATCCCCCACCACTGCATAAAACTGGGCATGTCTGTAATCCCAGCAACTCAGGACGTGGAAGCAGGAGGATCAGAAATATGAAGTCATTCTTGTCTATATGAGATCATGCCGGAAACTAGGTTCTAAAGGATTATTCATCCAAACAGAAAGGGCAATGGGAAAAAAAAGGGAGAGTCGGAAGCCCAGGTAGAGGAAGCTCCAAGCAAAAAGGCCAAGAAGCTGGAAAGAGTTGGGCTTTTTCTAGGACTGGAAGTTGTTCAGTAAGGCCAGTCTACCCAGGAGATGGAAAAGAGCTAGGCAGAAGTTAAACATGGGACCCAGCCTTTATGCCAAGGAACATGTGTTTTCCCTGCAATGCAAAAGCGAGGTCTGTTAAAGGGTTAGGAGGGGAAGGTGAAATTTGCACTTCAGAAAGATCAGCTAGCAGTGGGTTGGAATATGGATTTAAAAGTTCCAAAACGAGAGGCAGGGAGTCAGTCTAAGGGCTAGCACCATAAACCAGGCTAAGGTTGGAATACAAGAAACAGCGGAAAGAACACAAAAGGAAGCATCATTTACAACGCAAAATATATAGGTAACAAAATAGACATGTCTAGTTCTTGTATAAAGAGCAGCAAGCAGTCTCACACAGTGACGCACACCTGTAACCCCAGGTCAATACAGAAGGGTTGCCAGTTTGAGGCCAGCCTGTATATACTTGTCTCAGTGGGAAGAAAACTAAAATGAAAAAGAGAACAGCAAAGTATTTACGTCTGATGTCTCTGAATCACACACACGTCAGTCCCGTGTGGATTACGTATCTGGATGTGGTCAGCTTTGTCCTGGTATGGCTATTTATAGCCTCTAAGAATATTGTGGCTTCCCAGGGGAGGAACAGAAACACTGAGCCTTCACAGAGTCAGTTCCTACACAGCACCTTATCACATTTAAGCAAGCTAATCACATGCACAGGTGTACAACGTTTTGGAAAGATGCTAGAAGGAACCTCAAAGGGCCTTCCACTTGAACGCCATGTCCCCACATGGACCAAGGCATTAGCGACGGCCACACAGTGTTTTAGTGGCAGGACTTCATTATTATAGCCAGGCTTTCTCCCATGAGTCCCACAGGGGACCTTTCGTCAGAAGGCCTGTGTAACTGTGAATGCAGCCCACATGGTGACGGTGGTCAGGATTTGCTTTCTTTGTTTGATTAGCAAACTGCAGTGTGATATGTGACAAAGTGGGTTCCCAATCAGTGTGAAGCCAGCCTGCAGATCCAAGTCTCCCCAGAATGCATTTCCATCAACTAAAATTCAGGCTCTATCAAATCACCAGGTTTAAATGAACATTAACCAACATATAAGTTGTGAGATTCATAACAACCAGGTTCAATTTGTCATCTCTTATTTTCCGAGCTGTTGTCCACCCTTTAGGAGGAAAGCAATATGCATTACTTATAAAGTTGGTACATTTAATTATACTTTGCCAAAAACTTGAGCCAAAGCCTTGACTTTTGCAGTTGTATCACATTTTATAGGCTCCTTTGCATGCTATCTCACTTATTTCTCCTTCTAAGTTTCTTCCTTTTCCACACAGGCACTGAAGGTCCTGAGAACTGCTGAGTTTGCTCCATTTGTTGTCTTCATTGCGGCGCCAACTATCACTCCAGGCTTAAACGAGGTAAGCGTGAACTCGCCAGATTGGCATGTTCTGTGGTAAGGAATGTGTATTCCTTCCACTGAAGACACCTGAGCAAAGCTCTGCTCTTTCCTTTTGCTGGTCACTCTTATTCCCAGAGTACAAGGGAGGCTGTTTCTTTGAGATCAAAACGCTAGATAAAGTCCAGCCTCATCCCCAGTACAGCAGGAGGTCTGCTCCAGGAGATGTGATGGGGAATAGAGCAGCCATACTCAATACGACTACTTCTGAGCTGGGTGTGATGGCGCATGACTTTGATCCTAGCACAGAAGGATCTCTGTGAGTTCGAGGCCAGCCTGGTCTACAAAGTGAGTCCAGGACAGCCAAGGCTACTCAGAGAAATCATGTCTCAAAAAGAAAAAAAAATCTACTTCTGAAGTACACGGGGAAGCCCCTCAGTTCCCCAGGACTGAGGTATTCCAAACAGAGTCTGCCCCCCAAGGCAGCTAGTCTCCTGCCTCCCTGGCAGGATCCATGACCTTGATGGTGCTGTCCAGGTTCCCTCTGCTTGCAAAGACCCCTGGAGACTACCAAAGGTAGAAATGAGCTCCCCCCAGCAGGGAGCCTCATTCCTCACTTGCCTAACATGAACATGGCCCTCGGTGCCATCCCCAGCACCACAAAAGGAATAAAGTCTGGGTGCTTTCAAGCCAACTCAAGTCAGCAATTGCCAGAGCTGGCCCCAGGTATCACCAAGCCCGTGCAGAGGCTCTTTTCCTGGGAAGGTAAGGGTAGCAGCATATGCTGACCATTGTGATCGCATCTGCTTCCTGTGACCCTGAGCCAGGAAGACATTCCTGTATAAACTTATCCCGAAGAACATGATTTTAAAGGGTCTAGAACCCACCAACAGACTCACGACTGTGTCCTGTGGTCAATGACCCAGTCTTTCAGTACAGTTAGATCGAGACTTGGAAGTTGTGTATACCTTTACTATTTAGGTTGACCTTTATTGCTTATTTGGTCTCTGTCCTTTGTCATGTCATTGGCAAAAGACATATTCGTTTGTAAAATTCTATTTTCCCATGTTTGAAACTCCCCATTGTGGTTAACATTTTTCCTTGGTTACTATGTATTTTTCTTGAATTATCATCTTTGCTTTGTTTTTGTTTTTTGTTTTGCCTGTTGTCCTGCCCTTTTACTAATTTTCCATAGCTGCCAAAATGGTGCAGAAAATTGCCTGTAAGTACCAGCTAGGATGTGGTGAAATACGGCCTGTGTCTTTTAATCGATGTAGAATGTAGACATTTTGTTCCCATAAATCCTTGCTTTTGCTGTTAGAATAAAGGCATTTTGTTTTCACTGAGTTAAACGTCATCACATGAGAGGGGATGAGCTGCTGCAAAAGAAGCTGACAGAGCCTCCTCACCTTAGAGGATGTAGGCACAAGGGAGCTTTGTTCCGCTCTAAAGAGAACTCTGTCTAGCTCTAAATTTCCTTGAATGTTTGCACCAGTCCAGTCTTCCAAACAAACCGGAACCTGCTAGCAGCGTCCCAGGCCCAGGCCCAAAAGCACAAAGAACACCACCACCAAACCCCCAACCACCCTCACCCACCCTTACCCCATCCCTCACCACCACCCCGGCACACAGACTGACTTCTCAGAACTGTGCCTGCAGGGACTGGTAGGGAGCATTCCTGGATCTGGGGGAGGGCTGAAGGGGGCGGGGGAGGATGTTTCTTATGAAACTGAGCCACAGTGAAAATACTATGCTTTTCAGGTACAAGCAGAGTGTGTGCAGAAGGTGACCAGTGACTGGGGTCTTGCAACCACTGGGATAGTTCACACTGACATTCAAAGCATGCCATGTCCTGCTCTGAAATTCCTGTAGAGGGTGACTAAACCAGTCGACTTGGATTGGTCAGAGTACCCAGATAAGGAACATTGAGTTCCTGGCTGCTCTCTGCCTTTCCCTGCACGGGGCTAGAATAGAATGTCCTGCCTACTCGTGCCCTTGCCAGAGAACTGTGCCCTCAGAGAAGAGGAAGGAGGGTCCTTAGCCACGGCTGGGCACCCAGCAATCCTTGGCCCCTGAGGGTATCACAATTTTTACTTTCTCCAAAGATCAGATCCCTATTTCCTCGTACAATTACCTAGTCTCTTGCCCGTAGACTTGATACAAAAATCCTAAAGGGACCAGTATCAGTCAAGCACTTGTTCTTTCCATACCATTTATTAGGCCCATACTGTGTGGGGGCCAGCCTGCTTAGCTCTGGAGCAAAGCCAAGGCAGACCACACAACACAGGTTTTTATGCACTGGTTGAGGACAGGGATAGTAATCAACGAAACATAAAGTTATAGATATGTACATATATTAATATGGGCTAAGACTAGCCTAGGCTATACAAAGACCCTGTCCCTGTCTCCTCCCAAGAGCAGGGAGGGTATGTGTGTGTGTGTAAGATTCTAACCAATAGTTTACAACCACCTAGTGTTTGGCAAGAAGGGTGGAAAGCTTATAGTTCATTTTACTCACAAAGTTCAAATTAGAATTGACCTGTAGAAAAAAGAGAAACAGACCTTCTTTCTGGTGGCCCTTTAGAGTATTCAAGGTGGATGTGATGGCACATGCCTATAATCCTAATACTTGGGAAGCTAAAACAGGAGGATTCCAAGTTCCAGGCCAGCCTGGGCTACATAGTGAGACTCTGACTCCAAAAGAAAAAAAAAAAACAAAACCAATATTAATGGGACAAGCTGAAGAACCCAGATTCCCTGGTGTAGGCTCAGCCTGGGAGAGAGTTGTGATGGTTGAAGTCCAGCTGTGTTACAGGGGTGTCATCCTACAGTGAGCCTACTTAGAGTTCAAGGTTTGGCGCTGTCTTCTTAAGAGACATGAGCATGTGCACAAACAGCTACATTTTCCTGACCATTTCCAGTATAGACCAACTTGGGGGCATTCTTCAGAGGCCAGTTACTGTTGTATTTAGGAACTGGCGCCTTATTCCATCCATTGCTTGTAGCATCCAGAAAGCTTTGCATCCGGCGCGGACTGCTCTCAAATGAGGGAACTTATGTGCCATTGCATTCCTGGAACACACTAAACCTTTTAAGCAGATGGCGGTCAAGCACAACTTAATTTGTTGCCCAAGGACAAGGCTTGTTAGCAGAAATGCATGAGGCTCCAAAGAACTTAAAAGCCCAAGGGAAGGAAACCAAGAAAAGTTCAAATCAGCCATACTAGCACTCCCACCAGATAGGTAGCTGTGGTCTGCTCTGGCTTAGAAGAATGATTTTTTTTTTTTAAAAAACTGTAGCCACTAGTTATCTGTGCCTTGCGTGGTCTCCCCCAGGGTGGCTCTGGGATAGGAACGGCTAGGCCTGGGTGGGGCCTGTGTGTTTGCTGGAGTATTGGCTTTGTCTGCTCTTTACAGAGAACCCTATGGCATATCTGCCAGTCACCGTTGCCAGTGGGAGTTCTCTAGCCCTGCCATCACAGGACAGGGACCATCTCCTCCTCGGTCACATAAGCCATCTGGGCCTCTTGCCCCACCATTGTTTTGTTTTTTACCTGTTGTAACACTGGAATGAGCTGAAAGGTAGAAAGAGAAAGACTTCAACTGACTTCTCTCTTTTATTTGCTTTTCTCTTCTTCCCATACCTGCCCCCTTCGCTATGCCACCCTATGCAGGATGAATCCCTTCAGCGCCTCCAGAAGGAGTCTGACGTCTTGCAGAGAACCTATGCACACTACTTCGATCTCACAATTATCAACAACGAAATTGATGAGACAATCAGACATCTGGAGGAAGCTGTCGAGCTCGTGTGCACAGCCCCACAGTGGGTCCCAGTTTCCTGGGTCTATTAGGCTTCTCTGTGGCTATCTGAGTACAAAACTGGGAGCAGCCTCCTATGTGGAAAAGCCTCTTTGTTATCGACCTTGTGTCAGCAGGTCATGGTCCCTAGAGACTACCTAGTTGTAGTGTGACCTACATTTATAATTATTGTCATGTCCGAATAGATAGGAGGAGAAAATCAATTACACACTAATTTAAAGAGACAGTATCTTTTTTAATCAGTTCTCCTAAACTTTAATAAAATGTATCTTTAAATGTATGTATTATTCAATCCTTTGGAATGTTATATTTTTGGAAATCATAGCTTTTTATTTCCAAGGCCCCTAAAAACTGCACAAAATAGATGCTGCTTTCTATAATCTATTTTAATAATAATAAACAATGATTCTGTTACCTTGACTGGGGGTGGAACACTACATTCTTTTTAGAGTCTGATTTTATGGATTGGAGTATCTTTCTTTCCTTTATTTATTTGAAATAATTAGTCTAGTGATTGCAAAACAGTCATAAATTTTTAAAGGCCTTTTTTCTCTCTCTTTTTTTAAGTCCTTTATGTAACATCCAGATACTGTGATACTGTCTCTTTGAAGCACCCTGTAAACCTTTTAGAGATTTGAAGTTGGGTCTTGACTCTTAATGCATGTGGACAGTCGCGAGCATTTATGCTGTCGGTGTGTCTGTGTTGGACAAAACAATCTGTAATTACAGCAAAGTACATTCCGTTCATGGGGCACACCCAGGGGAATAAGAATAAATTACTATTATGACTAAGTTGTAAACCTATGCACATCCCTTGCATTTCGGGCAACTTTATAAAACAGGAAAAAAAAAGGAAACTGATTTTTATTAATAATAATCATGTAGTGAAATGTGTTTGTAATTTTGTCTCAATTTAATTTGTTGTAAGGTGGGAGGGGGTATTGCTGGTTTCGCCATTTCAGATCTGTGTTGTCTAAGAGTATTAACGTTTTAATTAAGCAAAGAAATGCGGATTTTTAATCTGTATGTAATTGTTTTAAGCACCCATTTAAAGAGAATATACTGTGCAATGAAGAAACCAGTTTAGGCATTTGCTGCAAACTGAATTATTCCAAAAGAATAATCTATAACATCCCTGTAAATTCCTTTAAAATGATAACTAACAGGACAGTCTGACCATTTTTTAAAATATACTTCATTGTATGTGTTCAATAATTAAATGCCTTTGGGTCCTTCATTTCATTATATATTTGTTCAGGTCTCCAAGCTGGTAATCTTCAGTTTTAAAATTTGTTAGATGCTCACCAACCCATCAAAGGCCCAGGAATGAGTATCAGTTGGCAGGGCAACAAAGCAGCCTGCCAGGGCACAGCTTGGACCACATCTGACTCAAAGGGCCACCTGTGGTCTCTCCTTCCTCTTGCTCTATCCCTTGGCACAGGGGAATCACCTGTCTTTGTTGCTTCAGAAACATTCACCATCTCACCCCCTGCTATGCTGTCAGAATCAGTAGAGGAGCTTTAGGCTGGGGATCTCAGACTCTTTGCCAGAGGTCACTAGAGTGTTTTCCCTTCGTGTGAGAGGACAAGGCACTGACATGACTCTGGTCCTTGGAAACAGACCATCTCTTTCATTTCTTGCGGGCTAGGTGGCCTCTATCACTTTGTGCCTTGGCAGAATGTTCAAAATGAGTTCTGGGCTGAACAGCCCCTCTTTGGCACTAAACAGAGAAGGCCCTTTGGCCTTCATACTCCTCTCCTATTCCCAGCATCCCACCCTGCCCAGCTATTACTACACAATACCATTTGATTTCTGTTTGTAGATCATTCTTTCTCGGTGCCCAGATGGGTCACAACTTACCAACAAGATATTGTGAGAAATAACTTGTGTTTAGTCCCACAGTGGGGTGACCGAACAGCACACCAGAGGCAGGCTCAAAAGTGGGCTCTTGCTAGGTGAAGGGAGGAGACTACAGGTCTTGCTTAAGGCTGTGTAGTGCTGACCTCAACCCTAACTGGTGCCCAGGCCAGACACCATTACTGCAGTAGTACTGACCATAAGCCACTCTTTTTCAGTGGCCCTGTACCTGCTCTACCTCTTCCAGTAAAGCACAAAGAAGACTGCAACTAAAGTGTGGGAAACAGAACCATCTAGAATCCCTTCCTCTTCTCTCCCCCCCCCCCGACCCCCCGCTTGCCCTTGAGAGCAGATCTCCAGATATGCTGGCAAGGTCTGTCTGTAGCCATCTACCACGTTCCTACGGGTAGAAATGAGCATAGGAAAGTAAGACCAGCTCAAAGGCCTGTGACCCAAGACTGAGAGAAGTACTCTGGTACTTGGGGGCCTGGGGCACTTCTCTCTTCACTGTCCTCCTGGAGGTTCTGAGAAAAAAAGAGCACAGGCAGGCATCCTTCCTGCCCTTTTACAGGTGGTGACAACCCCGCACGTAGAACATGGCAACCTCCCCCACAGATCATTTGTTCTTTTCCACTAATCCACGCATCTAAAGCGTGTGTTTATGGCCTGGAGGAGAAAGCATTTCTGAAGTCAGTATTATCAGTACAATCGAACCTCAGGCAATCAGAGGAAATTGCGAAAAGCTTCTTGACTGCCTCCATTTCATCATCAGAAACACACACGTGCGCTTTTAAATATTACAGCAAATAGCAGTAGACAGTTGAATTGTATCAGAAAGCCAGATTTTGGGTCGTCTGTGACACCCCAGCCACATTCCACAACAGGAGAGAGTTTGGATCTCCTAAGGTCTTTGTTAAAAAGATGGAGTGCCCTGATTTTCTAATCATGAAGCAGTAATTACTTCTCACATACAGTGTATTCCTATCTGAACACTAAAAAGGAAAGTGTCAGTCAGTTTAATTCATCTGGAAGGTTCCCAGTGTCGAGATAACATTGTAAGTTTTTTGGATGCACCCTGTCAGGTGAGGTGGCTTAAAATATCTGCTCAGAAAGGCAAAGAAACCCATTGACCTACTTCTTGCAATTTGCATGCAGAAGGCAAAGTCTCAGCCTGTGGGTGGCAGAATAGCTAAAGCTGCAGAGTTCCCCAGCATGCAGGAAGGAGCAGGAAGCAGCGCCTTCCCTGTATCCAAGGCCTGGAACAGGCAGGCAGGCATTCCAAGCCTTCCTTTTAAGCTACTGTTATCTTTTCACGCTTTTCATCTCAGAGTTCTGTTTTCCAATCAGGTGTGTCTTCATTAAGATTGCCAGTTTATTCTTTAAGAAAGTTGAATCCATTGAGCCACCCTCGAGGAAATGAGGAGCTACCTAGAATGGAAACTGCCCCTTAAGGATGAGGCAACCCAAAGCATTCTCTTGTCTCCAACAGATGAGATGGTCTTTAGCATCTTAGGTCAGATTCTCCCACGGAGCAAAATGAAGCTTGTTTTGCCACTAACATCCAGAAGACGGCTTGGTTGGTGAATTCTCTATAAAGATGTCTCCTTGGAAAGAACAGAGGGCGCACTGATAAGCATTCCAAAAATCAAGCCACTTGCAGCCCTCATCACTCCTTATTTCAGGTCAGCAACCTGGAGATGCAGCTAGCGGTGACTGTGAGAACTGAGCACAGCCTGCCTGGTCTGTCACAAGAGCTTGTTATGCCAAGGCACACTGAAGTCCCTACATGCATTTTTCTCATTCTGCGTCTCCAGTTCTTTTAGAGAGATGCCTTGCTTCTTACTATGGCTTTCAGGAGGGCTGCATGCTCTTCTCATCTGTGCTTTCGTTGGGGGGCACTTGCCCTTTTCTGGCCCCTTTAGAAATAGGGTCTCCCTCTCTATGTGGTACTACTCGCTACGGGACTGTACTTGGGAGGCCTACTGTGTAATTGGCTGTGCCTGGTCACTGCACATGGCCATTTGCCTTAAACTTGTGGGAAGTCTCAGATTACCCTGCTTCCAGAGTGAAGTTCAGCTATCACATCCATCTAGATGTGAAAAAGAGGGAAGGGGAGAGAAGAAGACAGTCCCAGGCTTCCCATCTGTACTTCCTGCTGGCGCCCTCCACCCACAGCAACAGCAGCAGCTATAGGGAAAGAGAAGTACCGTCCCCGAGACAGGCATCCTCCAGTCTTAGCTGTTAGAGGGATGGCAGGGAACATCCTGACTTCCCACTGTCACCCTCCATTAACTCCCTTGAATGAACCTGTGCAAATGGACCAAGCAAAAGAAAAAGGAAGGAGATGTTTGCAGCCACACAAGAGACCTCCTTTCTGATCCCAAGCACATCTCCAGCTCTGTGTATGGGCAAAAACTCACACTTTGCTACTAGTTAAGAGTTAAATCTGTTCTCTGTAGCATGCGACTGAGTAAGGTCCAGGGATGAGTCTTTCTGGACCCAGGAGAGAATCCCAGCAGAGGGATACGTGCTTGGGAGTAGAAGTAGGTATTTCTCCACAGAAAGTGGCCTTGCCTTTATTTTTCATTTGGCAGAGACCAAGAATTGGGGGGAGGGGGGTAAGGGTTGATTTCTGGTCTTTGATGTCGCCTGGGATGTCCTCTGTAGGCAGGTCGTGCTGAGACCAACAGCATCGTGTTCCGTGCAGTGTAGGTGCGTTGCCCTTCAGATCAGTTCTGAGGTGTCTTTGCATAAAGCTTTGCCAACGTATTCTTTCTTTCTGTATGTATTATTGCCTTTTTATAAAAGGTTTTGAAGTATAAAAGTATTGTCTCAGTGATAAAAAGAGAGAGATGTTAATGGTTGTTGTATATTTCACCATATCCGATTGTAAGTATTTGCAGGGTACAGCAAAGCCTTAGCTTGCAAGAGGAGCTGAAGGGGTTGGAAAGGTTTGGATCCTTTGTAAATGTCCTGCTTTTCTTTCTCTCTGTGTGTATCTATTTACATGCCTTAGCACACGCCCTCCCATCCCAATCCCTTTGCCCTGTTGCCTGAACAACCACAATGCTGGTGGCACTGCCAGCACAGTACAAGTCGAAATCAGTTATCTCGTGTGGCAGGGGAAGAAGAGAAACTGCATAGTATTCTTTGTAGAATATACATACCTGTAGGATGCTGTGTAATGGGAAACCATAGACTTGGGCTTTTGTCATTTCAAAGTTGGAGAAATGTATGAATAAAATGTATAAAACATGAAAAGGCAGTGGTCTCCTCAGATTCCAGGCCAAACAGCTTGGGAACAAACACCATGAAAGGTACAAGAGGAGGGAGGGCCAGATTTTAAGCCTTCTGCATGCCTAGGCCTTGCAGACACGCTCCCCCTACACACACACACACACACACACACACACACACACACAAGAACACACGCACACACGTGCATGGACAAAAGTCTGTATCAGAGGGATGGCTTCCTCCCGCTCTGGGTAGAGCGTGTCCCACATTCCATCCTGGAAACCTTCCCATTCGGCCATGTCTGTCACAAGCTTCAGCTTGCATTTGGACACACATTTCAAATAGCTTCTGATCCTTATAAAAAAAGGGAGACAAACACAAGTTGTGACATCTGCTGGAAATAGTCGAAATTGATTTTAGTGATGTAGGTGTTGCAGCTCGGCAAATGTGGTTGTCTGACGTTTGCACTGAAAGCTGTAGGAGCGAGCGCTCAAGGCTTGTCACTTGACACAGGTGCGGTTTTGTGGTTTCGTTTGGCTTGGTGTGCAGCTAGAGCATGGGACATGGCTTCTGGGGTGCCCCTGCCCACCTAGCCACTGCACACTCCCCGCTCTGGCCTTTTGCTTTGCTCAAGAAGGTGTTTTGCAGAGACCCCTGTGTTACATACACCCTAGAAAAAAAAGCCAAGCACTAGTGCATGAAGACTCACAATAAGGAAACATGAATACGGGCGATTTCAAGCCAATGCTTTACTCGAACTTCTCACTGTAAGAAGAGTCTAGACATGATGGGGGCGGGGGGGACAACAGCTAGCTGGTCAAGTGCCTGCCAAGCAAGCATGAGATCCCCAGCACCCATGTAAAAAGCCAGGCATGGTCACATAGCCTTGTCATCTCAGTGCTGGAGAGACGCGAATCTTGGCCTCGGCTAGCACTGTGGCCCCTCCTCACAGCCACTCGCTGTTGGAGGATCTGGATCAATTCTGATGAGCTCCTGGAGGGAACTGCAGAAGAAACAAGCCTCCTGAGACCTCCCAAGTGGCTTCTTACTGTGAGGGAGTAAACTGAGGCTGGAGGTGGGGAAGCAGAGAACGTACATGGCAGGCTCACCACAAATGGACAGCTTTCACAGACTTGCCCCCAGAGGGGTGACAACACATCAAACCCAACACCTGGGGTCTGTGTGCGTTCTTTCATATAGCATCGTCTCAGTTACAAAAAAAAAAAAAAAAAAAAGCACTATAATCATTTTTGCAACTCCCCGTAATAATCATTTGACAAAATCTAATACTGAGCCCTGATTTAAACAGGATCTAGTCAAAGCATGAAGTAAATGTCTTTGGCGGCTAAAGAAGAGTTCTTCCATCGTCTACACAAGCATGAGGGCCTTAACTCAGATCCCCAGCACCCGTGTAACAAAGCCAGGCACAACACGGGCCTGTAACCCCAGAACTGGAAAGGTGTGGACAGGAAGATCCCTTGGGGCACACTGGCCAGCCAGTGTGCATAATTGGTGACCTCCAGATTCACTGAGAGACCCTGTCTTTTACAGATAGATAGATAGATAGATAGATAGATAGATAGATAGATAGATAGAAAAACAATCAGAGAAGATACCTGATGTCAAGTTCTGTCCTCCACTTCCTTTGAGAACACAGACACCTACATACACACTCGCACATGCAGGTGTACATAATACATGAATACTTACATCCATGCACGCACACACACACACAAAGAAATGAACAATGTAGCTGTAGTGAGGAATTGAGTGAAGAGGGGCCAGGACCTGGAACAAAGCCAATAGCGAGGGCAGGGAGGAAACCTGGAAGACTTCTCCTCCAGGGGCACTTGCCTCTTCCACAAAAGGTTGCCGACGGATGCGACCCAACACAAGGTAGACCAGTGCTCTCCACGTCTGCTCAGCCCTAACATTTTGTTCTGATGAGCTCAGATCCCCTATGCGTAAAGGGACCTCACAGAAGAGAATCCCATTGCTCGAGGAAGGAAAGACACATGGCCCTAGGCTTCAAATATTCTTCAAGTAATTTCGTGAGTATGTCTGACTTACAACCAAAACTAAACCAGCTAGGGGCAAGCAAGATGGCTCAGCAGGTAAAGGGGCTTGCTCTCAAGCCTGACGACCTGAGTTCAATACCTGGTACTCACATGGAAAAAGGAAAAAACTGACTCCTGAAAGTTGTCCCTAATATAGCATTCACATACTCAAACACATACATACATACATACATACATATACATACGTACGTACGTACATGCATACATACATGCATACATACACAAAATAAATATGTTAAAACTAGAACTGTGAAGAGAAAATAGGAAAGTAGATTAATACCTCTGTAGACACAAATATCAATGATAGCTTGTTTGACTTTTAACTTTACATATAATTAACTCTGACACAGAAGTTGAGAAGGGCATAGCATTGACATACCTTAAGCTTTACATTGTCAAGGGCTGGGGATGAACGAATTTTTCTAAGTCAAAGATGCTAGTTTAGAGCAACTCTTTCCCAGAATCCCCAGACATAACGCCTGGCTCAGAATCCAAACACTACCCTGCTTTCAACAGTGTGCATGTGTGTGTGTGTGTGTGTGTGTGTGTGTGTGTTTATAAACTTAATTTAGCCAAGACTGGGGAGACAGAATTTCTCCATTTGCCTCTGCTTTGCCCACATAACAGTGTTAATACTTATAGAAAAGATGAAGCAAAAGAAAAAAACACACACAGAAAATATGCATATTTAGATTTAGCTGTGGGCTCAGGTTCCCAGACAGGGAAATAGTCTTTTCCTGGCACCATGGATCTTAGGATGGGCTATTCAGTCCCAGAATGTTATTTCCTACAGAGAAATGGGGCTGAAAAAGGGCATTGTTTGAAAACAGACTCTAATTTCTAGGGCCCTTTCACAAAAAGGAAGTTAAGAGGGTATAACTTCCAAGCTGAGGTCAAACAAATACAGGCCATAGAGGAAAGGGTTAATAAACTCAACTCTCAAATCTGGGGCTTTAAGAATTAAATTAAAAGCCAGGCAAGGTGGTACAGCCTGTAATCCCAGCACTCGAGGCTGAGGCAGGAGAATAAAGAGTTCAAGGCATAGGGAGCTCAGGGTTAGCCTTGGGCACTATGAGACCCTGTGCCAAAAGCAAGAAGAGAATTCAAATGCGTTCGTCAAAAACAAAAGCCGTAGTTAATGCTCAGGATCCTGTTTCAATCCTCATCAGCAGGGGGGCCTGGCTAAAAAAAAAAAAAAAAAGCCCTGGAACAGACCTGGAATCTTTTAAACACCTCCCAACACTGTGAGAAAATCTTCCCATGAAGATCTGCTCTTGGCTTCCCGGCAGCAAACATTAGACCAGACCTGTGATCCATGGGCTTCTGCGTCTGTGCAGCACCTGAATTCAGAAAAAAAGGAAGCCAGGGAGCTTTACGCTCAGGTGGCAGTTAGAGGCGTGTAGCTGTCAGACAGGAGTGACTCGGGTTCTGACTCCACCTGGCAACAGTGGCCGTGGGTGGGGCTTTGCTGGAGGGGTCCAACAACACCGTTTGAGCTGGTTGGTTTGTCTTCCCTTCACTATGGAATATCTGGTCTACCCTAGGTTTTTTGAGCTCCCCTAATCCTCTAATCCTAATCCCCTAATCCTCCCCGACCCCCAACCCCCACCCTGTAATGCTGAGGATAGAATCTAGGGCTTTCTGCATACTAGGCACCTAATACATTTGAAACTTTTCTTTGCAAAAGACAGAGGCCATCACATTAAACCACAGCCAATCAAAATGAAGAGTTGTTGAAGCCAGTCAAAACGAATACATCTTCAAAACAACTTCTGCACCTAATGCTCAGGGAACACTGCAGAAGGGCAGGAAGACTGTAAAACCCAGAGGATCAGGAAGTGTGCTGTCATAAGGTCTCACCATCAAGACTGCCCAATTATGAGCCGAACAAGGATGACACCAATAGACATGCCAAACTGGATAGAGAAATGCCCACAAAGCCTCAACCCCACACAAAGAACTATGGGCAACTGAGGAATGCTCGGAGTGAAAGAAATAGTCTTCTCCAGGGAATGGCACAGCAGTCAGTTATCTAATACCAAACAGTCAGCTCTGGAAACATATATGCAAATAACATTATACAGACTGAGCAGGTTATATATAAAAATATGTTCTTATATATGTATGTATACATATGTGTATGTCCATGTAAAACAACAACTAATAAAAAAAAAGAGGCCACGGGGCTGGAGAGATGGCTCAGAGGTTAAGAGCACTGATTGCTCTTCCAGAGGTCCTGAGTTCAATTCCCAGCAACCACATGGTGGCTCACAACCATCTATAATGATATCTGGTGCCCTTTTCTGGTGTGTAGGCGTACATGCAGGCAGAACACTGTATACATAATAAATACATTTAAAAAAAAAAAGAGGGGGACTGGAGAGATGGCTCAGAGGTTAAGAATACTGGCTGTTCTTCCAAAGGTACTGAGTTCAATTCCCAGCAACCACATGGTGGCTCATAACCATCTACAGTGAGATATGATCTCTCTTCTAGCATGCAAGCAGAACATTGTATGTATAAATAAATAAATAAATAAATAGATAGATAGATAGATCTTTAAAAAAAAAAGAGGCCATGGATTTTAACAAACATGAAGGAGTATATGGGAGGGTTTGGAAGAAGGAAGGGGGAGAAATGATGTAATTTTATTATAATGTCAAAAATAAAAGAAAAATAAACAAATAAACTTAAAATACTTTTAAACTTACCCAAAAAAATTTGCAAGAGGTCCTAGGAAACAGCTCAGTGGGTAAGGAACTTAACACGTGAGCATGACAACCTAAATTCAGATCTACAGCACCTCACACACGAAGCCAGGCATGATGACATGCTATTGGAAGCCCACATCAGAAGGAGGCAGAAACAGAGAAATTCTGGGGATGGATACTCACTTGCTGACCAGCCAAGCTAACTGGCAAGCTCCAGGTTCAGCAAGAGACCATAAATAAATAAATGAATGAATGAACGAACAAATGAATGAATGAATGAATGAATGAATGAATGAATGAGTGAAGAGCAATCCAGGAAGATGTCAGACATCGAACTCTGGACTCTGTACACAAGCACATGCAGTGACACACACGTGTACACTTGTGAACACGCACACAGGCATACACAAAAGAAGATAGCCAAATGAATACTAATAAGATAAAAAAAAAAGTTGCACTACACTTTCAGCGAATTTCTCCAGCCCCATGTTGCCAGGCATCCATTATGAATACGGGCTGTAGTTTCTCACACCAACAGCAGGGCTTAATCACCCTCACTTGCACTTCCAACTCCAGACCCTTTTCAGTTTCTTGTCTTCATTGCAGGGAGGGTGGCCTGCCGGGAGGGCAGGGGGAGCATTCATTGTAAAGGAGAAGACAGAAAAAAAAAAAAAAAACAGGTGAAGCAGGGGAGATGATATTTGCTTTTGAACTTTTTAATACTGTTAGTTCTTTTCCTCGTTGCTCTGAGCAAATACTTGGCAAGAGGTAATGGAAGGAAAGGAGGGTTACTTTCGGCTTATAGCTTAAGAAGGGAGAGAGCACTTATATTGACCTATAAGATATGATAAACATAATGAAATCTATACACCTAAAGAAGATAAACAAGAAAGAGGACCCGGGGTAAGATGATCAATCCTCATTTGGAAAGACAAATGGGATGGACATTGGAAGTAGGAGAAAACAAGTAACAGGACAGGAGCCTACCGCAGAGGGCCCCTGAAAGACTCTACCCAGCAGTGTATCAAAGCAGATGCTGAGACTCATAACCAAACCTTCAGCAGAGTGCAGGGAATCATAAGAAAGAAGGGAGAGTTAGTATGACGTGGAGAGGACAGGAGCTCTATAAGGACCAAATATATCTGGGCACAGGGGTGTTTTCTGAGACTGACACTCCACCAAGGACCATGTATAGATATAACCTAGAACCTCTGCTCGGATGTAGCCCGTGGTAGCTCACTAACCAATTGGTTTCCCATAGTAAGGGGAACAGGGACTATTTCTGACATGAACTCAGTGGCAGGCTCTTTGACCTCCCCACCCCCACCCCCCAAGGAAGGAGCAGTCCTGCGAGGCTACAGAGGAGGACTTTGCAGCCAGTCCTGAGGATACCTGATAAAACAGGGTCAGATGAAAGGGGAGGAGGTCCCCCTATCAGTGGACTTGGTAAGGGGCAGGGAGGAGATGAGGGAGGGAGGGTGGGATTGGGAGGGAATGAGGGATCGGGATACAGCTGGGATACAGAGTTAATAAAATGTAACTAATAATAAAAATAAAGAAAAAGAAAAAAAAAAAAAGAAGGAAGACAGTCCATCACAGTGGGGAAGGCATGGCAGCAGGAGTGGCTTGCTGGCACGGCAGGAGAATAAGACATCTGGCCCTACAACTTCGGCCGTCAGAGAGCAGGCCTTTGGAGGGAGTTGTGACAGAACCCTCAAGCCTCACCCCGAAGCAGCCCACTTCCTCCTGTAAATTCCAGAACATCCCCCAAAAGTACCACCAGCAAGGGAACACCTCTTTAAACAAACACAGGAGCCTGGGGACACACCTCAAACGGCACTGTTTCCCCAGCTCTCGGAACTTCCGAAGTCAAACATGCATTTCCCTCCTACTCAAGGACATACTTCAACTCAGGCAGCTGGAGCTCTACTCCCCACCTTAAATACCAAAGGATGAGATTGTTCTTCCCTCTCTGACACGTGGAGGTGTGTGAGCAAGGCCCAGGAACTGGCCACTGCCATTGGAGTCTTCGGGTCTTAAGAGGGGCTGGGGGGGATGAGACAGATCTCTTTCAAAGGAGAAAGACAAATAATCTCCCAAGAATTGTTCTGGGATACGATTAAAAAAAAAAAAAAGTGAGGGTAGGGGAGATGGATCATAAGCAAAGCTGCTTGCCCTAAGACCCAAGACTGCCAACCTGAGTTCTAGCCTCCAAAGCAACACAGTGAAAGGAGAGAAGTGACTCCTGCAAGTTGTTCGGCTCCCTCTCTGTGTCTCTCTCTGTCTCCGTGTGTCACACACACACACACACACACACACACACACCAAGGAAGCAAAAGTTGGGGCTAAAGAGATATTGCAATCGTTAAGCGCGCATAAGCACGTGGGGACCAGACTTCGGACCCTGCACCTATGGAACAAGCCAGACAACCTCCACACCCTTGCAACTCCAACTCCATTGGGGCCAAAACCAATCGCTCACTGGGGCTTGCTGGTCCCTAGCCTAACCAGGAAAACATGAGCCTCCAATTCAGGAGAAACCCAGCTTCGAAGATGATAGAGGAGGCCGCCCAATGTCCTTTTCAGACCTTCACACACATAGATACATAGATAATACGTACATGCACACATATGTACATGAATCTTAAATTTTTTTTTCAAGACAGGGCTTCTCTCTGTAGCCCTGGCTGTCCTGGAACTCTCTCTGTAAAATACGCTTGTCAGAAGTCTGCCTGCCTCTGCCTCCCAAGTACAAATCTTGATTTTTAAAAACTTAAAAATGCTGTTTATGGGCATCCTTATTTTTCAAGTAGGATTCCTGCTACTTGTGAGTTGTGGTTTTGGAAACCCAAATCATAACATATATTTATTAATAAGTTGGTAATTTATAAAGTTGGTCCCCATTTAATCATCCCTCTAACCAAGAAGCTTTCCTTGCCCTTTGCCTCAATGTCATCGTCAGTCTTTTTGTGATTATCCGATTCTGTGACAGTTCAAGAGTGAACTGTAAGCGTTAATTTAAAGGGTGCAATGTAGCTGTTTCCTCCAAATTGACAAACTCCTTCCTTGGAGAAGACTCATAAGACTCCAGAAGTACGTGAAACTCATATGTCTCAGTAAGTTCCTAAAACTTAGAAGGTCACAAGGCCCCTCCCCAAGTTTGTATTAGCAGTAACACTTAGGGAAGAAAGGAAGCTTTCCCACACGCAAGCCCTGCCCAGAGCAAGTCCTGCAAAGAGCTCCAGGACCCAGCTTTGATGAGCCATCATCTCTACTGTGGTGGGTTTTTGGTGACACAGCTGCTTTCGAGTTATTCCTACCCATATAAAGTAAGCCCTCATCTATGCTCTTGTAACTCCAATAAACTCACTGGCTTGCTAAGCTAGATGTGCATGGAATCGTTTCTTTGGCCTGTCATCAATCCTGTATCTGGAGTGAATAGATGTTTGTCCATATCTCCCCAAGAAAAACTACATAACAAAGAGGAGTTGCAAATATTTCCCCCAAATTTAGGCTTTCTAATGTCAGTGAAAATGATGCCAAAGTATATTGCAAAGCGCTTGACACTCAAACATCTGGGAGATATACCAAGTAGTAACTAAAGAGTAGAGTGCGCCAGTGATGAGCAGAACATCACAGGACTCTGATTCCCAAACTCTGAGAGACCCTTGGGAAAAGCAAGGAAGCCCAGACCCCTTTTCTCTGCAAAAATAAAAAAAAAAAAAACTAAAGGGAAAAAAAGTGTAATAGCATTATTCTGTAACAAAACACACTCAAAATACTTTTTCTATGTATTATAGTGTGTTTGCCAGTGGGACATGGTTTTGACTGGTTGGTTTTGTTCTTTCTTTTTGAAAACAATTTTTTAATAATTTCATTTATAAGTAAATTGTATTTACATCATTTCCCTCTCCTTCTCCTTCCAATTCCTTCTATGCCACCCCATTCCCTCTCAAATTTATTACCTCTTCTTATATAAATACGACCTAACAAATCCATTTAGTATTTAAGGCTGACTCCTTGGGATTGGATAACCTAATCCAATCCAGGGGACTCATCCCTACAGAAGATTAATTGCCCCTCTGTTAGAAGTCATTAATTGACTATAGCTCTTCATCTAAGGGTGGGGCTTTATGAGATTTTTTTCCTATCCATCTTGAGATGTCAACTGGGCTGTTATTTTACAGGTGCTGTTTGGACAACCATATTATTAAGATTTGATGGGTGCAGCTTCTCTGTCATCTATAGAAGACAGTGTCTAGTAGCCAATGTGCTAATCCTCTGTCTCTTACAATCTTTCCACCCCTTCTTCAGTAATGTTCCCTGAACCGTAGATGTAGAGGTTGTGTTGTAGATGTATTAATTGAGGATGGACATCCTGTGTTCACTTATTCTCTGCATCTTGACCAGTTAGAGATTTCAGAGATGGTCTCTATCTGCTACAAAAAGAAGTTTCTGGAAGGTAACACCCTATTTACTAAAGACATCACAGACTCTGGACATGGGGCTTGGGGGAATTGAGCTGGAAGTAACCTAGAAGCAGGCTCCCTAAGGACTAGCTCTCACAGGCTTGGAAAGTACTGTGTAAGGTGCCAAGGGAGAAAGGCAATTAAAAGCCATACCCAGATCAAAGCAGATATTAAGACTCATAACCAAACCTTTGGCAGAGTGCAGGGAATCATAAGAAAGAAGGGGGAGTTAATATGACCTGGAAAAGACAGGAGCTCCACAAGGACCAAATATCTCTGGGCAAAGGGGTCTTTTATGAGAATGTTTCTCCAACCAAGGACCATGTATGGATATAACCTAGAACCTCTGCTCGGATGAAGACTGTGCTAGCTCAGTAACCAATTGGTTTCCCATAGTAAGGGGAACAGGGACTGTTTCTGACATGAACTCAATGGCAGGTTCTTTGACCTCCCCACCCCCCAAGGGAGGAGCAGTCTTGTTAGGCCACAGAGGAGGACTTTGCAGCCAGTCCTGAAGATATCTGATAAAACAGGGTCAGATGAAACGGGAGGAGGTCCTCCCCTATCAGTGGACTTGGAAAGGGGCAGGGAGGAGTTGAGAGAGGGAGGGTGGGATTGGGAGGGAATGAGGGAGGTGGATACAGCAGGGATACAAAGTTAACAAACTGTAACTAATATTAAAAAAATTAAAAAAGCCATACCCAGCTGTAAAGCCAGGTATGAAAAACGGCCATAACCAACATAGCAAAATATCCCCTAGAGTGGCATAGTGGCGCTTACATCTTGAGGGTAAACCAACAGCCATTTCATTAGACTTAAGGTCCATTCAGTAGAAGGGAATCCATGCCTGGCACTGGAAAGCTGACTTGTGATTGATGATGTCATGAACCCTAGAGAACATATTACTGCTACTTTTCAAAACAGTGTAATCCCTACTGCATTCTAAAATCTTATACCCACAGACAGATATAGCTCTCAAGCTCACCAAAAATAATCTTTTGTTACGTTACTTTCTTAAAAAAAAAAAAAATATATATATATATATATATATATATATATATATATATATATATATATATATTTGGCCTGGCAGTAGTGGCACACGCCTTTGACCCCATCACTCGAGGCAGAGGCAGGCAGATCACCAAGTTAGAGGCTACCCTGATCTACAGAGCAAGTTCCAGGACAGCCAGGGCTGTTGCACAAAGAAACCCTGTCTCAAAAATCTCCCTCCCAGAAAGATTTCTTTTTAAATGTTTATTTATTTGTGTGTGTGTGTGTCCACATGTGTGCAGGTGCCTATAGAGGCCAGAAGAGGGTGTTAGAGCCCCTGGAATTAGAGTTACAGACTATGGTAAGCTTCTCAAAATGGGTACTGGAAGAGCAGCAAGTGTTCTTAACCAATGAGCCACCTCTCCAGCTCCTTGTTCTTTCTTTTCCTGAAAAAGGATCTTACAGTGTAGCTCAGTGCACAGCTCAGGCTGACCTCAAACAAGAGATCTTCTCGACTTTGCCTCTCCAGTGCTGGGCTTACAGGCATGCACTGCTACTCTTAGCCTGTGTCGTGGTTTTGATAGGTATAAGTCCAAGCACACTCAATTTCCTAAGATGTAAATTTTCATCCAAAGGCACTAATAATCATATCTCTGTCTTTATTGTTTACCGTGGTCTCATTTTCAAAAGAGTAACCTGCAACTTTTTTCTGTTTCTGGTTATCAAGATTATGAGGAACTTCCAGGACAATCCAGGGCTTCCTTGAATATACTACCTTAACAGAAAATCTATATCTCAGTAGGGGGCCAGTGACATTATTTGGTTATGCTTGAAATCCATTCTTCGCAATCTAGTGTTTTAGAATAAAAAACCATTCAAGCTAGTTTAAGGATAGAAACAGTGTAGGGAAGTTACTAGATTAAGGGGCACTGCCAGAGACAAAGAAGAACATCTAATATTCTGTGACACAGTAACCATGGCTCAGGACAACTGATCAATAGAGACTGTTTTGAATGTTCTTAGAACAACAACACACCATATACATGTACTGAAATCTCATACTGTATTCCATTAATATGGACAATTATTCTTTTTTAAAAGCAGAGGATTGAAAAAAAAATGGCTCAGTAGATAAAAGCACCTGCTACCAACTCTGATGACCTGAGTTCAATACCCAGGACCCACATGGTGAAATGAGAGAACCTATTCCCAAAAGTTGTCCTCTGACCTACACCTGGTACCATGCCATGTTCACGCCCACACATACATGCAAATAAGTGAATGAACATAACAAAAAAATTTAAAAAATAAAACAAATAAGCAAGGCAGATGTGGTACCACATATATTTAATCTTAGCATTCAAGAAACAGAGGCAGGAGAATGACAAGAGCAAAACAGGGTTTCTCTGTGTAGTCTTAGCTGTCCTGGACTCACTTTGTAGATGAGGCTGTCCTCGAATTCACAGAGATCCACCTGCTTCTGCCTCCCCAACTGCAGGGATCACAAGCGTGCATGACAATGCCGGATACTACGCAGCGATTAAAAACAAAGAAATCATGGAGTTTGCAGGCAAATGGTGGGACCTAGAAAAGATCATGCTGAGTGAGGTATCCCAGAAGCAGAAAGACACACATAATATATACTCACTTATAAATGGATATTAGACATATAATATAGGAGAAACATACTAAAATCTTTATACCTAAAGAAGCTAAACAAGAAGAAGGACCCTCGGTAAGACAATTCTCACTCAGAAGGGCAAATGGGATAGACATCAGAAGAAGGTGAAAACAAAGAACAAGACAGGAGCTTACCACAGAGGGCCTCTGAAAGAATCTACCCAGGAGGGTATTGAAGTGTATGCTGAGACTCACAGCCAAACTTTGGGCAGAGTGCAGGGAATCTTATGAAAGAAGGGAGAGATAGAAAGACCTGGAGGGGACATGAGTTCCACAAGGAGAGCAACAGAACCAAAAATTCTGGGCCCAGGGGTCTTTTCTGAGACTGATACTCCAACCAAGTACCATGCATGGAGATAACCTAGAACCCCTGCACAGATGTAGCCCATGGCAGCTCAGTGTCCAAGTGGGTGCCCTACTAAGGGGAACAGGGACTGTCTCTGGTGTGAACGCAGGGGCTGGCTCTTTGATCACCTCCCCCTGAGGGGGTGGGGGGGATAGTGGTGAGAGGGTGGGAAGCCTTACCAGGTCACAGAGGAGGACAACGCAGCCAGTCCTGGTGAGACCTGATAGGCTGTGGTCAGATGAAAGGGGGGAGGACCTCCCCCATCAGTGGACTAGGGAAGGGGCATGGGAGAAGATGAGGGAGGGAGGGTGAGATCGGAAGGGGATGAGGGAGAGGTCTACAGCTGGGATAAAAAATGCATAAATTGTAATAAATTAAAAATGAAATAAGGGGGAGGAATGGTGGGGTCGGCAGGGGAGGAGGAAGGGGCTTATGGGGGATACAAAGTGAATAAAGTATAATTAATAAAAAATAAAAAATAAAAATAAGTAAATATAATAAAGAGAGAAGGAAAGGAAGGAGGAAAAGACTGTGAGGGCTGTTGCACTCCTGACTCTATTTGTGGCTGTGGGGTTTCGGGGGGTGGGGGACTGACAAAAAGCCCCTGAAACAATTGCACCTGAAAAAGAAAGGTTACTTTTACACAAAGGCTTTAGGCAGTCCGTGAAACTGATCCGATTCGTGAGGCTCCTCCTTCCATATGCATGTCTAAGCAGTAAGAACTGCTTACAGACACTCTGAGACAAGCTGAATTGCCTAGAAGAGGCTCAGACCGGACATGCACTTTACGAGAAGAAACCAGCTGATATCCCCACCCCACCCCATCACCACCTTCCAAAAAAAAAAAAAAAAAAAAAAAAAAACACCAAAAAAAAAAAAAAACCCAAGAAGGTATCAATTGAGCATCCTGTGAGAGGCTCAGACCATCTTAGCTGCCTGGAAGAGACGGTCTCTGACCTGGGGAGCTTTCTGCAGATTGTGCCGGGTTTATGAGCTTTTGTGAGCTGTTCCCAGTGCTGGGGTGGGCTTTGGTAATGCATCTGCCTTACCTCAATAAAAACTCGTTGGTTCACCAAGTTGGAATTTGGTGGTATCTATACTTAGGTCTCTTGCCATTTCCCCATCTGGGGTGAGTGGACATTTGCTCCTATCTCCCTAGATATAGTATCACACAAGTCCACCACGTGTATACAAAGGACTTATTAGTTCCAGAAAGGAAAGCACTCATACCAGGTACAGCCATGTCATTTCGTCCTCAAAACAGTCCTGGAAGGTAGGTATCACCCTGCCCACTTTGTAAGACACGGAAACTGAGATCTTTGACTTGATACAGATAGTCTGAGAAGATATGGTCCTGTCAGTAAAGTCATGCATACCCTCTGAGCAGCCAGACTCAGATACACAAACTCACATACATAGAGAGAGAGAGCGCACGCACACACATAGAGGGAGAGAGAGAGAGAGAGAGAACGAGAAAAAGAGAGTGAGAGAAAGAGGCTTTCTTCCCATCCCCTGCTTGGTATTCCTCTTCCTCATATAGTACTGGCAGTGGCCATGGGAACAGGGGAAGTATCCCTTCTTGGGTGGGACCTGGGGAGAATTTGGAAGGAACTGCTGCAGGTGGAGGAGGAGGGGGTACGAAGGTCATGCCTAGCAAACAGGAGGAAACATTCCTTTAAAGCACTGAAGGCTGGGCCAAATCAAAATCAAGCCCCTTACCTTTGTCCATACCCATGCCAAGGCAGGGCAGACCTCCCCAGGACCCAAGGCCCAGCACAGTCCTGAGCCCAGGCAGAGCATTTCAAGGCAAAGTTTCTCCCAAGCCAGATATGACTCCAGAGAAGGTTTACTTCAAGTACAAACACACTTGTGTATATATGTGCGTGCTCATGTGTGTTTGCATCTATGCACATATATGGAGGCCAGAGGTCAGGGTTGGGTATCTTCCTCAGTAGTCCTCTGATTTATCTTTTAATATCCATTTTATGGATTAGTTCGAGGGGGTGTGTAGGGTGGGTGTGGCTGTGAATGTGTGTATATGAGGTCAGAGGACATCTTTTGGGGTCGATGCTCTCCTTCCAGCATGGATTCCAGGAGGCAAATTCAGTCAGGCTTGCGTGCTGCAAGAACTTTTTACCCAACGACTCATCTGCTTACCCTGTTCACCTTTTTTATTTTTTTTTCCCTTTTTTGAGACAGGCAACATCATCCTGTCTCTGCCTCCCCAGAGCTGGACTTAAAGACACATGCTGCTGTGCCCAGCTTTTACACATGGCAAGTGCGTTTACCGGCTCAGCCACCTTGTCAGCTCTCGCCTGTTCATATCTCTGTCGACTTGGCCAGGTAGTGCCATCTTCTGCTGGGTCCCTGCTGGAAGATTCTGAGTGAGTAAGCCCCTCATCTTCTGGTTTACCTGCCAAGCAAGGTGTGGCAGTCTTCCTTCTTTCTGCCATCGCCCTTTCCCTACAGCAAGGGCATCCTTGGCTGTCGCTGGGACCACACTTTAGTTTCTTTTCAGCATATGTGTGTCTCTCCTCTTCAGCTGGAAATACAACCAAAGAGAATAAATAGCACTTCTCAGCCACCAGTATGCTTATGTTTGGTAATATGGGGGGTGAATGCAGGGATGTAGGCAACTGACAAAAAACACACACACACATTCATTTAGTTATTCTTTTACCATTTTCATACACATCTGTAATGTACTTTGATCATATTTACCCCTATTCCCTTCTCTTATCCTTCTCCCTTTCCACCAAGACAATCTTCTTCCCATGTCTCCCTCCTTCTGTCCTGTTTCTCTCTGTGTCCCACACAGTTCATTAGCTTTGCTTGCATGGGTATGGGTGGGGGGTTACATTCACAGGGGCGACTTACCTGTGGCTGCACCACTGAGGACTATGACCACCCCGCCCCCCCCCATCCACCATAGCTATAGCTCTGAGGGACAGGGTAGAGTCTTATAAGCCATGATATAGATGTTCCATTCATAGCTGAGCCGAGTACTCACCAACACTTATTCCCTCCACTTTGACCGGTAACGAATCTCCGTATTATTAACTGATGCCCGCTGCCAACAGAAGCATCTTCAACCAAGGCTGAGAACAACATTAATCTATGGGTGTAAAGATATATGGAAGGCGGTTTGACATCAGTGTCCACAGAGCAAAACAATACTAGAGTCCTGCCTCTCGGGACCAGGCATGAATTCTTCCTGTAGGACAGGCCTAAAACACAATCAGAAAGCTGTTGGTTATCCCCTAACAGCCGTGCCACTATTGCACTGCTGGGACTATCTCGTCTGTCAAGTTGGTATGGGAGCTTACAGAGTTCACAGCTGGGTGAGACTGTGGATGACTTTTCTTCCTAGGCAGCTTGCACAGCACCTTCATTCAAGCTAACTAGCTCTAGGAAAAGCTTCCAGCACAATTCCAGCTTGATTTCCCTACACCCAGAAGCCCAAATGTGCGGTATTTTCATCTAGTTCTAGTGGGCAACTAAGAGCAGTGACAAAACCCTGTATCATTTTGGGGCCCCCTCAGACCTTCTTGACCGATGGTTCATAATAACGTATCCCGCACTTGGCACTGAGATTTTTCTTTAATAACCTTGCGAGTTCTGGGAGCAGAACTATCCAGAAAATATTCCTTTTAGGGTTTGTTTGTGTTTTGGTTTGGTTTGGTTTGGTTTGGTTGTTTGTTCATTATGACAGGATCTATTATATAGTTCTGGCTGTCCTGGAACTCCCTCTGCAGACCAGGCTGGCCTTGAACACACAGAGATCCACCTGCCTCTGCCTCCCTAGTGTTGAGATTAAAGGTGTGCACTACCGTGCCTGGCCAGAAAATATTCTTGGAAGAAAAAAAATTAGTTTTATTTGTTCCCTTCCTCCATTCTATGTGTAGAGGTGGTTTGGCCTGCATGTCTGTGTGCGTACCGCGTGCGTGTCTGGTGCCCACGGGAGGCCAGAAGAGGTCTTCAGATCTCCTGGAAACGGAGTGATGAATGGCTGTGATCAGCCATGTGGGTGCTGGGAACCAAACCCAGGCCCTCCAAGAGCAACCATTGCTCTTAACTGCTAAGCCATCTCTCCAGCCCTCACACTCATTCTTTCTGTAGCGAGAGCATTTAAAAACCTCTCCACGAATTTCAATTAAGCAGTATTGCTAAACAGATTCTTCATGCTGTCCAGGAAGGTCTATTCATCCGTGACCCAGGGGCAGGCAGCCTCCCTTCTACTCTCTGTCTCTACAATGGTTTCAATTTGTTTCAGGTTCCCTGTAGGGATGAGATCACGTGATTTGGGCTTCCTGTGTCTGGCTTAATAGCCTTCAGGTTCTCCCATGCTGTCACAGCTCCGGACTGTATTTTGAAGAAGAAAATGAACCTCTAGGTCGTCTCAGCCTTCCAGCCCCGGAGTTTTTGCTACCCTCAGCCCAGCCGAGCGACATTCAGCCTCCAGCAGTGATTCACTTTTCCTTGGCTCTGAACAATGGCTCCACAGCTCTTTCTCTCCTTCACTCCTTATCTCGTCAGCTCCTTGAGGTGAAAGGAATTTTCCTAATGAGGAAAATGGGAGCCGCAGCTTTGCAGGCGGTGGAGAAAACTAATGATGCTGGCTTTGCTTGCAGCTCCGGTCTTAGTCAGCGAGGTGCCAGGGGAGCCAGAAAACACAACACGTGCCTCTGCAGTCACTTTTTGGAAGTCCCGGAATTGTACTGGTAGATTTGGGCAGGAAAACTGCTCCCAACGAACGAACGGGTGATTTTACAAGGGCTCCAAACACGCCCCTATCAGTTTCAAAGGGAAAGGTAGAGAAAAAAACACAGAGAGAGGGTCAGGAGGAGCGAGAGAGACAGAGAAAGACAAAAAGAGAGAAAGAGAGGGAGAGAGAGAATTTTTAAGAATATGTTAGAGGGTAGGGCAAGCACATTACAAGCTAAAGAGCAGATTGGTCCGTCTCAAAACTAAGTCTTTAAGATGAAGAAATACAAATGGCCAGTAAATATTTGGAAAAATATCAACCTCGTTCGCTGTCAGGGAAACCCAGTTTGAAACTGCTTTGAAATTCCACCTCCCCTCAGTTAGAATGGCTGCCACCGAGAAATAAAACGCTGGTGAAGAGAACCTTGACTCACGGTTGGTGGAAGTATAAACTTGTGCAGCCACTAGAAAACCTATATGTTCGTTCTTCAGAAATCCTCAAAAGAGAACTAAGCGTACAATCTGTTATATGTGTACCTGGAGTGATACACACACAGCCACTGGGGATAACTTACTCATCCATATTAGTACTTGTAGCTAGAATTTCTTCCAGTGGGGAGATCGAGGCGACACCTACCCTCCTCCTAGGGTTCCAAGGGCAAACAGACACACACACACACACACACACACACACACACACACAAAGTTCACTCTGGAGAACCAATGCATTTCTTGGGCTTCATTGCAGAGCCAGGTGAGGAGCTGTTTAACAGGGGTTGTGGGCGTTCTCCCTCACAACCAGCCACACTGGCCTTTACCCAACAAGGATAAGGGCTGTAGCCGTGTAGATGGAGTCCTTTTTCCCCAGTCCTTCCGCCTTGTCTTTATGTACTCTAGCCTCACCTGAGGTTACATGCAGTTAGGGGAGTATTGCTCACACCAGGGCAGGGGACAGGGGGAGCTGCTGGATACTCTGGTGAGGATCTTGTGACCTACCTGAGAGTGTAAGCAAGCCAGCAGCAAGCCCAGCCGGGATAATCCTCTTCCAAGGGGGCTGGGCTAAAGGCCCCAAGATGCTGATTGCTGGGCCTACAGGGACATTTGTGCACGAGGCTGCTGTACTATTCGCAATAGATGGGTGGACAGGGAAAGAAAGTGTGCTACAGACAGACAGGGGGGATTCTGTGAGAATACAGAGAAGTCGAATCATGACGTGGCAGCAAAATAGATAGACCTGGAGATCGCCACATTAAGTGAGGTATGCCTAACTCAGAACAAGGAGAGGTGAGAGAATACGAGGGCATTCAGATGACATAAAAGCTGAAAGAGGGACAGAAACCAGAAATGGGAGGCAGAAAATAGAGGAGGACAGGGGGGACAAAGTCTAATAACACACATGTAGGAAAATGTCTCAGGAGGCGCATCACTCTGTATGCTGACTTTAAAAGCTCGTAACAATCCATTTTTAAGAGCTCTTATGTATGTACGTGTGTTTTGCTCACGTGTAGCAAGTGTCTATTTGCATACTGGGTCCACATGGTCCACAAGAAGAAGGCAGATCCTCTGGAACTGGAGTTAGAGACAGTTGTGAGGTGCCATATGGGTGCTGGTGAGCCAACCTTCAAAAGCCACGTGTGTTCTTAGCCCCTGAGCCATCTCTCTAGCCCCAATATTTTTTTTTTTTAAGAATAAGACTGGTTAATCCCTGCACTAGGGAGGCAGAGGCAGACGAAATCTCTGTGGGTTTAAAAACTAGACTGGCCTATGACTTGGTGAGTTCGTGACCAGTCACAACTGAAAGATTAGACCCTGTTTAAAAAAAAAAAAAAAAAAAAAAGGGAGTAAAAGGGGACTGGAGACACAGCTCAGTGCATGTTTGCTTAGCATGTACAAGGTCATGAGTTCCATCCCCAGGAACATGTGAACCTGTGTGTACACAGAGAGAGAGAAACAGAGACAGAGACAGAGAGCATGAATGGAGGAAGGGCTCAAAAAGCCCCACCATTATCAGAGAAGTAACTGGCATTGATGTCTGCTGGAGGGAGGAAGAGTCGGTTTTCTTCACAGATATGTGGCCCCTCACAGGTTGTCCCTGCTCCCGGGGATGACCCTCTACAAATTCACAAGCAATACTAATGGTCATCTGGGAAGAAGGACCCTCCACTGAGAAAATGCCTCCAGCAGATCGGCCTGTGGGCCAACCCGAGGGGCATCTTCTTGATTAATGATTGGTGTGAGAAGGTCCAGCCCATGAGGGACAAACCAGTAAGCGGCGTTCTTCCATGGCTTCTCCAATTCCCGCCTTCAGGTTCCTGGCCTGGGTTTCCTCTCTGACGGAGTGTAACCTGTAAGCCTGTAAGTAAACCGTTTCCTTCCCAAGTCGCCCTTGCTTGTGGTGTCTGTCAAAGCACCAGAAACCAAATCAGGACAGGACCCAGTGAGAGCAGTCTGAAAAGAGTTTGGAGAGGGTATGTCGGGGTGTGTGTGAATACGATTAAAATCCACTGTATCCATGCGTAAACTTCTTAAAGAATAAGTCAACTATGTTATTTAAATAATACATTTAATTTAGAGACATTTAAAAAAAATAAAGCAAAACTTTTCAGCAATGAAACTTCACTAGGGAAAAATCAAAAGTTGGTGCCTGAATTTCTGTAACTGGTTGGACTGGCCATCTACCCGGTTTTCTGCTTTCTTTTTTTGGCTAGTGTGAGCCAAATGGCTATGACCATTCACATGGAGGTCTGTGTGCGAATGTAGGTTTTCGTGTCAGTAGGATTAAGGGACAGGAGTGCAGATGTTCTCTCATCTGGTAGTTGTGTGTCTGTTGCTTTGTAAGAAACTGTCAACTTCCTTCCAGAGCACCTGGCTGCACTTTCATACATGACTCAGCAGCACTGGCTATTGTCGTTGGGTTTTATTTTTACCATTCTGATAGGCATGTTGAATTACCTCACTGTGGTTGAGCTGTGCCCTTCCCTGCTGGGTAGGGACGCTAAGTGTCTTCTCATGGGTTCATTCTCCATCTCTACATCCTCTGCATGGATAGGTCTGTCTATGGCTTCTACCCATTCCCTAACTCCCTAAAATTGGGATTTTCACTATTTTGGGTTGACCCATGCATGACATGGCTTTTGTGTAGAGAACAGAGAACGCTTCCAGGAGTTGGGTCTCTCCTTCCAGCATGTAAATTCCTGGGGTTGAACTCAGGTCATCACACTTGGGAGAAAGTAGTTTTCTGGGCGGAGCTATCTCACCAGCCCTGTCCACTTACCTTTACATCTTATACACACATGGCCTGTTGCAGAATGACACTTGAATTTTGATGAGACTCTATCAGTTTTTTCCTGTAGTGAGTTGTCTGTTGGAGTATGTTCTTGTGCTTTGTATGTGATAATTGCTTGCCCCTCCCCGCCCCAAGGATTCTTACTATTTATGAGCAAACTGTCATGTACCCCAAGTAGTGCTTTTAACGTCACCTAAGAAATTACTCCTTGTGTGTCTCTCTGCTTCTGGGATGCCTCACTCAGGATGATCTTTTCTAGTTCCCACCATTTGAAAATTCATGATTTCCTTGTTTTTAATTTCTGAGTAGTATTCCATTGTGTAAATGTACCACAGTTTCTGTATCCATTCCTCAGTGGAGGGACATCTAGGTTGTTTCCAGGTTCTGGCTATTACGAATAAAGCTGCTACCAAAATGGTTGAGAAGATGTACTTGTTGTATACTTGAACATGTTTTGGGTATATGCCTAGGAGAGGTATAGTTGGATCTTGATGAAGCGCTATTCCTAGTTGTCTGAGAAAGCGCCAGATTGATTTCCAGAGTGGTTGTACCAGTTTATATTCCCACCAGCAATGGAGAAGGGTTCCCCTTTCTCCACAACCTCTCCAGCATGTGCTGTCACTTGAGTTTCTGATCTTATCCATTCTGATGGGTGTCTCACTTATAAGTGGATATTAGACATATAATGTAGGATAATCATACTAAAATCTGAACACATAAAGAAGCTAAGCAAGAAGAAAGACCCTGGGTAAGATGCTCAATCCTCATTCAGAAAGGCAAATGGGATAGACATCAGAAGAAGGAGAAAACAGGGAACAGGACAGGAGTCTACCACAAAGGGCCTCTGAAAGACTCTACCGATCAGGGTACCGAAGCAGATGCTGAGACACATAGCCAAACTTTGGGCAGAGTGCAGGGAATCTTAGGAAAGAAGGGGGAGATAGACTTGGAGGGAACAGCAGCTCCACAAGAAGAGCAACAGAACCAAAAAATCTGGGCCCAGGGGTCTTTTCTGAGACTGATACTCCAACCAAGGACCATTCATGGAGATAACCTAGAACCCCTGCACAGATGTAGCCTGTGGCAGCTCAATCTCCAAGTGGGTGTCCTAGTAAGGGGAACAGGGGCTGTCTCTGACATGAACTCGGTGGCTGGCTCTCTGATCACTTCCCCTTGATGGGAGAGCAGCCTTACCAGGCCACAGAGGTAGACAATGCAGTCAGTCCTGATGAGGCCTGATAGGCTAGGATCAGATGGAAGGGGAGGAGGACCTCCCCTATCAGTGGATTTGGGAAGGAGCATGGGAGGAGAAGAGAGAGTGAGGGTAGGATTGGAAAGGGATGAGGGAGAGGGTTATAGGTGGGATACAAAGTGAACAAATTATAATAAAGTAATAAAGGAATTATTCCTGATTGGTTGATTAAAAGGCCTAAACCTGGACAGAGCAAAAGAAGGTAAGCATGACCAAAGTTCACGAGCTTTGGGGAGAGGAGAATCATGGGATCATGGGAAAAAGAGATGGGAAGAGAGGAGTGAGGAGGAAGCCAAAATGGGTTATTGTGGAAAAGGAACCACGTGAGCCAGGAGGAAGGACTCCAAATGTGGTGTAGAAATGAGTGATCCAGATGAAGGACAAACAAGTATTTATGGAATTATGGACGGGAGATGGGTCGGAAAGTAATGGTTAGGGCAGATGGCTTTGGGTGGGGGCTAGGAGGTAGATGGGGAGGTTATTGAAATAGCATAAGTGGAATTATTTGCCCAGCCCAAAGTGTTATAAGGCAATTATAAAATCTAACAGGTGTCTGTGTCTTATTGATTATGATAGCAGGTTAGATACCACTGTAACAGCTGTAGGGCTAATAATAAACATTATTTAGCCCAATACCATTTATTTACCACAACAGTTGTCTCTTTTCACATCAGGTCTAAGAATTGTTCCTAGTCCAAACTCTGCCCCATCCCCCGTCCAATTCCATTGTTTTCCAAAAAGTCTTATAGTTACATTTAATTTAATGATTCATTTATTTTGAGGGTTTGGTTTGGTTTTGTTTTTTGTACACAGTGTGAAGTTTAGGAGGTGGTTCCTTTTTGCTTCTGTGGTCTACAAATACCCACTTGCTCCAACGCCATCATTTGAACAGGCTACCCTTCTTGGTCATGATGAGTGATTCAAGTGCTTCATCCCCAGCTTGTGAAGGTATTTTGAAGGCTAAAGCCAGGCCTACAGGTGTTACAGCCCAACCTGAGTACTGGTTCGGGGTTGGTGCAGCTCTTTGCTTCCGGTATACCACAGTCTATGAGAAATCCCACCTCCATTGTCTGAGCTACTCAGCTGTGCCTTCCCTGTTATTATAGACTGAAACCCTCTGCAACTAAGGGCCAAAATCAGTCTTGTCTCCTTTAAGTGGCTCCTGTCAGGTTGGGTTGTATTTTTTTTACAACCCCCCCCCCAAGACATTGTTTCTCTGTGTAGTCCTGGCTGTCCTGCACTCACTCTGTAGACCAGGCTGGTCTTGAACTCACAGAGATCTGCCTGCCTCTGCCTCCCAGAGTGCTGGGATTACAGGGGTGCATCACCACTACCCAGCTCAGATATTTTGTCAAAGTGATGAGAACAATGGATAACCCAGAGGAAAATCCTTTGGGAATGATTTTGATCATTTCTTCTGACCTTCAACTATGGGCTCCAGAACAGAACTGTCTGTTCCCTTACTGTGTAAAACAGAGACACGGACTCCGAGTTTGGAGCTGAGAGACATATATTCAAACACCACTTTGCCATATACTAGCTGTGGGCCTTTGGCAAGTTACTTGAACCTCTAAACCTGTTTTCACTTCTGTAAAATGGGTGTAACTGCCTATCCTGCAGGGTTGTTATAAGGCTAGATGAGAGAATTAAATGATTCTGTATTGACTCCCTAGCTGGCACATAATAGACCATGGATGATGGTAACCATCTCATTTCCAGAGGAACACATTTTGAAATAAAGGGAGAAAGTTTTTGGAAAGGGCAGGTTGATATAACATTAGGGATAGGGTACAGAAGGGACATGATGGGGTTTCTCCTATGGATGACAATCTCTGCGATTATTTCTCCTTGGGTTAATTGGGATTCTTTTTTCACATTATTAAGAGAATCAATCATAGGTATCGCTGCAGGACACCAGGAGGGTCACCCAAGGACAGTCTCATTAGTAGCTATTAACTTATTAAATGAAGCAGAGCCTCACTGCAGGAGCCCGGCACTCATTAGCAGCTGGAATGCACCTCCTTGTAAGTGCCCAGGTGATCTTCTGAGCTCCTGGTCTCACTTCTTCGGATCTGACTACGTTAAGTAGAGCACAAGAAAGGCAAGTGTACTGCCGGCATAAGAAAAGACACTGGCCATTAAGAAGGAAAGAATAGAATGAAGTCCCATCTCTCCTTTCCATGAAACACTCTTTGAAAGCAAAGAAGGAGGGATCAGGGCGGTCCGTGACCTCGGTTTAATAGTTCAAATTCACCAGGTATAGTGGCACATGCCCAGCACTCAGGGAGGCAGAGGCAGGCAGGTTTCTGTGAGTTCAAGGCCAGAATGGTCCACACAATGAGTTCTGGAACAGTCGGAGCTACGTAGTGAGACCCTGTCTTGAAAACAAAAAAAGAAAGGTAGATTTGTTTTGTCATGGAATCCTATGCACACATGCGCAGTAAATGCACATTTAGATGAATCAAACAGGTAGTGAAACAACACATTTTCACTATTTCTGACATAAGCTAAGATTTGATAACTTTGCTAATTTTGCAAGGTGGGAGTGATGATGAGTGTTAATTGTCCACAAAATCTAGAATCACTCGGGAGTTAGGCCTCTAAGCATGCCTGTGGAGGATTATCTTGACTGCAGGAATGTAGGGCTTTGCTGGATTAGGTTGAAGCCCGGCATCTCTGGATAGAGATGCACTCGGTCTATTATGGTGGACTGCCTTTTCTCATCGAGGCCCTAAAAATAGCTCCCCACCCCCATCTGGGTGACCCCAGGTTTTGTAAGGAGCACCACATAGCCCTCGGGGCAGATTAAAGGCCTGAGACTTTCCTGATTAAAAAAAAAAAAAAAAAAAAAACTGGTCCAACAAGCATCTGGGAATTCCTAGAAATACTCCACACTGCTAAAGCCCTTGGTCTTCAGTTGTACTTGGATTCTCCCACCCATAGGATAACTAAGTGCTGTGTTCTCCTTCTTGTGATAGGAGTATGCTACTGCATGGAAAATGAGGCACTGTAGCGCTACGCGTAGATCAAGCATCCCTGATCCCAGCAAAGCAAACACAGTCACCCTCGAACTCCTTCCCACTGCCCAAGGTTTAGAAATCCCTGATTTCTAATAAATGTGCTGGCTGGTTGCATCTCTGTTATATCATCAGCCTTTCACCATGGCCGCCTGAGATTCGTGGTTTATCACCCGCTGGGCCTCTTCACACCAGGCACCTGGCCTGAGCCTCCATAGACCTGTTACTCCTCTGCAAGCCCACCAGGCCTGGGCTTTCGCCTGCACCTTTGTTAGGCTCAGCACGGCAGCTTAACCAAGAGTGGTAACACTTTGGTTTCACAGGCTTTGCCACCTGCAATCTCATTCTAAAAGTGCTAAAGTTTAACACTCTGTGGAAAGCCTTTTCCACACCCCGGCCTAGCGTACTTGGGCTTCACCATGAAGCTCTCCCTACCCCCCTCCTTCTCCATCTGGAAGCCGAGCTCCAGGACCCCAACTCATTAATTGAAGTGGGAAGGACCTGCCCACTGTGGGCAGCACCATTCCCTGATTAGGATCCTGAAATGAGCAACAGCATTTGTCTCTGTTTCTGGAATGTGGGCATGACCTGACCAGCTGCTTTAAGCTCCTGCTGTCTTGACTTACTGCTACTTTTGACTCTGAGTAAAACAGGCCCTTTCTCTCGTAAGCTGCTCTCATCAGAGTGCTTTTTCACAGCAACAGGAAAAGAAACCAAGGCAAGGGGGTAAGGAGTTGCTGAGGACTGAGCCCACAGCCTCCCACATGAGAAGCATGCTCTACCACTGAGCTACACTGAGCAATTCTGTTTGGGGGGTTTGTGTTTGTTTTTGTCTTTTTGGGTTGTCTGTATGTTTGTTTTTGTCTAAGGCCGGTAGCATTGAACAGTTCCATGACCCATTAATGTACCAAAGGTGAGTGACAAGAACCAGGTACAGTGACTCATACCTGCCATCTCAGCACTCAGGGGACTCGGGGGGGGGGTGCCATAAGTTTAAAGCCAGCCTGGGCTACAAAGTAAGATTCCCTCCAACCACAACAAAAGAGTGAGCTATGAGTAGCCCTCAGGCATGAGTACCTATTTGCAGGCCAATAGGGAACTCAACCAGTGGCAATGGTGGAGAAATAGCCTCCATGGGCCTCCCTGTGGGTTGGACCTCAAGTCTGGCTAGAAACAAAAGCTCTTTCTCTCCTCTTCAGGTTCACAGCTCTAAAAGTCAGCAGAATTTCAAGGGAACTCCCTTCCAAATTGTATGTTTACATGAGGGCCTTTCAATTTCGTCTGCCTGAAATACAAACAGAAGGAATAGAGGTAGCATTCATTCAGGAACTGAAGTTGGCTGGGGGGGAGGGGTGAGGAGAGAGGCCAGATCTCACTCCAGCCTGCACCCCAGGCCACAGGGATACAGACACCAAACTGCTCTTCCAGATCAGGGGCTTGCTGCATGTGGTATATTAGGGAAAAGAGAATTAGATGAAAACTCTTTAAATCATCCCAGCCAGGGAGGGAAGAGGGCGACCCATCTCAAGGGGCAGTGATCCTGCAGTTACCGATGCCTTAGGACACAAAAGCATGCCTGTGTGGTTCAATGGCAGAGAACTTGCCTGATATGTCAGAGGCCCTGAGTTCTATCCCCAGAATTGGAAAAAAAAAATCATCACCACATGACCCATGGACCGTGTTCCCTACGTTTCCTGAAGGCTGAATATGATGGTGTGCCAGTCCCAGCACCCACTAAGACCAGAAGATGCCGGGACAGACAGAGGGTGACAGAATTCAGCAGTCCCTGCCTCCTGAGACAGAAACATGTGCTGGCATCCTGAAAAACATCCTTTGTGCTGTGAAGCCATTGGGCCTTGTGTGAATAGAAAGACAGAGCTCACCAGGGCCTCCTTAAAGAGAATCTGCAGACAGTCTCGGAGGGCCTGCAAGAGTCCTGTGTGACAACGGAAAGAAGGAGAACACTGATTGTATGGAGAACACTTTAAAGAGCAGAGATTCCTCCCCGCTCCCCACAGGTTTAGAGTCTTTGGAGAGAACTTCGTCCATCTATGTAACTTTTGGCTAACTGATGTCTCCATTATCCTTGCTTGCTCCTTGTAGCTCCGAGCAGTAATTTTTACGCAGTGTAGAACTGGGATGGAGAAAAAAACTAGAAGGTCAACCGCTAAGCGGACAGCCTGAACTTCTCTTGCTCTGGTGGCCACACAGCAGGATTAGGTGATGTTTTGCACAAGCGCTGCAGAGGACTAGGGCAGCCACTTTGCAGACACTGGAATTTCCTAGGTGGAGTTTCAGAGGCAGGCTTTTAAAAACGAGAATAAAACTCTTTTGCTGCGAGTTTGGTTTGGGAAACACAGAGACACCTTGGCAGTTTTAGGCATCTGGGTGAGGCCTATAAAAGAGGCTGGGGCCTTGAGTGCTGCCAATAGCCCCTCCCAGCAACATCTGGCTGGCCTACTTTCTTCTCTCCCACTCTAACCACCCCTTCGGAAAAATGTCATATGCCTCTCTTCTGGACCAGGAGATGTCAGGGACAACTTTGACCAAGGGTCTTTTCTCTTGAAGAAGGAGGGAGGGTGGCAGTGAGGACCAAGAATAAGGACAGCTGTGCCCAGCAGGCCTTTCCTCTGGAAAGAGAATAGTGCAGACCTGACAAAGAAGACGGTAAGCATGAAAGATATTAATCATCCTTGGCCTCCATTCCCTGGAGGCCAGCACAAGGGACTGTTTTGCAAACCACTTTTGGATCTCCCCCTCTGGAAACTTTTTCCAAAGATCAAATTTTACAAAGTATTGTAAAGTGAGTGAGTGTATGGAAAACATTTTTAAGAGCCGATGGGCCTTCGCCTGCTAGATGAGCGCTATCGCTGAGCTTGGAAAATTCTTTTTTGAGACATGGTCTGCAATTCTAGCTGACTTGGAGTTGGCTATGTAGAGTAGGCTGGTCTGGAACTCACAGAGATCTTCCTGTCTGTTTCTCAAATACAAGGATTAAAGATGGGGTGTGTGTGTGTGTGTGTGTGTTTGTGTGTGTGTGACCACACCCAGCTAGAGAACACTTTTTAAAGGTAAAATATGAACTCTGCCTCTACTCTTTTTAATGTTTTGTTATAAATGTTTTTATTCTTTAAGAATCCTATACATGTATAAAATGTATTTTGATCCTATCTCCTCCCTGCTCCCCTCCCTAACCCCTCTAAAATCTACTCCACACCCTTTTGTGTTTTGTGAGGTGTGGCACAGAGTGGATTCGTATTAGCCAAAATGGAGTGCCGATCTGGTGCTGAGCTTGAGTAGTGGTCTCTGGTAAATAGTTTTGTCTTCTGACTTTGGCAGTCAGTCAGCCTCTGAAAGACTGACCTTGGCAAGGTTTGCATGAGGGAACTCTGTTCCTGGTAACAAGATAGACAAGCTCCGCACAGTTCCTGAAAACAAGATAAGCAAGCTCCCCGCTACCCTGGGAGCCAGATAGCTGGTTCCGTGCAACCTTGAGTGAATCCTCGGAGAAGCTGCCAGCTGATGCATATGGATGTTACAATAAAGAAAGTTCCTTGTTTTCTCCTGCTTTTATATAGCTGGCTCTCCCTTCACTAAATCGGCACCTTGATCAATGACTTGGTGTCCTTCTTTGTGTCGCCTTGTTCTCTCTATCTCCCAGCCCTCTCTCAGGCGGTATCCAAGTGTGGCTGCGGTCAGCCACAGTGAGGCAAGCTTACTCTGTAGCCTGGCTGCCACGGCCTTTCAGGTGCTAGGATAATAGGCTCTAGAAGACCCAGGCTTGTCTAACATGGCACTGGCAGCCCTAGCCCCTTCCCCTCCCCTCTCCCTTATAAACCATAGATTGCATTCCTAAAGCTAGTCACCAAGGTCTAGTCCCTTATTTGGACACTTTCTTACAACAGACTCATCCCTGAGGCTGGCTACCAAAGTCCAGCAATTAAAAGCTCCCTTTCACTCACCTAATGAACATGCTGATCAAAATATATCACTACATCCTAGCCCATTCTAACACAGACCTCCTTTTTGTCTCCTCTTAAAAAAAAAAAAAAAAAAAACACCTACAAGGTCATTTGCTGCTGTTTTCTGCCCGAGTCAGAAAGCAGCCACGTTAACTTTTCTTCCCCGCTTAGTAAAGGCTCTCTCTGTGAAAATAAGTATTTGGGTGTGGTCTGGGCCTAATCCAGGGTCTGGAAGGGAGCTCCTGCTGTGTGCAGGTATCTTCAACAGGCATGTGACACCATAGCTAGCATCTCTTCCCTTTCTTGAAAAGAACCAATAGAAACATACCATAGCATCACTATTGACTAGAGTAAACACTGTGTTCAGAAGCTTTCCTGGGAACTTTTTTTCCTGCAGGACTGCCCTCCTGAATGAGCCACCAGATTAGTGCCACTAGCACTGTGCTTGGTGTGTTCACATATAGTCCCATTTCTCCTCTCATGGGCACATGAGCGACCCTAATTTCCTGTCTTAGTCAAGTACAGTTTCTTTTATATGAGCATCCACTGTTGTGTAGCAGTTTCCTCTTGATTGAAACATTTCATCCTGCAGGAAAGCTCCTTAAGAACACAAGCAAACAACACAAAACAGCTTTAGGAAGTCCCTGAAACTGGCCTGATTCACTAGGACCCTCCCTCCCAAGAGTAAAGAGTCAAGAACTGCTGAGAGTTGCTATCAGAAGAATCAAACTATAAAGAAGACTGAGACCAGCTCAACTGCCTAGAAGGAACAGAGACCAGGCCAGCTCCCAGAAGATACCCAGACAAACTGAGTCACTTGGAAAGGACACCTTCCAACCTGTTGAGCTGCTTGAAGGCTGTGCAGTGTGTTCCAGGCTGTCACCTGAGCTGTCACCCATGCTGGTGTAGCAGACTTTGGTGATACAGCTGTCTTTGAGTCATTTCTGCTCCTGTAAGTAACTCCTCACCCATATTCCTGTAAGTGACCCCAATCAAACTCATAGGTTCACCAGGTTGCACTTTTGTGATATCTGCACTTTTGTCTGTTATGGGCTCCCCGTCTGAGTTGAGTAGACGTGTGTGTCTGTGTGTGTGTGTGTGTGTGTGTGTGTGTGTGTGTGTGTGTGTGTGTGTGTGTTGCATCTCCCCTGAAAAGGTTTGTCACACGACATCAACATGTGTCAACTGGGTGGAAACATTTTAAAAGAATGCTTGATTCTCCCAACCTCCCCTTTCCTGTGGCTGGGAATGCTGAAGCTTTTGTGTTTTGGTAACAATGCCTGAGGTGGTGGATCCCTCATCAGCCTGAGTCTGGGTAGCTACAAGGAGAAAGCCCCACACTGACTCCCCTAATAATCCTTCATTGGCTATATACCATGTTCAAGAAATAAACTCCAGTAAGACGGAGGCCGTTTGTCACTGCAGCAGCATGTGTCCCATCCTGACCGATGCATAGTTTTTCTTAGCAGAACCTGTGATACCTGACAGTACCCAATGTGATGAGTAGTCAGTGATTGGGGAGCATGTTGCACTATTACATGGCTCCAGGTATTAACCTAACTGGGGTGGATGAAAACCACATAAATACACACACACAGAAAATCAGCGATTGGGTAAACTGAGCTCTGATGGAAAAGCCTCAGCATCCCAAAGGTCGGCATGTTTATTATATAGAGTCGAACAGAGAAGAATGTTACTGGATACAGCTGAAGAGGTAGGATTTACAGTAGACAGATGGATCCAGGGGATAGGTTTAGCTAATCTCAGGAGGGGCAGTCTCTGTAGGGGATTAGTCTTTGGGTAGAGGAGGAAGCTATGGTGGACATTTTCTGCACACACTACCAACATTTGCAATTAGCCCTCCAGGGGAGGCACTGCCATCCCTCTGAGCCTCACTTGAGGAAGCTTTGCCACTCTTGTGGGGCTGAGGCATTGGTATTGTGAACATGGCTGTGCACATGTCAAACAATACACATTCACTTAGGGCTTCCCTGCTCCCCACAGGAGAGACTTTAATGAATTCATAATAGGAAAGGGTCACTTCCTGATCTCTTGAGAGTTTATAAGGGCTACTATTCAGGCATCTCTGGATCTATTTGGCAATAAGTAGCTCTAACATTTCCAGAATTCTATCTGAGTAGGCATGCCTGCGAAATTCTGTCTCTCGGGAGGCTATTTTAGTGTTGATATTTGTTCAAAAATTCATCCAAGTAATATTCATTTACAAGCTGGCCACCCAAACTAGGCAGAACTAGAGCAAAGCTCTAAGGCTAACACCTGAACCCATTCCAAATGAAAAAGGACATTACTCCCAAGGCAACACCTTGTTTCTCAGTAACCCAGGCTGTGTGTCCACTGTGGACTTCCATGGTTACCCAAACACAGAGACCTGCCTTCCTGGACTCTACTGCTCTTCTTTCAGTTTCCACGGCCACAATGCACAGTTGAGCAAATAACATTTCTGACCCCATCAGATTCTCACATTCGGCAAGTAGGACGCTGAAAGAACCAGTTCACTCTGAAACATTAAAGTCAATTAAATGGTTTAGAGTTATGAGTATTGTGAGCAAAATGAAGACAGGTCAAGATTGAGGAATCTAATTTTCTACCGCTAGGAAAATGGCTACTTTAAAAAAATAATAATAATTTCATGGTTGTTGACATCTCAACACAGGTTTGTTTGGTTTTTTTTTTTTTTTTAATTTTAAAATTTTGTGTCTGGTTCTAGAGAAGATACTAAGTGTCTTATATATGCCGGGCAATTGTTTTACCACTAGGCCATGCTTCCAGACCAGAGTGGTTTTGTTTGTATTTTTTTGACAAGTTCTCATGTAGCCCAGAACTGGCTATACAGCTGAGCATTACATTGAACTTCTAATCTTCCTGCCTCCACCTCCCCAGTGCTGGGAGCACGTACAGTCATATATGCTACCATGCCTGGTTTGTTTTTGTATGTATGCATTCATTTATTCATTCATTCATTCATTCATTTTGGTTTTTCAAGACAGGGTTTCTCTGTGTAACCTTTGTTACGTTATGAAGGCAATTCAACTGGCCTGCCTGCAGGGGGCTTTAGGGTCCTAAGTTACCACCTGTGTCCTATGTTATCACCTGGGGCGGATGCTCCAGATATAACCTGTCTGCCACTCCCACGTGCTCTATGTTTGGGTTTCTTTCCCCTTCCCTCTTCTCGGACTTTTCTCTCTCAGGGGAACTCCCCACCATGCTATTTTTTTTCTCCTCTCCTCTAACTCTTTTTCCCTCCCCCAAATAAATCTCTTCATATCCAGATCTGTTGAGTGTGTGGCATTTTTAAATATATCATAACAGCCTTGGCTGTCCTGGACTCGCTTTGTAGATCAGGCTGGCCTCTAACTCACAGAGATATGCCTGCCTCTGCCTCCCTGGGTGCTGGGATTACAGGAGTGAGCCACCACGCCTAGCTCAGGCCTGGTTTACGCAGTGTGAGGGATCAAACCAAACCAAAGGCTTTGTTTGTGTTAGGTATGCACTCTATCTCCAGCCCCCAAAGAGTAAATGTTAAATAATAGTATTTTATCAGTTATAGATATCCTGATTTTTGGATGCTGTTGATAGAATAGCTTCATTCTTTGGAAATACACACTAAGGTATTTAGTCATGCCTGCAATTCAAACTATTAGTAAGAAATAATACAATAGGAAGAGAGAAAGAAAGAAAATATGGCCAACAGCTTAACAGTTGGAAAACTTAGGTCAATGGCCAAAATATTCCTTTTACTATTCTTGCAGTTTTTCTACAGATATAATTTTTTTTTTAAAGTTTTGTTTGCATGTTGGGGATGGTGGCGTGCTTGCTCACATGCATTCACCCATTCATGCATGAGGCCAGAGAGGAGAACACTAGTGTTCGGTTTTATCATACCCTGCCTTATTCCCTTGCTTGAGGCAGGGTCTCTACTGAACACCAGCAAGTGCCAGTAATCCTCTTGTCCCCCATCCCCTTAACAGCGCTGGGATTCTAGGCATGCTTTTTCACTATGGCCGGCATTTTTACCTGGGTTCTGAGGATTTGACCTTAGGTCCCCATGCTTGCACAGCTAGGGCTCTTAGCCACTCAGCCATCTCTCCAGCCCAAAAGTGAACCGCCTACTTAAACGCTTACATGCTCAAGGGCCAGGGAGATGGCTTAGCAGGTAAGGACGCTTGCCATCAAGCCTGCTCATGTACGTTCAATCCCCTGGGGACCCACATGGATGAAGAAGAGAGGGAACAGAATTCCACAGCTGTCTTCTGACCTCCACCTGTGTCGTGCCATGGCGTGAGAGTGCCTCCCCAGTATGTAATTTTAAAAGTTAAAAAACAAAAACAAAATGCTTGCTCCAGACCAGCAGCTTTCATGTTTTTAAAGTATAACCCCACCATAAAATAGAAATTATAGCAACCTAGTACACAAATACACATGGTTTGAACAAGCACATGCAAATTACAGGTTTCACAACACAATGCTTACTCTTAATTCAAATGTGACACCTTGAGAGTTTCCTTGTCTATTATGTTTTTGTTAACGTAGGATTTGGGGTTCTTTTGTGCACTGCAGTGCTGGGGGATGGAAAGCAGGAACACATGGTACAGACTATCACATCACTAAGCTACATCCCCAAACCCCTCATGCCTTGTGTTTGCTTTTAAAGATTTCTTCTCTCTCTCTCTCTGCATGTGTATGTGTGTGTGTGTGTGTGTGTGTGTGTGTGTGTGTGTATACACCACTTACAACAGTTGTAATTTCAGCAAATGGGGAGGCTGAGTGTGTAGGGTCACAAGTTCAAGGCCAGCTACATAGTGAGACACTGCCTCAGGCAAACATGTATGAGATTATCAAAGAATGAAAAAAATTAAGAAAAAAAAAGAAAAGAAAAAGTACGTTGCCATTGACAGCTTGGCACACCCTAATCTGTGTGGATACTGGAAACTCACCTCTCTGTACACAAAGAAAGGGACACAAACTGTACTTTTCCAGGACTTTGACAAAATAGCTACCACTGCTCACAGCGTGGCGGCTAACCAGAGCATCTATTTAGCCAACAAATGGCATTTTTGTTGACCTGATCACCTGATGGCCCACTGGGCACCTGCACCTCCTGTGATAAGCTCATGCTGGTTCTACTGCCAACTGTAGATGGGAGGGTGACTGACCAGGTTTGGTTTATTTTGTTTTGTTTTGTTTTGTTTTTTCGGCGATGAGTATAGAAGCCAGGGCCTCACCCATATGAGGCAAGCACTCTACCACTGACCCATAACCCATGGGCCAACATTTAGGAGGCAACCTGCAAAGCTTACCCTCATGGCCAGGACCCAAAGTGCTGCCGATTCTGAAGCTGGCAAAACAGTCAACCTCTGCTCTTTTCCACATCATCCTAAGAAAAGCTGGTATGTCGGGGGACTTGGGTGGGACTTCACATCTGTACCCTCACACTCGGCCCCTGAACATTCACTGTAGGAGTCAGTAGTTAGCTAACTCGTGCCCTGAGGAATCCAAGTCCCCCTTCTCAGGTCCTTACTGCTTTTTTTTTTTCCCTCCTGGCCATTAGTCTTTAGTTGAGCCTCTCATAATGATTTCCGTACCTAATGGAATCATTCCAGCTGGAGATGTTAACAAAGCATTGATGGGAAGGGACCCTCTTCACACAAAAAGAAATGCTAAAATAAAAAATAAAATAAAATAAAATAAAGGACGTTCACAATACATTGGAAGTTCACAATTAGCATTTGAAAGACTGAAAAGTCTTACATTAGAGCAACTGGTTTAAGTTTAATTTTAGCATTTTATAAATATGGTCCACAAACACACCTTGATAGAGGTCTGACAGTGCGTATACTAAGGGATCAATTGTGGCATAAAAGAAATGAATCCTTGTTTTAAATGCCTCTTGTCATACACCTCAGACCCCAGCAACCACCTTGAATCTAAGTCTCTTCCCCACACCCCTTCTCTAATGTCCGGTCCACCTTCCTGAATCTTGTCCCCAAGCCCCTGGGGGTAGAGGGAGGAAGAAGTGTTAGAAAAGACGGGGATTGGGTTTTATGGGCTACTGGGGCAGGAGGGCTGACATAGTCCTTGGTACTTAGCCAATCGAGTGCCGCTTTAATTTAGGCCTTGTGGAGATGAGAGGGTAGGAGTCCCAGAAACTTCCACTTCTCGTCTACTCACCATGTTTATTCTTCTCTTTCTCAATGGATGCCCACGTGAGAAGAGCGGAAATCTATACCTATTTCAGCGGCATTTCCCAGAGTTCTCCTCGGCCTAGGGTAAACAGTTACTTCCTCCTCAGCAAGAACGTTTATCACCATATTCCCTCACCCCTCACTACAGACAGTACTAATCACAGCCAAGCAAACCGTCTCCTTTGGGTCAGAGTGGTTTGGGGTCACTTCAGGGTGGCAGTCAGTCCCGCTGCAAGCTCAAAAGCACATACTGGGCCAGGCTGAGCAAGAGGCAAGAGGTGAAGAGAAACGTGGCCTTGCAGCCCAAGACGAGCACTCCCCGGGAGGGAAGGCTGTCATTGAGCGAGACGTTGACCAGCTCCCAGGTGGTGTTGGCTACCTCCTCCACAGGGAGCCTTGGGGCCAGCAGCTTGGAAAGGAGGCTGCTGAACCTACTCACAGTGGTGGCCACCGGCTCCGGACTCGGGCCTGGACTAGACGTGGTGAAGTTCAGCTCCTCGGGGTCCACACACAGGCCATCAGAGGAGCGTTCAAAGACCACCTGACTGAGGTCCTGGCCGGCCACAGAACCAGGGGAGGAGCAGACTACATCAGCCACCCTCCCAGAGCCCTCCATCCAATCACGCAGCCACTCCAGGTGGCAGTCACAGCGCCAAGGGTTCCGGAAGAGGAAGAGGCGGCCCAGGAAGAAGCCTGGCTGGAAAACGGCCCAGGAGAGCATGGTGAGGCGATTGCCATTGAGATGCAGGGCCAGGAGGCCCGAAAGGTTCTGGAAGGCTCCTTCCTCCACGAAGGTGATGCTGTTGCGGTCCAGGTAGAGCAGCTCGAGCTCCGCCAGGTCGGAGAACCAGGCCCGCGCCACGCTCCCCAGCGCGTTGCCGCCCAGGTTGAGTGTGCGCAGGCGGCGCAGGCCGAGGAAGGCAGCGGCGGGCAAGGCAGCCAGCAGGTTGTCGTTGAGCAGCAGATGCTCCAGGGCGTCGCAGTCCCCGAAGGCCCCGGCGTGCACCGCGCGCACTCGGTTGGCCTGCAGGCTGAGCGAGCGTAGGCGCCTCAGGCCCCGCAAAGAGCTGGAGGCCACGGCCTCGATGCGGCTGCGATCCAAGTGCGCGTGCGTCAGGTTCGCCAAGCCCTGGAGCGTCGCGGGCACGCGGCGGAAGAGGTTGTCAAAGGCGGTGAGCTCGCGCAGGGCCGGCAGCTCGGCCAGGAGACGCTCGGGCACGCTGAAGAGGCGGCAGGCCGCCAGGTCCAGGCGGCGCAGGCGGCCGAGCGCCGCGAAGGTCCTCGCGTGCAGGTAGCGCAGCTCGCCGTTGTGGGCCAGGCGGAGCTCGGCCAGCCGGGGCAGGCCCTTGAAGGCGCCGGGGGTGATGAAGGACAGGTTGTTGTGGCACAGCGACAGGCGGCGCAGCGACGGCAGCGTCCCGAAGGCCCGCTCGCTCAGGATGCGCAGGCCGTTCCGGTCCAGGTCGATGGAGGCCGCCTCGCACGGAAACTCGCCGGGCACCCGCTGAAGGCCCGCTCGGTCGCAGCGCACCGAGCAGCCGCGCTCCACGCTGCTACAGGTGCAGGCCGCAGGGCAGTCCCGCAGGCAGGCCTCAGTGGCCTGGGTACAGGGCAGGCTGAAGACCACCGCTGCAGAAGAGAGGGACCAGAGGAAGAAAAACAACAACAAAGGACGGTTGTCAGAGGTCACCCCAGTAACAGGTTACAGACCCTCCACCGAGCCCTGCATCCATCAAATGGCCTCTTTCCACCATGCTTAGCCACTGGAGCGCCCTCCCTTTTACTTTCCAGTTACCTTCATCAGCAAAATCGATGCCACAGTCCCCACATCCCACTTTTCTTGAAGCTTCCGTGCGATACGGATCACTGTGTGCCTTTAGAATGTGATTTCAGTGGTTTGTTGGTTGAGTGGGTAGGGGAATCCCTGATGGTATCTCTGTGCCCGCACATTAAGGCCTGTGCTGCCCAGTGCAGTAGCCAGGAGCCACATGGACCCCTGACCATTTGAAAATCGTCCAGCCAGGGTGAGTCCTACCCGTGTACAGAGGGTGCCCCAAAGGGAAATCGTACATCAACCATTCTGTCACATATTGAAATGGGGTTTTTAGGTGAGACATTGGGTTAAATAGTACTTAATGTCGGATGTTACCACCTTTTTTAATGCGGCTTGTCGGGGAATGTACTTAATGTATAGCGCTTGCGCTGCGTTTCTATTAGTGTCATTGGCCTCTTTCACCGATATCAGTGGCTGGTGAGTCACCCTGCAGGCTTTCTGTTATCTCATGATAAGGGACACATGCCATACATTGTCTATAAAGGAAAAGGGACTCTTGGCCAGCCATCAGGTTATAAATTAAGGGCATGAGAACTTTTTTTTTTTTTCTTGTCCCCATGAGGATCCCTATTTCCCTTTTTGGCCCGTCTTATTTTCTTTTGTGCCTTTGTATGGGAGTGTACATGCAGAGGTCAGAAGACAACTTACAGAGATCAGTTCCCTCCTTTCTATCAAACTCTACCAGGTCGTCCAGCTTGGCTTACTGGCTGAGCCATCTCACGAGCACTATGGAGCCTCTCGTTTCCAGGTCAGCATATCAAATACACTATCAGTGACCTTCTCCATCTCAAAAGAAATTATTATGGACACTGTGCAGTTAAGTCTCATTCACGAGCCCCCTCTCTAGAAACTGTTTTACATTACACGGGGAAAGAAAATATGCTTATAGATTTCGTTCTGAAAAATTCAAGTGAGTGATCAAATAAAGCCATCAAAAACTGCCCTCTCCCATTACGGCTGTCACTGACAGCAAACAGGGTAGCACGGCCTGCTTCCTTGTAAAAGACAGTGGCACCAAGCCTAGTCTGAGGAAAAAGGGAGTACTGAAACTGGGGCAGTTCAGTTGGTAGAACTACTGGGGGGTGTAGTTCCGTTGGTAGAATGCTTGGCTGGCTCACACAAAGCCCTGGGTTCCATCTGTAGCCCTCCATACATAAACCAAGTGTGTGGTTACATACCTGTAATCCCACCACTCAGGAGATAGAGGCAAGAGGAGCTGAAGTTCTAGGTCATCTTCAGCTACATAGTGAGTTCAAGGCCAGCCAAGGATGCATAAGAAAAGAAGGGGGAAGACAGCAATGATGAATGGACCATTTTCATTTTCCAACCAAATGATTTCAGGTAGTGTCCAGTTTCACAGTTTGTATAAGGAAAAGGGGTTCCAGGTACAAATTGCCCAATTTCTAGCAAACCCTACTCCAGCCTGTCATTTGGTCTCCCCTATCATGTACACAGTACCTTGCCTTTCTAAGTCCCTCTGAGACCAGAAGGCATAGGCAGCATAGGAATGTACTCAAGATAATGCTTGCTGCTGCCTCTAGGTTTGCTCAGCTTCCAGCAGTTCATCTGTTGGGAACATGCCATGGTTTCCCAGCTGCTCCAAGGGGAATTTGGCCCTCCCAGACTTGTCTTTGAGTGTTCAACTGAAAACAGGCTGCTTTGATATTCTGCTGTAGAAGCAGCTTGATACAGCTTTTCCTTCTCCCTAAAAACTTTGAGACAGAAGTCAAGCTACCAGCAAGATTCTTAGAACCTATATCATCATATTGGCTGGGATACACCCTGATAGGGAGGCAGGGCCCAAAACACCTTAACTTCAGTCCTCTGCTGAAGAGAGGACCTGTTCTCATCAACTCTTCCAACTAGGTCAAGTTGAGTTATCACATTTCCTTACCAGCAACCCTTCAGTTTACTCTCTTTTTCTAATTAAGAAAAGTACACTCTCAATCATATGACTCATGTTTCTCCTGCTGAACAGCCAGCATTGTTACAAGCACACAACACAGTATGGGTTAATAAATGGAATTGATGTCTTCCTTTATGAGCCTCTTGCCAAAAATGTCATTTGTTTTGAAAATTCTTTGTAGACAACTCAGGATTATAAGAGGGTGGCTCTCAACTGCCTGAACTCCAGCTCTAGAGTTATTATATTATTATCTATATGTTAATACATTATATTATTATCTTTTATATATTATCTATATGTTATATTATTATCTATAATATATAATATAGGTTATTACAAGTGATGTGTATAATGCAAGAGATCAAAAAGGTCATTGCTAATGTTTAAAAAATGCTATCAACACACGAAGAATGAAGCTTTCCATTTTATATTGCCTCTCCTTTAACCGCCCCCCCCCCAGGGTGCTCTCTCTGTAGCCCTGGCCAAACTGGAACTTGCTTTGTAAACCAGGCTGGCCTTGAACTCAGAGATCTGCCTGCCTCTGCTTCTCCAGAGATGGGATTAGAAGTATCCACCACCATGCCTAACAGCTGTATATTTCCTATTACAATAAATTTTTGAGCCAAGTGGTTTGAATCTAAAAATATATCTCAAAACTTGCCCAATAAAGTCTCAGTTGCCAGCTAATGAGCTTTTGATCGGTGATTGGATCTCGAGAGATGCTTCGTAGCCGAGTGGATTGTTAAGAGGTGGGAGGAAGCCAGGCGATGGTGGTACACAGCCTTGATCCCAGCACTTGGAAGGCAGGTGCAGGTGGATCTCTGTGAGTTCAAGGCCAGCCTGGTCTACGGAGTAAATTCCAGGTCAGCCAAGGCAACACAGAGAAACCCTGTCTCAAAAAGAAGAAGAGGTGGGAGGAGGCAGAGCACTGATAAAGAGTCTTTGAAGGGTGTATCTTGTTCCAAGACTCTCTCCCTTTGCTTCTAATAGCCATGAGGCAAGCAGCTGTGCTCCATCAAAACCCATTCAACATGGCTGTGCTGCTGCTTCATGATAGGCCAGAAACATAGAAGGGATGTGAATTGAAACCTCTGAAGCCATGAGGCACATTGTGCAGGTGAGTGCAGTGCCCAAAGAGGACAAAAGAGTACATCTGACCCTCCACAGCTGGAGCTATAGGCAGTTGTGAGCAACCCGATGTGGGTTCTAGAAACCAAACCTGGGTCCTCTGGAAGAGAAATACTTGCTTTTACCACTGAGCTGGGCATTTTTTTTTTTTTTACCGTGGTGGAAAAAGGCACTTACCTTGTGAGTGCATAACATATTTCAAAAAGTAGATTACAGTTGAATTTTCTACAAAACATTCAATATATCACCATTGGAAACCTATTTTTTTTTCTCTCTGAAACTTTGAGAACCATTAGGAACAGTAACTTACTGGATTAGCAAGCCAAACTTAAATCAAATTAATTCTCAAAACAGACAACAAAACTCTAGTATTAACTTACCAGGTATGAAGGCTAGGTATGTGACTAGTAAGCCAGAAAAGCATGGTACGAAAAGAAATTAAATATAATAACAATAACACATTGTGGCGAGTGCTGCTCACAGTCCTAGCAGAGTACCTTCTCTCGGGTGACTATTTCTGCAGATAGCTACAATATGCCCATAGTTACTGCTACAAGGAAACTGCAAAGGAAGGTCAATGTGGGTGTGCTAACCAGGACTTCACATTGCAATTACCCGAAAACTTTGAATACTCACAAACCCAAGCTAATCACATCAAGATCTTGGGGAATGGGACCAGGCACCGGCACTTGTAAAGCTCTAAGGGGCTAATTCTAATATGCATCCGAAGGAAGAAACCAAGGACCCCAGCAGGCCAACTTTCTAAAAATGGCATTTCATCTGTGTGAGTGGAGAGATGATACAAAGTCTAGCGAAGTGACCACCGCTGGGTGACCAGCAGTCCCAAGCCTACGTATGTAATCAAAGGAGTTGTAACGGGTGTAACAAACTTTTGAACAAGAGTGTTCATTGCAGCGCTATTAATACCATCCAAAAGACAGAAACAACAAATACCCATCAATGGATGAATGGATGAAGAAATGTGGCACATCTGTATAAGTAAAATACCTTTGGTGGTGCGTGCATGCGTGCGTGCGTGTGTGTAAGACAGATCAACATGAAATGTCTTCCTCAGTTGGCACCAATTTGAGACAGTTCCACGCTGAACCTGGTGCTCTCCTATTTGGCTGCACTGTGTAGTCTTCAAACCCCAGGGAGCCTCTTGTCTCTGTGTCCTCAGCACTGAGATTGCAGGCTGTCATCTTGCAGCTCCTGCCTTTTCTTTGGGTGCTAGGATTTGAACGCAGCTTGTGTAGCAGGCAATTTACTGACTGAGCCATCTCTTTTAGAATTGGCTGTATTTAGAGTTTCTGTATTTCTTTTGAAAGTCATGTTCCCTGTGCTTTCACTCATTATACCCGTCATTCTCTGGAAAGTCTTTTAACGTGTTTATAATAAACCTTTCCTTAGTAATCCTAATATAGGTCTATGGACCTGCCCTGAAGGTAAATGAAGCTAGACAAAATGCCATAGGAAGGCAATGAAGAACAATGGCAATGGAAGGTGTATCTCTAAATACACAAAACCTTCCTCTTCTCACATTAATTGCCTAATAGACAAATGACTGTTTAAACAAAAAATAGCAATATATTATGGAGTTTATAACATACATGAGTGAAAATGTGACAAAGTAACACAAAGGATGAAAAGGAACATGTGTTAACTTTTATAAAGACCTTCCACTCCACATGAGTCAATGCAAGGCTGTTATAATAGCCTGGATCTATGGAGAGGCTGAGACAACTATTTCCCTGACCTGAATAGAGACCTAACATTCCGACCTACCAAAACTTCACAGGGTTAGTCCAATTAAGCTGGTCAATCACCTAGCCAAGGAACTACTTCTCAAGAAGACAGGTTCACCTTAAACTAAATATACTAAATATTTATACTAAATATTACTAAAATATAGAATACTAAATATATAGAAGAATAATTATACCAAAAATATAGAAGAATAATTATCCCTCATACAATATGAGGGATACATACAAAGCATACAATATGCTTTCCCTTCCCAGAATTCCCATGTTTGTGAGGCCAGTAGCTCACAGGGCTGGCCAAAGCCATGCAACTTCATTAGTCTGTCTGCCTTTCTCAATTACTCAGGAAAGTGTAACTTTTCCTTTTCTTCCTTCTGTGTCCATTCTAAGCATATTTTATTTATTTATTTATTTATTTATTTATTTATTTATTTATTTATTTATTTAGGGCTCATTTGCAGCTTGCCTGCTTTGGGGTTTTTCTCTGAAAATCTAATAAAATTGTCCTCAAGATTTCTTCAGAGTCTGTTCTCAATTTTTTTTTTGAAATAGAGTCTCACTATATAGGCCTACTCTGACCTGGAACTCCCTGTGTAGTCTAGGCTGGCCTCAAATTTACAGCGATCCACCTGCTTCTGTCTCCCCAATGCTGGGATTTAAGACGTGTGCTACCATGCTTAGCCAGATTCTTTTATTAAAAGACAAAGATGAAGAACCTTGAAAAGGGTACTCCAGGTTCCCCCTTAACATTTATCAACTCCACTGGACTTCCCAGATTTACAGTAGCAAGATTAATTAATTCAAGGTAGACCAGGGCAAATTGGAACTGCATATTGTAATCCCCAGAACGTAAAAAGAATCTCAACCCCTACCTCACACCCTGTACAAGGAACAAAATCCCATGAACGTGAATAGATGAAATAGTTTAGGGACTGTGGCAACACATATCCCATAATGCCACTTAATTTTTATGGGTTTCTTTTTCTCTCCTAAGAACCAACTTTTAAAGTTTTTGAAACAGTGTTTCACTTGTAGTCCAGGCTGGCCTTGAACTCTGAGCCCCCTTGCTTCTGCCTCCCAAGTGCTGATATTACAAGTGTATGCCATCGTTCCTAGCTGTAATAGTCAAGTTTAATAACTCTTTGTTTAGAGATAAGTAAGATTATTTCATTGACTCTGACAGCCTTGAACCTAAGCATTATTCTCCTGTCTCAAAAAAAGAAAGTGAAGTTGGGGCGGGCACTAATTTTTTGTTTATCTGTCCATTAAGCCTTACTGATTCCCAGCCCACACACCTACGATATGAAAGAGTTGCACTTTCTGACCTTTAAGGGCCCTTCTGTCACTCATTGTCCATGGTTCTAGAGCGGCTGTTAACAACCACCATTTCTAAGAAGACATGCCCTACTCAAAGTCCCATGGGTCTCTACTGCCTCCTCCCAGGCCCAGCTGTTTGCACCATGGGTGGACACCTTGATGTAAGCGAATCTAATTGGATTCATTCCTTCGCCATGAAAATGAAATGAGCAATAATCCACTGACCAGCAAGCTCTTGTGATGTACAGGCCTGTCTAGCCCTGGGGCAGGGGTTTGTATCAAATCCATGTGTGATCTGGGTGTGGTGATGCAAGCCTGTAATTCCAGCACCTGGTGAGTGAAGGCAGGAGGATCGGGAGTTCAAGACCATCACTGGCTACATAACAACTTTGAGGTCAGTTTGAGCTACTATATGATATCCTGTATTAATAAACAAGAACAAGAACTAACAAAAAAAAAAAAGCAATGTGTGACTCAAAGCTATGGAGAAGCAGAAGCCAAGGGCAGCGTGAGGAAGCCACACTGTCCCTCTACTGAGAATGCCATAACCAACTGTCCTAAACTGGGGTAAATTGCTTGTAAACAAACATTCCCCATGGTACTGCTGGCTGGGAAGGTCCAGATCAAAGCAGATTAGGTGGCTGCTGGGGGCTGGCTTCCTGTATAGATAGCTCTCTTCTTGCTTTGTCCTCATGACAGAAGGGGGTTGAGGAGCTCTCTGACACAGCAATCCTGGGCCAGACATAGTGATACACACCCTTAATCCCAGCACTAGGGAGGCAGAAGCAGGCCAATGAGCTCCAGGCCAGCCAGGGATATGTAGTGAGACCCTATCTCAAACAAAACAAAACAACAACAAAAAAAAAAACAGTCTTGAGAGCTTCTACCTGACCTATCACCTCCCAAAAGGCCTTTCCTCCCTCCTCATTCTAGCCCACTGGGAATTTGGTTTCAGTTGGAATTTAGGAGTGCAACTGAGACATTCAGTTCATTCAAGTGCAGTCTGATTCCCACAAGGAACTCCTAAAACTTTCTGTGTTACTTCTCTGCTCCCATTTCAGAAATCCACTCAGACCATTTGTATAGATAAGTGGATTTCTGTTCCTTACACCCAAATGGTCACCGATTATAGTAGACTCTTGACAGCAAAGATGGCGTCTTTTAAGTACTCATTCTACATTTACCTAGAAGCCAGAACTCTCCTTCCTAACTTTCTCTAGCAGTTCGGGCCCAAAGTAAGTGACCTAGAATTGTCACGCCGATGGCCAGCAAGATTTGGAAACAGAAGGAGGCTTCAGGCAGAAACCATTTTCTGGACAGAATGGCAGGAGAGATGCTTAAGTTTCAGATTTACACAGTGGTGAGGAAAAACACTCCTCTGCATGGTGGAATTGCGGCCAGCCATCCCCTAACATGTCTCCTGTGTTCAGGTGTACCCACTAAATGGCAATAGCTGTGGGGTCTTTGCTAGAGTTGCCTATTTTCTGATACTTCAACTGACATCTCTCCTGTCAGTAAAGTTTCCAATCAAGAATTCTAGGAATACCTAATGTCACCAAATAAGGTCCCAATTAGCCCCAGGACCTGCCTAGAGTAGGTCCTGTAGTGTGCAGCCAATTTTTTTTTCTATTTGTGTGGGTGTGTGTGTACATGTATGTGCCACAGCATACATATGAAGACGAGAGGACATTTTGTGGGAGTTAGTTCTTTCCTTGTACTATGTGGATTCTAAGGCTTGAACTCATGTTGTCAAGCTTGGAGGCAAACCGTTACCCACTGAGCCATCTTGCCAGCCCTGGTAAGCATTTAAAGCAACAGCCTAACTCCAGTATTATAGTGTGGCTTTGAAATATATTTCCAAAGGTTCGTGTGCTAAAGCTTGGTCCCCAAACCTCTGGAACTATTAAGAGAAACCTTTAAGAAATAGAGCTTACTGAAGTAGGTCTTTGGAGGGAGGGGGATCCTTGAAGGGAATATTGGCATCCCAGCTCCTTTCTCTCACCTTTGATTACAGAATGTCATGAAGTTGAATAATCTTCTGCCATCTGCCACCCACCTTGATATATGGTGCCATCTGGAGCCTAAAGCAACAGGGCCAAGAGACCATGGATGGAAACCTCTGAAACGATGAGTCTAAATAAACCTCGCCTTCTTCTCAGCTGTCTGTCCTGGAAGTATTTGGTCCAGAAATGGAAAGCTAACACAACCAGCCCTGATCATTTTTGTAGTATGGGCTCCCTCCTTGTGGCCCCTTCTGTTTCCCCGTGAGGAACAATGAACACTTCCTCTTGCCCAAGCAAATGACCTGAATTCAGAACCAAAAGGAACCCTTTCGTGACAGAACATCTGTAGGAGTGTCTTGAGAAGGGTCAGGACAGCCCTGACTTTACCATCGCCAGATGGAAAGTGGTCTCTCTCAGAATCAGCAGTGATGGTTTCAAAAACAAATCTTGGCAGGCCTGAGCAGAGTTCCATGGGAAAACCTTGGCCAGAAAAGCCCATTTGCCCAATTAAAATAAAGATTACAGTTTGTGAGAACAGAAAATCCGTTCATGTGTCAGTTGCTTAGCAATGTCTCCTCTCACAGCAGTATTTTGGGGATGGATCCATCTGGAAATCAGGAAAGATTTCTGTGCCTTCTTCAGTCTAAGGAATGGGGAGAGGAAGACAAGAAATGCTCAAGACAGCCTGGCATATTCAGAGGTGAGCCTTTCCAAAACATTCCCTCTTCAAACCCTTCCCCTGAGAGTGTTAACTGTCATACCTGCTCTCTTCTTTCTCTTTTACATTTTAATTTCTTTTTCTTTCATACAATACATCCCAACCACCGCTTTTCCTTTCTCTACTCCTCCCAGTCTCTTCTCTCCCAGACCCACTTCTCTTCCCTCCATCTTGCCCCAGAAAAGAGCAGGCCTCCCAGGGATATCAGCTGAACACAGCATAACAAGATGCAAGAAGACTAGGTACCAACCCTCATATCAAAGCTGGACAAAGCAATCCAGTGGGAGTAAAAGGGTCCGAAGCGTAGGTAAAAGAGTCAGAAACACTCCCCACTCACACTGTTAGGAGTCCCACAAATGCCCTAAGCTAAACAACCACAGCATGGACGCAGAGGGCCTCGTGTGGACCCACGCATGCTCTGCGACTGCCGCGTTAGTCTCCAGGAGACCCCATGCTGCTCGCTTCTTTCCGAGCCTCACACAAAGTATCCCTGTCACTCAGTTCTCCTGTCGGTACTGTGTGGACAGCTATGAGGAACAGGTGCACTGTAGTGCTTGGGACAGCTGTGAAAGCACTGGGTCATGCCAAGAGTGGACTCCACCAGCCACTTGTCACGGGATTAAAGCTCATCAAGGGACAAATCCCTCAAAACCAAGTGGAAATATGTCCCAGAATAGGAAGCAAAACACCAGGTGTTCTGTTTAGATTAGATACCCCCTAAAAGCTCATGTGCTGAAAGCCCGGTGCACTATGAGGAGGTGATGGAATCTTTCAGAGACAGGGCCTAGTGCAAGGCAGTTGGGTTACTGGGCATGCGCCATTGTGAAAGGACACTACTAGGTCTTCAGCACACACCACACACACACACACACACACACACACACACACACACACACACACCCTCCTAGTGCCAAAGTGAGTAGCTTTGCACCGTGTGTTCCCCGTCATTGGGTATCAGGATATCGAAGCTGTTACCATGGGGAGACTGCAAAGGATCCAGGATGGTCCAGCCGGGGACTGCACATTAGAATCCCATGGGGGAGGGGGGTTTAAACTCACAATGCCCAAGCCAGTCAGAACAAGGATGGGCTCTAGCATTGGTGGGCTTTTCTGTTGTTCTGTCTGTCTCTTTAGTAGTCAGCGCTGGGCATAGAACCCAAAGCACTCTGCCTCTTAGCTGCTATATCCATAGCCTTTGTTTTGTTGTTGCTTGTATGCTTTTGTGTGTGTGTTTTGTTTTGTTTTTGAGACAAGGTCTTATCATGTAGATCAGAGTGACCTGGAACTCACAGTGTAACCCAGGGTAGCCTTGAATTCGTGCCCTTCAGGTCTCCACTTGCCAAGTGCTGGGATTACAAGCATGTACCACTGTACCATGCTAGAACCTTCATATTTTTCAGGTTCCATAGGTGGTACTGGGGTGATAGTTCAGTCTCTTAAGTGCTGTAAAGGACCTGAGTTTCATCCCTAGAATATATATGAAGAAGAGGAGAGTAGTTCACTCCTGCAGCCCCAGAATCCGGAAGGCTGAGCCCTGGGGCTCACTAGCCAGCCAGACTAGCTTACGTGGCAAGTTCCAGGCAGGTGAGAGACCCTGTCTCATAAAAGCAAGGACAGCTCCAGAGGATGACACCTGGCATTGTCCTCCAGCCTCCTTCTTCACATGCATGCATGCACATACACATACATGCACACAAGGCACGCGGGGGGGGGGGGAGGGTAACTAAATAAATACAGCTCCATGGGTGATTTCAAAGTAAAGCTAAAACAAGACCGTTTGGGGACCAACTTTGTAAAATTAGGATCCATCTGTGTTGTGCAAAATGTGGTAAACTAGGTGTTGCGGCTCACACCTGTAATCCTAGCACTCAGGGGGCTGAAGCAGGAAGATCACGATTTCAAGGCCAACCTGTCCTCTATAACAAGACCTTATCTGTAAAGAGAAAGAAGGTGTAGCTTGAACTAACTGAGTGGTCTAGCAATGTCTCTCATAGCTATATAACTAAAGCAATGTGATGCACACCTTTAATCCCAGCACTGGGCAGGCGGATCTCTGTGAGTTCAAGGCCTGCCTGGTCTACAGAGCAAGTACCAGGACAGCCAAGGCTACACAGAGAAACCCTGTCTTGAAAAAACAAAAAAGAGAGAGAGAGAGAGAGGAAAGAAGGAAAGAAAGAGCAGGCAGACATGCACAAAGCTCATGGTAACACTATAAACAATAGCCAAAAAGCAGAAACAACCAATGGCTATGAACCAATGAATAGATAAGCAAATGTGACATACTGTACACCGAATATCCCACCTTAAAAAGAAAAGTTATGGACACATGCCAAAATGTAGATGGGGGAGGGGATTTCAAAACCATGCAGAGCTGGGCTTCATAACACAGCTCAGTAATCCCAGGCACACAGGAAGGGGGAATCACACAGTTAAGGCCAGCCTGGACATGATAGTGAGGCCAAAAACAAAACAAAAAATTTCCTGGCAGTGGCTCACACCTTTAATCCCAGCACTCAGAAGGCAGGTAGATTTCTGTGAGTTCAAGTCCAGCCTGCTGGTCTACATTGTGAGTGAGGTCCAGGACAACCAGGGCTATACAGAAAGACCCTGTCAAACATGCACACACACACACACACACAAAGAGATCTGGTGAAAGAGGATTTACATAGCATGTGTGAAGCCCTAGGTTCAATCCCAAAACTGCAAAACAAATTATGCTCAGGGAAATGAGCTAGTCACAAGGCCACATATCATATTACTTCCATTTACAGGAAATGTCTGCAACAGGCAAATCCATAAAGACAACAGATTAGAGGTTGCCAGGGGCCGAAAAGAGAGGCGAGCTGCGAGTAGAGTAATTGCACGATAATAGCACAAAATTTCGAAACTTCTGGGACAGTGCAAACTTTGTGGGGACCTGATAAAAATGACAGTTGCACAACACTGTAATTGTGCTAAATGTCACACTTGAAAGGGGTAGTACATTTTATGTGAATTTCACTTCAATCTATTTTAAAAAGAAAAGTTACAAGGTGTCCGTAATTCTGGACAAACACCAGGAATGAACTGTGGGTTTGTGACCTGGAGAGATGGATAGGCCAGCGCCAAGCTGCTGGGAGGCATTGCTAGCCAGGCCCAGGCGCCCCACAGAATGGTGTCTTATTATGGAGCAGCTGCAGAGCTTCTCTCCAGAGGCAGTAGACTCTGCAAATATGTGGGGTTTTTTTCCCCCTGAGGTTTGCTAGGGGAATGGTTACTCATGGAGTTTCCAACCACAGGCTGAGCTTGGAATATTTTTTTTTTATTCTCATTGTTTGAAAAAGACTTGCGCTTCACAAAACTAAAATAGTATGGAAAATGTGGTCTGTTTTCTGCTTTCAGCAGAATCTATTTAGCTGCTTTGGCTCTAGAAATCATTCTCTTCCCACTTCTGGCAAATGCTCTCCCAATTGCTCCTCTGGCCAAGCACAGTGCTAGGTTTTCAAAACAGAACTAACTAGGGGAGGCAGAAATGCACCAGGGGGGACCATGCTATGGCCTCTGGCCTCAGGTGACCCCAGAACTTGCTTCTTACACCACGCAATTTTGTGACAAGAAGGAAAAGAAGAAGATGAAGAGATGGCTCAGCAGTAGAAATAAATAAATATATAACTCTTTTGTTAAAAAAAAATAAGCAAGTCAGAGAAGCTTATAATCCAGCAAATCCACTCAAAACATAAGAAACTGACTAAGTACCAAAAGACTTGGAAGAAGAAGAAGAAGAAGAAGAAGAAGAAGAAGAAGAAGAAGAAGAAGAAGAAGAAGAAGAAGAAGAAGAAGAAGAAGAAGAAAAAGAAAAAAAAAACAGGAATGAAAAAAACCAGCGTGGCCATGACAGATGCTAAACCTTTTCTTTCTCTTTTATTATTTTCATTTTATGTCTATGAGTGTTTGCCTGCGTTATGTCTGTGTACCCCATTTGTGTGGTACCCATATAGGCCAGAATAGGGTGTCAGGTCTCCTGGGACTGGAGTTACAGACAATTTGTAAGCCAGCATGTGGGTGCTGAAAATCAAACCCCCATTTTCTGCAAGAGCAGCCACTGCTCTAAACCACTGAGCCACCAGTCCCTCCCCAGCCCACCCACCCTCTTTTGTTCTTTTTTAGTTGTTTTTGAGACAAGGTCTCAAGTAGCCCCCCCCCCCAGCCCTGGCTGACTTTGGCTTCTGTATTGTAAGCTAGGATGGCCTTAAGCTCCTGATCCTGATGCTCCTGCCTCTGCCTCCTAGGTGCTGGATTTCCAGACACGTGCCACCATGCCCAGCTCAGGTGGAAGGCCCTTCAAGAACTGGAACTTCGTGTAAGTAATTTAGTCATTGGTGGCCCGTCCCTTAGAAGAGATTAACGTATTATTCTCTTGGAAGGTCCTAAGGACTGGATTGTTACTGCCAAGTCTGGGACCTCCCCCAGTATCTTTCTTGCTCCCTGTCTCACCATATACTTTCTTTCTATTGCATATTCATCTACTAGGAGAGCCTCACCAAGGCCGAGTACATACTGGTGCCATGTTCTTTGACCTCCAAAGCCATAACCTGAATTCGCCTCTTTTCTTTATAAAGTACCTAGCCTTGGACATTTTGGTAGAGCAACCAAAAGCACAAACATACCCCTAACAGGAAGCAACTTAAATGCCTAACAATAAGGGAATACATAAACAATATGTTCATATGGGAGACATATTGCTTGTCCCTCAAAACAGACCCACTGGTCCATGCCATAGCATCAGTGAATCTCCTGTATGCATTCCTCAACATGCCACAGACCCTGACTCTACAATGAGAGAATCCCCCCCCCCCTTAAATGCAGTTCTTCTCTCCCTACATTCCTGCTTTCTTCTTTTAAATTCAGTTGCTTGGGGTACAATCAAGATTACCTTCAATGAAATGTACTCACTTTGGTTAGTGACTATGGCTCAGCCGGTAGAACATGTATGTAGAAAGCATGAGGTCCTGGCTTCTCACCAAGGCACTATGGAAAAGCAGGCGTGGTGGTACACAAAAAAAAAAAGTACCCATTTTACATTGCAGTTCAGTCAGTACAGCAAATGTTTACACCTACCAAATCGACTGAGAGCATTTCTAATCCAATTCCCAGAGAGCTTCTTCTAATCCCTTCGGCACGTGTGTCTTCTCTCTGCAAACAACAAAGCTGCTCTCTGAACTATAGATGAGTTTTGCCTTTGTAGGATTTCATAGACATGGTAGTAAATGAATCTTTCACTGAATGGTAGGCTTACGGGGTTTTTCTGCCTTGACCCGCAATCACTGACCATTCTTTTCTTTTTAAATTCGGAATTGACTAGCCTGTGATAAATAACAGAGGTACCTTGGCTAACTTATTCCCTTACCAGCTGATCAGTGCTATGGTCTGAATATGAGGTGACCCCCAGTAGATGCAGGTATTGAGTGCTTGGTACAAGCTGCTGGGGTTATTTTGAGCGTAAGTCGAGGAAGTGACACCTAACAGGAGGATCTAGGCCCCGTGAACGAGTCCTTGTGGATGTATTATGTCCCAACCCCATCCTGTATTCCCTGTTTCCTGCTTCCTGGCCGCCGGGATGTTAACTGCTCTCTTCCACCATTCCCTCTCTGCCATGATCGACAACAGAAACTCTGTGTGTGTGTGTGTGTGTGTGTGTGTGTGTGTGTGTGTGTGTGTGT
>NW_026585894.1:18763738-18837576 GCF_907164565.1 Psammomys obesus
TGTGTGTGTGTGTGTGTGTGTGTGTGTGTGTGTGTGTGTGTGTGTGTTTACAGACATGTGTTTTCATTTCTCATTTATCTTGGAGGTAGGATTGCTTAGGCCGTATAAATATGTTTACCTTTCCACAAAACTGTTCTGCAAAATGGTTGCGCCATTTGATATTCCTGCCAAAGGTACATGAGCATTCCAGTCGTTTTACATTCTCTCTAAGGCTTGATGTTTATCAGCCTTCATATTTCGGCCACTGCTGTAGGTCTAAGACCAGCGTCTTGTGATTTTACTTTCCTATAGTCTTCTTTTAAATGCAATCCTTATCCTACACAGAGACCTAATAACTAGTAGGAATTAGGGCATCCGAGAGAGGAAGAGTCTACTGGGGCTGCTCCATGCCCTTCAGTCAACAAACCATTATTAGGCACCTACCACCTCTTAGATTCTAAGACCGAGAAGTGGACAAAACACAACCCTGGTCGCTCTAAAGCCTCGGTGTAGAGCAAACAGGGTATTGTGGAAGACTCTAGAAAACGAGTTCTGGAATTAAAATATGATGCTCTAAACAACGGGGAGTTGGGAGACTGGTAACACGGGGGGGGGATGTGGGGTGTGGGGGTTGTCAGTACTTATCCATCTGTGAGAAGGGACTTCCAGCCCGTCCCCCCCCCCGGCGGGGGGGGGGGGGGACAGTTTCTGCTTCATTCAGTCTCACCTCACATTTCCGCTGCTCTGGGCCACTTCTGATTCTTCCAGTCGTGTCCCCCCCCCCCCCCCCCCCCCCGGCCAGGAGACAGATCGCTGTCCCCGCCTGCTTCTTGGGAACATGTTGTTCCCATTGCTTGTGACTCGTCATCAGAGAAATAGTCTCCGTGCTGCTGGAGCGTGTTTTAAATGAAAGCGCTAGGGGATGTGAGCTGCTCATTAATTCTGAGTGTCTATTGTTAGTAAATGATGTCACCGCTGAGCTTGCCAAACTGTCACAAGCAGTCTGGATGTCTTTGGGGCGGGGGGGGGGGGGGGAGTCTGCGGCGGAGATGGCTCCGTTCTGCAGCAGCGCGCAGGCTCTGAATTCGGTCTGGACCCTGCGAGTGGCAGTCGAGCTTGGGGTGTGCATTGAAAATAATGCTGGCTGGCTCTTGGAGACAAACATTCTGTCCCCATGACTCAATCTTCTCCTTCCTAAGGAGGGGAAATGGCACAAGGTGCTGGCTGCTGGTGATTATATAAATGTCAACCTCTGTCCGTTGGCGGCTCCTTGAGTAGGAAGTCCTAGCCTATTTATCATGCTGTGCCCTATGCCCCGCTGAGGAGTTTTGCTTTTGGTTTTGTCTACTTTTTTTATTTTTATTAATTACAGTTTATGCACTTTGTATCCCCCCCTGTAGCTCCCTCCCTCGTCCCCTCCCAATAGGTTTTGTCCTCTTATTGATTGACTCTCCATTAAGGAATTGAGATTTCTCAAAGGCAGAGGCCTTTGAGAAATCTCAATTCCATTTGAGTTGTGCACCCTTAGAGCATCCGATCCACACAAGGAAGGTGCACTATCTGTTGTCTGATGGAAGACATCATTTCTGTCTTTGAAAAAAAAGACAGCCTATAGAGTGTTCCAGTTAGCTTTCACAGTTAACCTGACACAGCCCAGACTCACCTTAGAAGGGGGCTCACTAGGAGAAATTCCTAGATCACATTAGCCCGTGGTGATGTCTGAGGTTTGTCTTAATTGTTTGTTGATGGCAGGAAAGCACAGCCTACTCTAGGCAGCGCCATGCCTAGGCAGGTGGCCCTGGGCTGCAGAAGAAATCTAGCTGTATAAGAAATAATACAGCCAGCAAGCCAGCAAGCAGCATCTCCCACGCTTCCTGCTGTACTTCTTTGGCTATGAAGCGAGTTCCCAGGTGAAAAATAATGCTGTATCGAATAGTGAAGAGCGAGCAGCCTCCCTTCAAGTTCCTGCCTTGAGCTTGCCTTGACTTTTCTCAGTATATACCATGACCAAGAACTCTGAACTGCAGAAATCCTTTCTTTCCCTTAGTTGCTTTTGGTCAGAGTGTTTTATCACAGTGACATACAGAAAATGGGAGCACAAAATACTATCACTAGTATCTTAGAATCACCTGAAAAATATTCTGCAATATGGACCATATACAAAGATCATTGCATAGATCACCATAACTTCAAACAATAACACCCCCCCCCCGCCGCCGCAAGAAACAGAAAAACAGCTTCTTTGTGTAGAATCGTTTACTGAAGAACCGAAAAGGAAATTCTCCCCTCCCCCGACTGGGCTGAAATGTGAGCCACTGATGTGACAAGTATTTCTAGGCTTTGGGGACAGCTGTGTTTGTTTTGGGCAGTGCTGGGGGTGATTCATGCTAAGCACTCATTCTACCATTAGGCCACAGGCCCAGCCCTGTCTTTGGTATACTGACTGGGGGAAGGAGGAAGAATATGATGGCACACACTTGTAATCCCAGCACTTGGCAGACTGAGGCAAGAGGAGTACCACAAATTCAAGGCAAGCCTTGGCCGCAGAACAAGTTTGAGGCTAGCCTACACTATAGGAAACCCTGGTTCAACACGCATACACATAAAGTTGGAAAAGTTAAAAATATTTAAACATGTAAATGCCACAGTTCCATTGTCTCCCCCTCCTCCTTAGGAAAATGGTGTTTCCCAAGGGATTTTTGTTTTTCACTAAATGAGTTCAAAATATGAAACTTTTTTTGGAGGTTTAGACTCACTATGTAGCCCTGGATCTCAATATGTAGACCAGGCTGACCTCAAACTCACAGAGATCCACCTGCCTCTGCCTCCTAAGTGCTGAAAAGGAAATTCTGAGACTAAAGGCTTGAACTACAAAGCCCACCTTAAGTTTCAAACAGTGAGCTGGGTATGGAGGCACACACCTTTAATCCCAGCACTCAAGAAGGCAGAGGCAGACGGATCTCTGTGAGTTCGAGGTCAGCCTGGTCTACAAAATGAGTCCAGGACAGCCAAGGCTACACAGAGAGACTCTGTCTCAGAACAGAGTCAACAACAACAAAAAGAATTTAAAATAGTGTGTCCGGAAAATCACTGGTTTGGGGTTCTAAACACTAAGAAAGTCACAACCAAAACATAAGGATATATAAAAATATTGGATTTTTTTTTAAAGAACCTTATTTCGTATTTGGCTCAGGAGTCCTGTTTATAAACAAATTAAGGGAGGAAAAAGCAACCCCCATCTACTGCTTTCTCATTTTCTAGTCCTTCCCCACACTCACACAGCAGGGAAATCTCATCAGAAAGAGTATCCACATAGAACCGTGACCGAAGCCACTTGGAACCCCTACTCTTTAGACAGAAGCCTGGTGACCCCTGCCTCCCTTCTCATCCCAGCACCGCTGGAAGCAGGACTCACCATGAAGAAGCAGGATCAGCATCCCTTGGCCTTCCTTAGAGCCACTCAGCTGTAGGATCCCTACCTAAGGAGAGAAAGGGCAGGTCAGCAGGTGGCAGGATACCCAAGAGGGGTCCCTTGGGAATCCTGCCTGCACCACCATGCTTGCTCAGCTATGCCCAGCCATTTCCCCTTCCCCTCCTTCGCATTCATTCCTCCCCCAGGTGTTGTGCTCGGCCCCAATTTCACAGCGTCCATCCATTTACACAGCAAGTTAGGTATCACTCAGGACCCAGCAAGAAAAATAGGTGGTGGAAAGCCTCGGCAGAGACCCCTTCATGGCCCATCCCCAAAGGCTGCTTACCATGCTGGGAGGCCGCCCACAGCGACCCCAGCCCCTCCATCTCCAAAATGGTGCAATAAGAAATAAAGACTGGAGCGGGGGGCGGGGGGGGGGGGCACCCGGGAAGGGGGAAAGCGAAGAGCAGCGTAGGTTTGACCGCTTATTTTTCTTCCTCGAGATAAAGTGGCTGGGAAATACTCTGTATCAGATGAGGATTAGCAGAGATGAGAGAACGTGTCTGCCTTTCGAATCGCCAAAGCCAATGACAGATTTTGCTGACACACCAATCACTTTTATCCCCAAGCCTTGGCCATTGGAGCCTTCCTGCTCTCTCCATCTGCCAGCCCCCTTGCTTTCTTTAAACCCTTCCCACATTCTGCCCAGTTCCCTGACCCCAGCCCTAGCTCCACCCAGCAGCCATAAGCAGTCAGAAATCGGCTTCCTGCTACCAAATGGTATTACGGGTCTTTTCAACCGCGCCACATTATGTAACTTGGAGGGCTGGAGCAGGGAGCGGGCAGTTGAACATAACCGTGTTTTGCCCAAATGGCAGACTGCCGAGTTCAGCTCTTTGGAGAGGTGGATGATCCCCAAGCAGAAGGTAGCAGAGGCCCTTCCTAACGCCGTGAAGTCTGGCGTCGCGTTCAGAATCTAGCTGAGGCTTCAGTGCTCCCACCAGGCCTGGGTGTAAGCTCTTGCTGCTTGCTCTGTTTGCTTTGTGGACTGCCGCGGAGCCAGTGTCAGCAGCAGTTCCTGGGAGCTGGTTAGGAAGGCAAAAACTCAGGCGCCCTGCCCCCACACCAAAGGAAGTGAATATGGGAGATTCTTCTGCTTGTGAGGTTCCTGTAGAGGCAGCACAGATCGGTTTCTCTGGGCCCTCAGCTACAGTTCAGCTGTCCTGGTCCCAGCGGTTCCTCCAGGCTGGAGTGGGGAATGGAGGTTGGCTGCTGCTCCTTTGTCAGTCCCAGGTATTCAGGCTAAATTATTCCCTTCCCATAATAAGGGCTCTGGGTGTGAATTCATCCAGGCCACTGGACCCTGGGGAATTATTGTTTTCATACATTTGGACCTGGAGAGCCAAAATAGGACTGTACTGGTCTAACCTCTGATACGAATTGTCTTAGTGGGGCTTCTGTTGGTGTGAAGAGACACCATGACCACAGCAATTCTCGTAAAGGCGAGCGTTTGGGCTGGAGAGATGGCTCAACCATTAAAGGCTAGGCTCACAACAAACAAACAAATAAATAAATAAATAGATAAATAAATAAGTAAATAAATAAATAAATAAATAAATAGATAGATAAGTAAATAAAGGAAAATATTTCATGGGAGCTGGCTTCCAGTTTCAGCGGCTTAGTCCATTATCATGGCGGGATGCTTGGTGGCATGCAGGTAGACGTGGTGCTAGAGAAGCCTAATAGTGGCACACCCTGTGGACCAGGCCTTCACGCACACTGAGTCTGTGGGGATAATACTTATTCAAACCACCACAGGAAGGAACTAATGGGGATGGGCTAGGCGGAAGTAACCTAGGTGAAGGAAGCATACCCCATCCCAGATAAAGTCCTTATCCCTAGGTTTAAGTGAGAGTGGTAGACACAGTCTTCGTAACCACCAGGGCCACAAAAGTAGAACAGGAAGGTAGCACTGCCAGTGAGGTCCAAAGGCCTGACACAAATGATGCAAAATTAGCTTTAGGGGGCCTTGGAGAGATGGCTCAGTGGTTAAGAGCACTGACTGCTTCTTCCGGAAGACTCAGGTTCAATTCCCAGCACCCACCTGGCAGCTCACACCTGTCTGTAACTCCCGTTCCATGGGGATCCGACACCCTCACACACACATACATGCAGTCAAAACTCCAAAGTACGTAAATGAAACATAATTATTTTTAAAAAGAGAAATAAATTAATTAACTGAAAAAAAGACTAGCATGAGAGGAAAAGCCTGATGGTGAACAAAATCTCCAACCCCGGAGCTACCCTGCTCCCCACAACTCACACACACATACACACACACTCATAGCCAAGAGGAGGCCTGCTAGAAATGCCCAGAGCATGAGGCACAGAGTGTCTGAAGATGTACAAAGACACTCCAAAGCTTCCCCTTTATAACACAAAAGCTCCATCCCGGTCCAGCATTTGCCATTTGTGCTTCTAAACTTTCTCCTGCTCCAGCTTCCTCCCTCAAAAGAGTCTTTCTTCTTTAAAAAAAAAAAAAAATATATATATATATATATATATATATATATATATATATATATATCCTCATTTTTAGTTCTGTGTAGGTGGATGTGTCTGCTTATGTGTATGTGCATGTGAGCACAGCTGCCTGAGGAGGCCAGGGGCATCTGATTCCCTAAGAGCTGGGGTCACAGATGGTTAGGAGATGCCTGGCATGGGTGCCCAGAACCCAACTCCAGTCCTCCGGAAGAGCAGTGAGTGCTCCTAATCTTAACTGCTGAGTCTAATAAACCAACCCTGCTTCCGCTTCTGTCTCCATGTCTCTGCTGAATTTTCATTCTGCGACACAGAGCCTGGGACCCCTCTGGAGGAACCAGCCAAACCCTGACACGCACTGATATCGCATGTACCTTCACTTCAGACATCCCAGACATGCCCTTTCCCTCCCCGCTTCAGCAAGCCGGAGGTTGGAATGTGAATACAGAAGTGAGTCTTGTTACCCACACGGCCCTTGTTGACACCTTATCAAGCCCCCCCCTTACCTTCCACCTCCACTGAACCTATAGGCCAACAGCTGTAGGACCAGAGAGTCTCACTGAGAAAGACCCTTCCCATCTGTGAAACTGCTTCTCCCCAGGGAAAGGGAACGGGGCATTGAGGGGTAAGAAGCCCTTGTCTGTCACCCGTGCTCTGATGATGAACCAGCTTGACTCCACAATATAAAACTCCTCCTTTACAGGGATTTTTAATGCGATGGGACCTTTCACAGCACAGCTATGCATGACCCATGGACCTAAGATGCCACCCACATGCAGTCATCAGAGATTGACCTGGGACAGTAGCTCGAAGTCCATTGCCACATGTTAAAGAATATAATGACATATAATGACATAGACACTCGTGAGGATATACAAAGACAGAGGCAGGCTTTATTCTCAATTATGACAGGAGAGTGAGTAACCGAGGAAAAGCAAGAGCGACTCCTGAGAATTAGGAGAGGCTTACAAGAGTGGGGGAAATCTGTTGAATTCCCCCCTTTCTAGAATTTCTATAGGACAGTGGCAGACACTAAGAAAATCTCCCCTGAGATCGGTTAATTCTCTGGGCTCTCGTGAGCTGAGCCAAGACAGGGCCCGCATGCTCTATCCCTGCTGCTTTGGCCCAACCAGGGAGTCAATCATTTGCTGTTTGTGCACTGCCTGCTTTGTCAGGGGTAGTTGAAGCCCCTCTCTATCAGTCTCTGACTCCAGCTTTGACCTTGACTGTCTACTAGATGTTGTAGTTTCATTCTGTTGCTGTGACAAATACCATCACCAAAAGTAAATTAAGAGAGGAAAGGATTTACTTGGCGTATGCTTCCAAGTTACTATTCATCATTGAGAGATGTCAGGGCAGGAACTCAAACAGAAATCAGAGGAGAAATCACGGAAGAATGCTGCTTGCTGGCTTGCTCACAGGCTCACGATTAACTCACATTTCTATACAGCCCAGGACCAGTTGCCCAAAGAGTGCCGCTGATATGGGAGGGGCCCTGCCCACTGCAGGCAGCACCATTCTCTGGGCAAGAGGGCGGTCTTAGTCCGTATAAGAAAGTTAGCTAAACATGAGCCTAGGATCATGATCAACTTGTAGCTTTACCATGGTAGAGCATTAACTCTACCACTTAGATATAGATGCAGTCTTTCTTAATTACCTCATATTTAGCTCCTTGTTTGTACAGTGTTCTGGGGTGGTCTCCCAGCCAGAAGCTACTGTTGCTGTTGTTTCCTCCTCCTCCTCCTCCTCCTCCTCCTCCTCCCCCCTTCCTCCTTCTGCTTTTGTTTTTTTCTAGACAGTGTTTCTCTGTTCTGCACTCACTTTGTAGACCAAGCTATCAGCCCTTTTATTCATCTTCCTCAATATCTCAGACTCTGACATTTTAACTTTTTTTAATCTAATTTTTTTTATTTATTACAACTTATTCACTTTGTATCCCAGCTGTAGCCCCCTCCCTCACCCCTTCCCAATCCTACCCTCCCTCCTTCCCTCTCTCCCTCATCTCCTCCCATGCCCCTTCCCAAATCCACTGATAGGGGAGGTCCTCCTCCACTTCCATCTGATCCTAGCCTGTCAGGTCTCATCAGTATTGTCTTTCATAGTCTTCCTCTGAGGACTGGTAAGGCTGCTCTCCCCCATCAGGGGGAGGTGATCAAAGAGCCAGCCACTGAGTTCATATCAGAGACAGTCCCTGTTCCCCTAACTCAGAAACCCACTTGGACACTGAGCTGCCATGGGCTATATCTGTGCAGGGGTTCTAGGTTATCTCCATGAATGGTCCTTGGTTGGAGTATCAGTCTCAGAAAAGACCCCTAGGCCCAGATTTTTTAGTTCTGTTGCTCTCCTTATAGAGCTCCAGACCCTTCCAGGTCTTTCTATCTCCTCCTTCTTTCATAAGATTCCCAGCACTCTGCCCAAAGTTTAGCTATGAGCCTCACTCAGCATCCACTTCAGTACCCTGCTGAGTAGAGTCTTCCAGAGGCCCTCTGTGGTAGACTCCTGTCTTGTTCCTTGTTTTCACCTTCTTCCGATGTCTATCCCATTTGCCTTTTTGAATGAGGATTGTCTTACCCAGGGTCCTCCTTCTTGCTTAGCTTCTCTAGGTGTACAGATTTTGGTATGATTATCCCACATTATATGTCTAGCATCCACTTATAAGTGAGTGCATATCATGTGCGTCTTTCTGCCTCTTGGATACCTCACTCGGGATGATCCTTTCTAGTTCCCAACATTTTAACTCTTAATCTTCCTTTTAATCCCAGCCTCTGTTCTTGATGCAACATATACAAGCAAGTTGCAGCCCTCAACACGGGTCCTTTTCTCTCTCTACCTATAGAAAGTTATCTCCTATCTTAGGTTCATGCTTCAGATGTTCAGGGAGTCTCCTTGGGTGCTCTTGGCTAGAGCTCAGAGACTGAGCCATGTTCTATCACTTGACCTCAAACCTCCACTTCACATACATACACACATCCCTTTAGAAACTAGACCAGATGAGAGGCTAAGACAAGCGTGCAGGGCATATTGAACTTGACACCAAATGAAACCAAGCAAGGTGTCCAATTTCACTTGTTGAGACCTAGAAGAGAACAAGCATCTCGTCCATGGTTCTTTGTTTACGGTTGCATGAAATATTCTCTTGTGTTTGTTCCCTCAGAAGTAAATTCTGAGACAAGGACACAGATGGAATTACTTTGTTTGGGAGGTGATTGGCAGAAGCTCCGAAGGAGACACAGAGCGAGGAAAGAAAGCACTATTGTCAGGCACCAAGGACTGCTGCCAAGGAGCCTGCCCAGCACCCACCTGAGTTCTCTGAGCAGCAGGGTGGGAAGCTTGGGCATTCAGCTACGAACTCCTTCATGGATGACTGCTCCCAGGGGAGAGGAAGGACTGTCTGTATTCGATAGCCACCTTGAGCTAGGTGTGCATGACACCGTTTCCTAAAAGCAGCTTCTGTTGAGCATGCCCTCAAGACCCTGTAAACATGTACTGATCTGGCCCGAAAGTCATCAGACGGGACTGCTGATGGGAGAGAAAAAGTCCAATGGGCATTGATTTTAAATTCCCGGGCTTTTTTCTCAGTTCAGGAGGGTGAAGAGGAAGCCACCTATCTTAAGAGAGGAGGAAGCTAGCCATCTTGGAAGTTTGCCCTTTTTGTTTTCTAGGCATGGCCTTCCCCCTGTCTGTCTAACATCAGGGAATTCATCTAAATCCTCGTCCCTCAACTCTTGATGTTGACCTCTGGCCCCCACACAGATGTACACACATACAGATACACTTGAGAGATAGGACATTTTATTCAATGGCTTGTTGGTTTGATTTATACCTCTCACATGGCATATGACCTTCCCTGTGTAGTCTAACCCCGGATCCCACAAATATTATAGGCAAGCCTATGTTTGCCATATAGGTGGAGGTGTCCAGCTGTTTCCCCAAGAGAACAGAAGCCTGTGTGAGAATTTAAGAAGGATCTAGAATAAAAGAACTGCAGCGATGGATTGACCTGTGTCCTGCCTTTTCATCTCACTTTCTGGTCTCAGACACACACGCCGAGTGTCTCTACCTTTTAGTCTAACCCAGACCTTAGATTCCTCACATAAGGCCTAGAAGGGCAAAGGGCCTGCTGCCTGCCCAAGGTGGCAAGTTTTGACATAAGGTGATTCTACCTTAAAGGAAGTAAGGAAATACTTTATTCTGAGTCATATACGAGTAGCCATGGTCTGAGAACCTTAAATGCCACGTTCCACAGTAGAAGAGACAACATGAGTTGTCACAGAACAAAGCAAAGTTTCACTTACATTGGTAGGAACGCCCTGTATCCTGGCTACTGCAAAGCCACAAAACTGCTCCATACATATTAGATGTCATCTCCCAGTGTCCTCTGTTTTGGAGGCCAAAGGTCTGCTAAGGTCTGTGATATACTGTGAAAGCTTCTCCAATCATTACAATGTTAGGCCAGGGGCCTGCAAAATAATTCAGTCACTAAAGGGCGCTTGCCTCCAAGACTGACAACCAGAGTTGAATCCCCCAGACCCACATGGTGGAAGGAGGGCATGGATTTCCAGTAATGGCCTTTGAATTCCACTCATGGGCTGTGGCAAGCGCGCGCGCGCGCGCGCACACACACACACACACACACACACACACACACACACACACTTTTTTAATTTGTAAAGAATTCAGGTCGTGGCTGGGAAGATAGCTTACTCAGTAAATCTGAGTTGGATCCCTGGAACCCATGTACAAAGAAAGAGAGAGAGAGAGCGAGAGAGAGAGAGAAAAGAAAGAAAGAAAGAAAGAAAGAAAGAAAGAAAGAAAGAAAGAAAGAAAGAAAGAAAGAAAGAGAAAAAAGCCAAGCATGGTGGCAGAGAAACAGATTCCTGGAGCTCACTAGCCAGCCAGCCCAACCTACTTAGCTAGCTTCAGACATGTCTCAAAATAAATAAAGTGGATGTCTTCTGAGGAAGGGCACTGAAGGTTGTCTTCTGGATTTCACATGCACCCACACTCGTATGTACATACATTAGGGCAGATATATAATAGTTAAGGTAAATGGCTAGTAAAGTTTCTAAAATAAAACAATTTTGACTCCCCTCTTTTGCATAATCCCACCACCAAGTTGTTATAATCAGACGCGGCTTCTTCAGAAAACTTCAGTTCACAATGCTAAAAATGGAGCAAGGACTGGGTCGCCTCGGTTGTTCGTTTGTTTATTTGTTTTCTCCTGAGACTCCAGTAAGAAGATAAAAAGCCACCCCCACTGCCTACGCGAGATCAGGATGAGGCAGGCCATCCATTCTAGTCTTTGTGAGGCACCACTAAACTGGGTTGGCGGAAACCATCCTTCTGATGGAAACCCTAGCTCCTGGTGGGGCTGGACGCACAGACCCAGAGCGAACAGTGAAAAAGGGAGGCAACTCAATCTGCCGACTCTCAGTGGAATGACGTCACCTCAAAGGCAGACCCGGACAAAGTAGGGATGCAGGCTCCTACCCGCTTCCGGGCGGCCTGCGCAAAGCATGCCTGGGCGGTTATGGAGAGGCTGTCGGTCGCAAGTCCCCAGTATGAATGTTTCGTCCCTGTCCTTCCCTCCCTCGCTGGACCTCGAGAACCAGTTCAACTCGCTAGCCCGGGTTAACAGTCGAGGGTGACACAATAGGGGAATTTTCCCTTCAAGGTCACGTCCTTGCGAAACCTGGGCAGCCTCTGCCGGTAACCGCTGCTGCAGCCCCGCCCACTCCCAAGGTCTGAAGGGGTGGGGCTTCCGAACATAGGCCCCGCCTTCCCAGGCGCGCCCATCAGAGGGCGCTGAGGCTCCAGCCCTGGACCAGGTCCACCGCCACCCATTTTGTCGCCCCAGCCAGGAGGCAGGCTCCGGCTCGGCGGCAAGGTTGTGGCAGCCAGGCCGGAAAAGTCCCCGGGCACGTCTGAGCTGGAAACCTTAGTCACCGCACCTGAAGCCACAGGAGTGCTAGCCGCCCCAGCTGAAGCCTAACCTGCCCAAGGTCCCTCGGGGGATGGGGGCGGGGGGCTCTCAGAGTCCTACTCACCACCTGGAGTCCGGAAGTTGGTTAATAAGGCAGTTTGACACAGAACGTGAACGGTTGGCCCAGGGTTCCTTCTGCCATCCTACTCTACAAATTCTCTGTCCCACTACTCCAAAATGCACTTTCCGGGAGCTGCTTCTGCAATCACCACTCTGTGTGGACCCCCAAAACAGAGCCTTAGATCCCTCTACCTTGCCCAGGGAAAAGACCCAGAACTCCATGCAGCAAGGCTGCTGCCAGGTGTCAAATCAATTCCAAACTCAAAGATATTTCTGAAACAATGACGGATGAGCCAACACATGCTAAGGGAAGAAAACTGGGCCTGGAACAGATTTCTAAACCACCCGCGGCGTGGCCAGACTGCCGCTGAAATCAGTAGTTACGGAATTAACGAGCCAGAATGAAATGTTGGGAGAAAGAAACAAATTGTTTGTACCTACGATCAGAAGGGTAAGGCGAATGTGGCAGGGTGCCCCAGATTGAAGGGTAGGTCAGTAAGCCAATTCGCTGCTTTTTGGTTAGTCTGTTCTGAAAGGTGAAGAAGGTGAGGCGACCTTGATGGGCAGTCTTCAGCACACAAGAAACTAATGCAGCCCAGCAGTTTTGTCTTTTTCTTGTTGCTTTAGCTGGAAGCTGTCAGTTAAAATAATCCCATCCAATCTCCTCCATTCTCTGGCCTGTAACTTAATTTAGAGCATTTCAGAATTCTCTTATCACAGGTACACAGGGAAGGCAAAAGATCCTGGAGCATCTGATTTCAGAAGACAAGCCATCAAAGATACCTGGGTCTGTGGAATGTTGAGCCACCATGTAACTGCAAGATTCTGCTGATGCCCCATCAGAAGGACAAATACTGGGAGAGGCTGGTGACCCTCCCTGCTGTTCTCACACTGGTACCTTTTGTCACTTAGGAAATTACTGTTTGAGAGGCATACTGGAGTCTAGAGCTTGAAGATGACCTCCAAAGAAAAGATACAAAGGCTTCCACTCTCCCACCAGCCAAAGAAATGGATCTAGGAACAAAGAAGTCTGTCAGGCCTGGAGTGGGACAGGCTTATACCTCACAAAACCCCTGAGATGCTTTTCTATTTTGAAAATGGGAGAGCTTTAAAACCTTATTTTCCTCACCCTAGACTTGAATTACAAACTTTCTTGGGTAGGTTTGAGATCCACCTTCCCCTTGCCCCCATCAACGAAGCCTCTCTTTACAGCAAATGGAGCCTGCCACAGAAAACCACAACTGGGCACAATATAAAGACCAAGGGATTATGGGGAGCCCAGCCCCAGGGAGCATATCTCTATCAAAGCTCCTGCATCTGTGGCTTACTCATGGAATATAAAAGAAGAGGGAGCAGAAGGATTGTGATGGCCAGAATGCCAGGGAGTCAGTTGTGAAATGGTTGCTCCTAGAAATGACTGCATAAACAAACCAGAACAATGGCCATATCTGTGGACACATTCACAGGGAAGAGGCAAAATTTGTGGAGGCCCACCCCTAGACAAAGAGCTATAGGCAACTGACTGCTGGAAGGAGAATTAGCCTCTCCTAGAGCTGAGCTCCCTTCTTGGTTGTCTGATGCAAATTTGTCAGACTTGAAAGCCACCAAGAAATACACACCACCAACAAATACAGAATCAGCAGGTTGTGTGTGTGTGTGTGTGTGTCTGCACATTCCCATACATGCACACACACATATATGTAACAATAAAGAAAGAGAGACTATCTACTTGAGAGTACAAGACACAGGAGGAGATCAAGTGAGCACAGCTGGGAAGATGGTAGCTAGAGGGAGGAATAAAGAGGAAAAGTGATGTAATTCTATTTGAGTTATAAACATATCTTAAAATAAAATAAAAGTATATAACATTATAGAGAGTGTAGCATTGGTGGTAGGAATAGCAATGCACACTCAAGGTGCTGAGGCAGGAGGACTACATTTGACGCCACTCTCTCTCTCTCCTCTCTCACGCACACACATTTTTACATATGAATTCTATATACATGATTTCATGTTCGGAAAATGTGAAATGAAAAACATAGATATATTGGGCAAAGGAGATGGTGGGGGGGGGACGGTAGGTAAGCACGAATTGAGGACCTGAGGTCAAATCCACAGCATTCATATAAAAAAGCCAGACACATGCCTGTAACCACAGCATAGGGACACAAGTGGATGCTGGGAGCTGCTTGTCCAGCCACCTTAGCTGAGCCCAGTTTTCTGTTCAGTAAGAGATCTTTACTAAGCAAGGCAGCAAGGCTGAGAGCAATAGAGAAAAACATTGGATACCCTGCTCTGACCACTACCTGTGTGCACCAAGCATGCACTACACACAGATATACGATAGATAAATAGATAGATAGATAGATAGATAGATAGATAGATAGATAGATATAGATAGATAGATAGACAGATAAATAGATACATACATAGATACATAGATACATAGATAGATACATGGATTAGGTAGATAAATAAACTTTGTTACGGAGAACTGCTGTTTATAAAAATGAAAATCCCAACCATTTGATTTTACCAATAAAGACTCAGATGCTGGGGTGAAAACCTGCTAGCTCAGAGAGGCAGAGAAAGCACCAGCTGACCTTACTACTCAGCTGATGTCCCAGAAAGAAAAAGCCAAAATTGTAAGGCCAGAGAGCTTCCTAGCTCAGCTGACAGCCCAGGAGAAGAAGGTCTGCTAGTTCACCCAACAGCTCAGGAGGAAAAAGCCAAACACTAAAAGCCCAAAATCTCCTTTAAAAAGCTTCTTACAAAGCTCCACACTCTTCTCTCAATGCCCCTCCTTTCTACTTAATCCCTGTCAGTTGGGTTCTTGCTCTGCCTCTTGACCTAGGGTTACCTTTATTAAACCCTGTGTACAGAAAGCTCTTGGATTAAAAGTGTGTGCTAGGGCTAAACCATACCAAACAAAAAACAGGTTTTTACACTTCACAATCTCAAGGTTCACAATGGGATCAAATATCCGACAACAGGGAACAAAGGCCACCTGGGGACCCAGGTCCCCTTTTCTTAGGAAAGAACAAATTAGCGTGCCACATTTACATTTACATATGTTCTTAAGTAAGAGTTGTCTTATGGCTTTTTATAAATTGTAAAATGACCAAAGGCACGGTGAGAAAGAAATTAGACTTCTCCCCATTTGGCCAAACTGTAAAAATATCGACTTTCCTTTACCAATATCTGTGTCTTGCTTTATCTAAAATACAGGGAAACTAGCCAGTAATATGGGTTCTATCCCCTAGACCTACATGATGGAAGAAGATTTTAACTCTTGCAATTGTTCTCTGGTCACCATAGTACAGCCACACACATAAATAATCAAATAAAAACGTTAAGATTGCTTTTAAAAAAGGAAATAGAGAGAAACAAAGGCATCAGGTTCATGGATGTAAGTGTCTGCTGTGCAGTGGCTCACACAATAATCCCTGAACTCCAGAAGTGGAGGCCAGAGGATTGTAATAGTTGTGATCTGAGAAGTGGGGCGGGGGAGGAGACAGAGAGAGGGGGGAGAGAGAGAGAGAGAGAGAGCGCGCTCAGTCAGCACATAGTTTAGAAAAGAAAGCTGAAGGGAATTCCTGAGGCAGAGCAATTCCCAAAGAGGATACTATCTGAGCAGCAAGGAGGGTGCTTTTTTTATATATAATGATTTATTTATTTATTTATTCATTCATTCATTTATTTATTTATTTAGTCATTTGTTCATTTGTTTGTTTGTTTATTTATTTATTTATTTATCTAGGTTTGTTTGTTTTTTTGTTTTTTTTTTTTTTGAGATAGGGTCTTTCTGTGTAGCCTTGGCTGTCCTGGACTCGATTTGTAGACCAGGCTGGCCTCAAACTCACAGGGATCGGGGTGCCTCTGTCTCCCCGAGTGCTGGGATTAAAGGCATGTGTCACCACGCCCAGCTGGAGGGTGGTTTTAAATAGTTACAAAGCAAACAGTAGTCAGGTAAGGAATAAAGAGTGGCTTGTCTCCTTCAGTTACACAAGCGAAGCCATTTTACTGGTTCAGAGGGTTCTGTTAGTTGCCAGTCTGGGTCCTCCTCTCATTCTGCTATTGGCGATTTCAATCTACAGGGTGTACGAGAAGAGAGGCTATTGACTGCTAAAATTGACCTATCCCGGAATAGTTCGGGTGCTAGGGTCACAGAGTTATCTCTTAAGGGGTCGGATGGGTCCTGGCTTGGAAATATCACATGATCAGAGAGATTGGTGAGTTGTCTAACAACCAGGGTAAGAGGATAAGTGTTAGTCGTGCTGACCAAGAGCCAGTAACCACAGAAAAGGTCAAAGGAGAAGCCTTGTTCCTCTCATGGTTAAAGGAGCCAAAGGGTATGGAAGCCGCAGATTAGCCAGGTGCAGTGGTGCACATCCGTAATCCCAGCACTCGGGGAGGCAGAGGCAGGCCGATCTCTACCATCAGGGCTGCCCAGGAGTCACATGGAGCTATTGGATGTTGGATAGAGGTGTAGGGACAACTCCAGGCTCCTTCACTTCAGCTATTGTTGGACCAGGATCAGGTTACTTTCTGTCCACCTGAGCCCTTGCCACTAGGAAAGTCGGTGGTTTTCCTGACAGTTTTCCAACAGAGCTTGGGTGGTGACCCTTGCTTTACGTTTGAGCACTCCCTCTTGAGATGCCCTGTCCTTTCCACACTCAAACCACCATCTAGTAAGAAACACTGAGTCCGAGCCGCAGCAGCTCTTTGGTATTGGAGGGTGGCCACTAACAAGGTGGCCTTCCTTCTGTCTTCTCACTCTCTTTCCCTAGTTTCCTCCTGCTCTAGACTATAGAACACCTTGGTGGCTTTCTTGAGTAAATTGTCAGGTACTGTCAGATCCCTAGGGAACCTTTGATGATTTCTGTTTCAGGGCCAGGGCAGACTGAGTTGTGTTCACAATAACAGATAGAGACAATTAAAGTGTTCTCTCAAGATCAGGTGTCCTCTACTGACTCAGGATCTCTGGTGTTACGTGTGATGGGAGCTTCCCAGAGTCACTCTAGGAAGGGCTGCAGGGTTTCCTCTGCTCCCCGAGTTGCCTAAAAAAAGTTTAGAATCATTTGAGAGTTTAGTGCAGATTCTTCTTAAGCTTTCGAAGATATACAAGAAATACTTCAGGCTAAGTGGAGGTGTACACTTTTAACCCCAGTATTCAGGAGGCAGAGGCAGGAGGATTTCTGAGTTCAAGGCCAGCCTGATCTGCAGAGTGAGTTCCAGGACAGCCAGGGCTGGTACACAGAGAAACCCTGTCTTAAACAACAACAACAAATAAACAAAAACCCAAACAGAACCATACCAAGGTTTTTCTGAATGCTAAGAACATCAAAACAAAGAACATCAAAAGAAAGAAATACATGCTCTGTTTCTGTCTTCCCCAATTATATCTCCATTCAGAGTCATTCATGAGGACTGCCTTACAACCACTGGTAACTCTAGCTCCAGGATATCCAATGCCCTCTTTTGGTCTTTATGGGCACCTGAACACATAAGGCAGCCAATTCACACATTCACATCAATAAAAATCATAAAAAGAATCTTCAGAAAGCTAATAATCTTAGTTCCCCTGCTAAGGAACTTGCCATCTTAAGTACTGTTCTTCCCTCCTTCGTAAGTGGTCAGGATGGCAGCTTTGACAGTAATCACAAAACTATGTCTTATCGCTAGATGACACATCCCGACTCACTGAAGTTTAGCTTGCCTTTAAATTTCGTTTGTTTGAGGGGCTAGAAGGATGCCTTAGTGGTTAAGGGAACTCTTTGCTCTTGCAGAGGACCCTGATTCTATCCCCGGCACTCACACGGCTGCTCACATCCAATTCCCAGCACTCACATGGCTGCTCTGGTTCTGAGGGGAAAACCAAGGAAGGGGGCAGGGAGGAAGGTCAGAAGAAAGAAAGAAATGCTTCTGTCTCCATTTTCCCCGACGATATTTCTAATCAGGGTCACTCGTGGAGACTGCCTGCCCACTAGTGAGGTAACAGTCTCTTCTTTGTCCTTCGAGTGTAAATAAATCTCTGCTCAGTCGCCCTCTCCATTTCATCCTCATACAATTCTTCTTTGTGGATGCTACAGTTTGGTTGAGAACTAGCATTATACTTATCTCTCTCCTCTCTCCTTCCTGCTCTGAGCCCTAGATCAGGAGATCACTGAGGCAGACCCTGACACCAAGGAAATGCTGAAGCTTTTGGACTTTGGCAGTCCCTCCAACCTGCAGGTCACTCAGCTACAGTTGGGATGAATTTGTAAACACCATGGAGAGCCTTTTGAATTTGTTCTGTCATATTTTCAATGAACCTGAAAACAAAGAATTAGCCTCTGGAGAGATGGTTCAGTAATTGTCTTAGCATTCTATTGCTATGAGGAGACACCATGACCATGGCAAGTCTTATAAAGGAAAGCACTTAATTGCTGCTTGCTTATGGCTCATTGATTTAGTTCATTATCCTCATGGCGGGGCATGGTGGCACGCAGGCAGACATGATGATGGAGAAGGAGCAGAGAGTTCTACATCGGCATCGGCAAGCGGCAGAAAAGTACTGTGTGCCACACTGGGCCTGGCTTGAGCATCTGAGACCTCAAAGCCCACCCTCAGTGACACACTTCCTCCAACAAGGCCACACCTACACCAACATGACCAATAGTGCCATTCCCTATGCATCTATGGAGGGCATTTTCATTCAAACCACCACAGAAGTTAAGAGCCCTTGCTCTCTTCCAGAGGACCCAGTCCAATTCCCAGAGACAACATGGTAGCTTCCCAATGCTGTAATTACAGACCCATGGGGATTTGACACCCTCTTCTGGCCTCTGTGGGCACCAGGTACATGTGTGGTACATAGTCATACATGTAGGCAAAGAGTCAAACATTAAAACAAAAGAAGAAAGAGAATAATTAGCATGTTATCATTCCACATCAAATCAAAGGACTGGGTTTGTCCCTAGAAAACATTAGGGCCCTCTGAGAGTTTACTTATGTTGGCTTTAAGTCTAGGGGAGTGTGGGGCTTGGGCTCCCCTAGATAGGGTAAGCAGCAAGGAGACAGTGTAGGTATCTATCTAGATGGAGGTTTTCTTCTCCTTTCTTGGATAAGTTCTTTCCCCAGGAGGCATAGGTAAGGGCTGTAGGAGGAGTTAAACTCCAATCATGTCTAGGATTCATGAATCTATGTGGCATTTTGCTATATACGTTGGGTTTGCCTTTTAAAACAAAGAAAGCTTGCACATAAGGACTCCCAGACCATATTCCTGCCTCCTATCACATAAGTCTGATTGTAATATGATATGATAATGAATACTTTCATCCAGGGGCTTTCTTCCCCATCTCCTAGCTGGCATTCTTGTAAAGCCTGGCAGCAGATAAACACTACCTGTTTTTTGTTTTTTTTTTTTTTGTTTGTTTGTTTGTTTGTTTTCTTTCTTCATGCTCTGGGTGTCAAATAGCCTTGGCTATGAACTTCCAATTACCCCAGGGCTGCCTTTGGTCCTTTCAGTCCAGAAACTGGTCAGAAAGGGAACTGTCCTGGCAGCAGGCCAACATTCTGGCTCCTCCCAAAGAGGAGGACTGGGACTTGATCAGAGCTGATCCCAGAGAGCTATATACTAGAGTCTTAAAAACATCTCTGTCATTCTAACTACTCTTAGATTAGACAAGAAGTACCCTTGGAGTACCAGTTTGTCTAGCAGGGTGCAGAACAAAGGGGTATTGGCAGCCCTCTGTTTTGATGATGTTCTATATTAAGGATTCACCCCAAAGGAGAAGAAACAGGGGTGGTATTTAACTCTAAGTTAACCAACTGTAAAACAGCAAAGGGGAAAAGGCATCCCTGACTCCTTGTCTACTGGTTAAAGTTGGGGCATCCTCAGCTTGCTATCCGTGGGAAGCATGGGAAGGAATCTCTTGCTCTGTGTAACCAGTGAGCCACTAGAGGTGGCTCAGACATTCTAATTCCATGCGGACAAAATTCTCTTTAAGTGTTTCCCAAGTGGGAAAGAAGAGTCTCCCTCAGAGTTGCCTCCAGGAGAGAGGAACATTTGACCCAAGAGATAATCTGCAGCCAGGCACAGCGGAGCATGCCTTTAATCCCAGCACTCAGGAGGTAGAAGCGGGTGGATCTCTGTGAGTTTGAGGCCAGCCTGGTCCTCAAATCGAGTCCAAGACAAGCCACAGAGAACAAGGCTACACAGAGAAACCCTGTCTCAAAAAAAAAAAAAAAAAAAAAAGAAAAGAAAAAAGACCCCTGCACAGATGTAGCCCATGGCAGTTTAGTGTCCAAGTGGGTTTCATAGTAATGGGAAGAGGGACTGCCTCTGACATAATCTGATTGGCCTGCTCTTTGATCACCTCCCCCTGAGCGGGGAGCAGCCTTACCAGGCCACAGTAGAGGACAATGCAGCCACTTTTGATGAGACCTGATAGACTAAGATCAGAAAGAAGGAGAGGAGGACCTCCCCTATCAGTGGACTTGGGGAGTGGCATGCATGCAGAAAGGGGAGGGAGGGTGGGATCGGGAGGGGAGGAGGGAGGGGCTTATGGGGATACAAAATGAATAAAGTGTAATTAATAAAAATTTAAAAAAAAAACCATTACCCTCAGGCACCAGGAATAGTTAGGGTGTACCAGTCCAAGACTCCGTTTTAAGAATTCAACTCCTTGAGGGGAGACAAGTGTGTCCCTGCCAAGAGTCCACTGTTTCACAACAGCTAGAGCAAGCACTGAACATTCAGATGAACCAGGTAGGAAAACACAGGGAAATTCTACTAGAGCCTCTCCAGGCCCCTGAGAAGAGAGGGTGCTTGGAGGAATCTCGGGAGGTGTTTCTTGCCCCCAAGGGATTGCCTGTCAGGAAAAGGAGAGAATTCCCAGAATCTGAAGGTCAGGGTCTGAACTTTCAATTCCCCCAGGGCTGCCTTTGGTCCTTTCAGTCCAGAAATTGGTCAGAAAGGAAACTGTCTGTTCTATAGAATCCAGACAAAGCCTCTGAACCACAATATTCATGGGCTGTGACCTTGGGACCATCCATGTGAACGAAGAGGAATGAGGAGCATAGACTCAAGAAACAGAATGTTCCACCAGCTTGTTTGTTAGAAGGAAAACATTACTCAGAAGACATGAGTTTTGAAGTTACAATCTCGGGACAAGGCTCAGGATATTTCCCTATCAGTTATGGATCAGGAGGCCCCAGGGCCCCCTGAAATAACACAGTAAATTGCCATTGCCTTTGGAATGCCTATCAAAACTAGAATTAAAAAACTAGATGGATCTTATTTCTGAAGACACGACACACTTCGATTGAAGGGCATGGAGAAATCAAGCTGGAAGTTACCTGAAAACGTCCTCCCAGCTGGCCAGCTTTCACAGTGCCCAGCAGGTGCTTCAGAGACTGAGGAGGTTGAAGAAAACATCAACAGTATTACCCCATGGTTAGCCCTGAATACCACAGTACAAACTGCCAGGGGAGAAGTACCCATTAATAAAAGAGTGGCACGAAGGTTATGGCAATAACAAACCACTTTGGGGTTAGATGTGAGGACTGTTCCTTAGGAGAGAATTCATGCCTGGCACTTACATATATGTATATATATACACATACACATATATGTATATATATGTGTATATGTGTGCATACATCATATATACACATATGTATACATATATGTATATATACATATGTATATATATGTATATGTGTGTATATATGTATATATACAATATAGTCAAAAATCTATGGCTCAAGGGGTCATAGTACTAGCAGGGGACTTTACTAGTGCCATGCTGCTATATGGACATGTTACCAAACTGCCTTGTAAATATTTTTGTTTGCATACATAAATAAGTGCTGCCCTCAAACTCAGCCAGAGGCATTTTGCTCTGCAGTGTCCAAAAGTTAATTCAGAGACTCATAACTGGTCAAAGTGCTGAGAATAAGTAACTGTGTGGTGTTCAGCCCTGAACGGGGCATCTATATCAACCCCCCTTCAAAGTTCAGAGAATGTCAAAGAAAAGGGGAAGGAAGAATGCTGGAGCCATCAATGGGGAGGAAGGAGAGCTATGAAATGCTGCCTTCTAGTGATGGTATGGTCATCACACTCACAAACTCACTGCAGCTATGGTTACTTGCACGAGATCAGCCAACATTCCAAAGCCAGCACTAATTAGACTCCTTGGATTACAATAAAATAAAATAAAATAAAATAAAAGGAGGGGACACACATGAAGGGAGAGGGGGCATGTTAGGGTTTCCTGGGAGGAGTGGGAGGAGAGAGTCGGGGTGAATATGATCAATATATACATTGTTTGCATGTATAGAATGGAAAGAAAGAAAGAAAGAAAGAAAGGAAAGAAAGAAAGAAAGAAAGAAAGAAAGAAAGAAAGAAAGAAAGAAAGAAAGAAACTCTCAAAGTAGGAGCTCTGAGAAAGGGTACTGCTTAAGCAGTAAGGACTATGTGCTTTTTCCCCCCAGAAGATCACAATGCATGCAATAATTAATTTTTAATATAATTTTTTATTTATTACAATTTATTCACTTTGTATTCCAGCTATAGCCCCGCTCTTGACCCCTCCCAATCCCACCCTCCGTCCCGCACTCATCTTCTCCCACACCCCTTCCCCACTCTTCCCGTTCCATCTGACCCTAGCCTATCAGGTCTCACTGGGGCTGTCTTTCATAGTCTTCCTCTGTGGCCTGGTAAGGCTGCTCCCCCCTCAGGGGGAGGTCATCAAAGAGCCAGCCACTGAGTTCACGTCAAAGACAGCCCCTGTTCCCCTTACTAGGACACCCACTTGGAGATTGAGCTGCCACAGGCTACATCTGTGCAGGGGTTCTAGGTTATCTCCCTGAATGGTCCTAGGTTGGAGTTATCAGTCTCAGAAAACACCCCTAGGCCCACTAGAAAAGATCATTCTAAGTGAGGTATCCCAGAAGCAGAAAGACACACATGGTATATACTCACTTATAAGTGGATATTAGACATAAAATATGGGATAATCATACTAAAATATGTACACCTGAAGAAGCTAAACAAGAAGGAGGACCCTGGGTAAGATGACCAATCTTCATTCAGAAAGGCAAACAGGATGGACATCAGAAGAAGGAGAAAACAGGGAACAGGACAGGAGCCTACCACAGAGGGCCTCTGAAAGACTCTGCCCAGCAGAGTATTAAAGCAGATGCTGAGACTCATAGCCAAACTTTGGGCAGAGTGCAGGGAATCTTATGAAAGAAGTAGGAAATATAAAGATCTAGAGGGAACAGGAGCTCCCCAAGGAGAACACCACTATGTGCTTTTAAATGGTTACAGAACAAAGGCCACAACAATCAGGTAAAGGATAAAGGGTGACCTTGTCTCCTCCCCATGACAAGTTGATCTCTTCCAGTGCCAAAGCTCCTACCATAAACTAATAGAGTTCCCTAAAAGCCATCAAGCAGAGGGACTTTTGACCCATGGAACCTCTGCGACTATCATCATGAATGACTGGCCAGGCAGCTAAGGTCTTCAGACAATAAGGGTCTTGCTGGGGTCAATTCCTAACTGCCAAAGTTCCCTCTGTTTTCAGCCCCAGGATCCCATTGAGTTCTAGGCCATCGTGAGCTACAGTGAAAGACCCTGTCTCAAATCAACAAAAAACGAAGCGTAGTCAAGGGACACACATCAAATACAAAAAGAAGTTTAAAGCAGCGAATTAACTTAGGACCACATTCATCTCGGTAGATTTTAAAGGTCTCCAAGGGCATTTGACTGACAAGCACTAACTACTGGGGGAAATTCCCATATTTATCTTGTCTTTCCTATATTCGGGGGTGACCAAATGTAGTGACTGACAAAATAAATGTTTCCTTTATTAAAAAAAAACAAAAAAACAAACAAACAAACAAACAAAAAAAAACAAACGCACAGTGGGCTTAGAGCTTGGCTCCACGGTAGAAGCTATGTTGGATCGCTACCACGTTAAAAAAAAAAATCACAGTGAATAAAGACAGAAGCAGTGGAATTTAAAAGGCCTTATATGACAATAATATCATAGGCTCTACTATTCCACCTAAGCATGCTCCCATAATGTCAGAGCCAGAGTGTGCTTCACCTCCTCCTACGTGATGCAATGCAATCTAATAAAGCACAGCTCCAGGAGCTGGTGGCACCGTATCCTAGCTACTGGGGGGAGGGGAGGCTGAAGCAGGAAGATTACAAAATCAAAGCTTCCTGGGCTACCAAGTATGTGCCTCACTGAACCAAGGCCTCCTCAAAGGTCTCAAAATCAAAAGTGAAAGTGAGAGTCTAGCATGGGCAAGGCCCAAGGTTTCGTCCCCAACACCGGAAAAGAAAACAGAGAAAGGCCAGCCCTGATGGCGATGTCTTCAACCCAAACCAAAAAAACAAAGCAGAAAGATCTCAAAGCCAATCCAACCTCCAGATCTAACCACCATTTAAAGAAATGTGACAGATGAAGGAAAGTCAACCAGGGCCTGGAGAGGTGGCTCAGAGGTTAAGAGCACTGCTTGCTCTTTCAGAAGTCCTGAGTTCAATTCCCAGCAACCACATGGTGGCTCACAACCACTATAATGAGATCTGGTGTCCTTTTCTGGTGTTCAGGTGTACATGCAGACAGAACACTGTATATATAATAAAAATAAATAAATCTTTAAAAAGAAAGAAGGAAGGAAGGAAGGAAGGAAGGAGGAAGAAGGAAGGAAGGAAGGAAAGAAAGAAAGAAAGAAAGAAAGAAAGAAAGAAAGAAAGAAAGAAAGAAAGAAAGAAAGAAAGAAAGAAAGAAAGAGAAAGAAAGAAACCAAATGCACACCCAGCTAAATACAGACTGAAAAATTCTATGTGGCATATGATCCATTGCCCCCACACACACACACACCAAATTAATGGAATGAAGGGAGGATGAAAGAAAAAAGAGCCTTCTACTAGGCAGTGGTACTGAATGCCTTTAATCCCAGCACTTGGGAGACAGACGCAGGCAGATCTCTGTGAGTTCAAAGCCAGCCTGGTCTACAGAGTTCCAGGACAGCCAGGGCTACACAGAGAAACCTTGTCTCAAAAGAACAAAAGGAAGAAAGAAAAGAAAAAGGAGGCTTCTAAACAAAGAAAGAAAAATAAATAAATAAAAGGACATAAAAAAACATCAAGTAATACAGTTTGGAGACAATCTTTGCCTGGAACAAAATAGACTGAGTGCCAGATAACATTTCAGAACTGGTTTCCTGTTGGGCATAATAATGGTCTTAGGCTTCTGTTTTTAAAGTTCTTACTAGGGAAAAAAAAAAAGCACACAGAAAATGACTACAGCGAAATGAGATTGAATTTTGGATTTGACTTTCATCAAGCTAAGCAAATGATGGGGGACGAGGAGAAAAAAGAGCTAGCAGAAAGCTGGTAGCTATGGGAACTGTTTGATGAGTTGCATGAGTTTTCACTACCCTCCTGTGTACTGCTAATTCTTAATAAGAGCTTTGAAAATACATGGCCCTCGCTCAGACCTTTTCAGCTAGAGCTGCTGCAAAGACTGTTTTCTATTTTTTTTTTTTCTCTGCATTTTCCTCCAGGCATCTTTCCCAGCTTCCTTCATCTGGAAATGGAAGCGGCCTAGAAAAGGTAGGAAAGTAAGCAATCCGATCTTCCAGTTTGAGTTATGTATGGCATGTCACACAGTGCCCTGCGTAACCACAGCTGAAATTTGTTAAAGGGGAAAATGAGAGTCAGAATGGCTGAGTTTTACGGCCCATTTGATTCCTTAGGCTTTCCCTTCCTGTTTTTGTCATTGTTGTTCATTCATTTGTTTTGATCTTAGTAGGGGTAACTTACAATAAGCTTAATTTTTCTCTGACGTGGTCAGAATGGAAAGCCAGATCTGCTGCATGCTCGGTGAGGACTCCTATCACCGAGTTACACCCCCAGGCCAGATGAATCGATGGTTTCATCTGCATCCCCAAATGTATGTGGGGTTGTCTTGAATGTCTCAAGTGTCAAGGTGTGAGTGAATTTGTAGTCTTCAGGTAAAGCCTATGAATGTCAATTCTTGGTGTAAGGCAAGGAGGAAACTTTCAGCCCATATTGCCCTGTGGTGAGGAGACCAAAATCCACCCCACCTCCCACCTCAACATCTTGTAAGCTTTTTCTCTCAGCATTTCATTTTCTTTTCTTTCTTTCTTTTTTTTTTTTTAAATGGGCTGGGTTTACTTCTTCCTAATTAAAGCCTATGGAAGCACTTTTAAAGAAGATCCTAAGATGTATGGTGCTAGAGAAGTGAAAATTATCATTAATATACTTTAATCATCAGGTTAAATACCCATATAGACACACGCACATCTCCATTCAGGCAGGTTTGTACTAAGGGGTAATTAACGCTGAAGATGTCATAATCACAGATCGCTACTTTCATCCTGAGAGCTGCAAAGTTTCAAAACACTAACCCCTGATTGGACTTTGAAAGCACCTTTTATTTATAAATTCTCTGTATCCGAGTTTAAAAGTGTGCCGGAGAAGAGAAAGCCCTTGGTTCTTTGTCCTCGCCTTAAGTAAACATCACGTTCACCCACCATTAGTAAAGCCTGATAAAAATCCAAAAACAGAGCAAGACGAAGATAAAAGGCCAAGAGCACAAGCATGGGAAGTCAGAGGGACCACCTCTGGGGAAACCTGCCTTTTATATATTCACCAGGAAGTGAGGTACTACAAGCTTCCTGTCTCCTCTCACTGGACAGGGATGATAGCAAGTCCCCAGCCATTAAAGGACCAGCCCTCTGTGGGAAACAGCAGCCCAATTCCTTGACAACCCAGATATCAGGTATAGCTGTTAGTGTTTATTTAAAAATGATGGCCCAGGCACAACAGGAATATAAGAAAGAAATTTATTGGATGGAGGTTGAAAGATAGAGAGGAAAAGGAAGGAGACATGCTGGGGAGGAGGCGCACCCCGACAGAGAAAGGAGAGAAAGCAAGAGAAGGGAAGAGCAAGAGAGAGGAGGAGTGGCCGACAGGTCAATATGTACGGCCCGGATGATGTCATAGGACGAAGGTACTGACATAGAATGTTGTCAGGACGAGAAAGGTCCCTAAAGGAAGGCAATTGAATTGCCCGCATGACCTAACAACAACCATGTGGCTCTTTGAAAATCCAGTTCACTGGATTCAAATTCCCTCATGGTGGGAAACACTAGGTCCTTTCCCAGGATCTACAAGGGCTTGCCTGGAATGGGGAAGTGCTGGGAATTATGACGCTTAAAAGAATTACCACACTGATAGTGAAAATGGGCCTCAGGCTCCACTACCATTCCAAGAACCCTGACAACTCTGAGGGCCCCTTCTCCCAGGGCAAACACTTATCTCCCAGTTGGGGCAGCTGGAGCCACAGTTTAACCTCTGTATGTAAATTTCCTGTCCTTTGCCTCATCTGTTTCTATAAATGGTAACACTGAAGTAGGTAAGACAGAGACGGTGAGAGTTTTTCCCTCCCAAGTTCCCGCTGGAACTGTAAATAAACTCACCCATCCACATACACTGTTTTCTGAAACAGAAACTCAATGTGTAGCACTGAGTGGCCTGAGACTGGCTTGTAGACATGGTTGGTCTAAAACTCACAAGAGACTCAGTTGATTCTGCTGGGACTAAAGGTGTGTGCCACCATGTCAAGCTAAAATTTCCAGTGTTCTCTTTCTTTTTTTTTTTTTTCCGGGAGGGTTCTGTGTCTCACTTGCTCTGTAGACCAGAACCGCACTACAACTCACAAAAATCCACCCCTGTCCCTGTTTCCACGGGGCTGGGATCCCAAGCATATGCCATGCTAGATGTTTCTCTATTACGTGTCTTTTTTCTTTTAATGTGTGAAATAAGGCTTACTTACATTCAACCTTTATGGCCTGGAGTTCCAGAAACAGGAAAGAGGAGACTTCCTGTTCTGATTTCTGGATTCCTCAGAAATCCGCCTTTCTCATTTTACACTTTATTTTCTCTCCATCACAGTCGTCAACCCTAACATATAACCAAGCTCCTCTTCCTCAGCTTCCCCAAACATCGCTTACCAAGAGCGCTGTGGGTTAAAGCAACAGATTTTTCCTGCGGATTTGGAGTCATTATGGGGCACCACTCCTACAATGGGGTCCTAAGAAACCACAGATGAATTCACTTTAACATTTTTATTTCTGTGACGGTTGGGTGGTGTATCTGTTGAGTGCATTATGGGGCGGGGCAGGGGGTGGGGCTACATTTAACCATACATTTGCATCTGAAGCCAGAGGTCAACATCAGATGTCTTTCTTAATTGTTCTCCACCTTAGTTTTTGAGATGGGATCTCTCACTGAAACTGGAGTTCATGGATTCAGCTAGATGGGCTGTCCGGAGGGCTCCTGAGAGCTGCCTATCTCTGTCCCCATCTCGGGAATGGATACAAACACAGACTGTGCTTTGCCTCTGTTCTTGCCTGGCTTTTACTTTGGTGCTGGGGCAGCTCCAAACTTGGGTCTTCGCACTTGTTTGGCAAAAACTCTTTTTCCACTAAGTCATCTCTCCAGTCATTCGTGTATACGGCACAGGTTTTTTTGTGTTTTTTTTGTTTTGTTTTTTCTCTGAATCCAAGGTCTCACAGAGATCCTTGAAGATGATTTTAAAAACAGCAGGCAGCCCGAACTTCCTCCAGCTCTCACTCCTCCACGCCAAACCTGGAAGCTTCCTTCCTCTCAGTTCCACCCCCAGTTACAGCCTGCAAGGAGAAGCCATCTCCTTCTCCTTCACCTCCTCTGTCCTCTCCCCAGATCCTCACCCAAATACTTCAAATTGTCTTTTTTTTCCCCTCTCATGCTGAACAATCATAGCTCTCCCCTTGTCTCAGCACTAGCCCTCCTCCAGCCATCATGGCTGATTAATTTGCTTTTCCAACAAAGATGATTTCTCTCCCAAGAATTCTGCTCAAGTGCTGAGAAATGCTTTGAGCAGTAATTAATAAAACAGCCAGTCTACTAAAAAAAAAAAAAAAAAAAAAAAAAAAAAAAAAAAAAAAAAAAAAAAAGAAAAAAGAAAATCAGTAGCTCTCAAAGTGTTTTTGTCTCAAGACTATTAGAGCCCCTTTCTTTTTGAGACAAGCTTTCACTCTGGCCTTGAAATCTTTCATTTTATTGATTTAGTTATTTATTTTTGTTTTGTTTTGAGACACTGTTTCATTGTGTACTCTTGGCTTTCCTGGATTCTCTTTGTAGACCAGACTGGCCTCGAACTCACAGAGATCCACCTGCCTCTGCCTCCCCAAGTGCTGGGATTACAGGTATGCACCACCGTGCCCAGCTTCTTTTATTATTTTTTTTTAATTTGTTTTAATGCACGGGTGTTTGGCATGTGTACCCAGTGACAGTGGAGGCCAGAAGGGGACACTGAATCCCCTGGAATTATCTGGAGTTACAGACAATTATGAGCCACCATGTGTACACTGGGAATCGAACCCAGGTCCTTAAAAGCAGCCAGTGAGTGTTCTTAACCCCCAAACCATCTCTCTAGCCCCTGGCCTTGACTCTCCTCATCTTCCTGCCTTAACCTCTTCAGTTTTGACCTTATATAGACCTGAATCACTGCACTTAACTTACACTGTTAAGCAACTTTGTAGACTTCCAGGGAGCTTTTGCTTAAAGTCTAAATTTACCAATATTTACTGTATGCAAAACTGAAGCTTTTTTTTTTTCTATTTCTCAAGACAGGGTTTCCCTGTGTAGTCTCGACTGTCCTGGAACTCTCTCTCTCTGTAAATCAGCCTGGCCTTGAACTCACAGAGATCTGCCTGCCTCTGCCTCCCAGGGCTGTGGTGCTAGAGGACACATTAAAAAAAAATCTATCAGCTGGGTGATGGTGACACCCACCTTGAATTCCAGCACCGGAGAGGCAGAGGCAGGCAGATCTCTGTGAGTTTAAGGCCAGGCCGGTTTACAGAGAGAGTTCCAGAACAGCCAGGGCTACCAGAGAAACCGTGTCTCACAGTGACAAAAAAAAAAAAAAAAAAAAAAAAAAAAAAAATGTGTCTTTAGCAACTTTAAAATAGCATGCAGGGCTGAGAACACATCATGCTACAAATGCCCACAGGCAGGAGCCTGGTCTATCAGGAGACATCCAGGACAGCCAGGCTATGCAGGGTTTCAAAAAAGAAACCCCACCCTGATGTGGCGGAGGCATACAGCTCTTTCCAGACTAGGCTATAACCCCAAGACAATTCTAGAAAAGAGAGGCAGTCTCTCCATAGCAAGATGTATTTGAGAAATCAGTACATTGTAACATAAAGCACGAGTTTGACAAGAGAAAGTAACATTAGCAACCAAAGACTTGAAAGACAGAGAACAAAGAACCACGTTTTTTTTTTTAATTTTATATTTTTTTACATTAATTGCATTTTATTCACTTTGCATCCCAGCTGTAGCCCCCTCCCTCATCTCTTCCCATGACCCTCTCTAAGTCCAGGGATAGGGGAGGTCCACCTACCCTTCCATCTGACCCAGTTTATCAGGTCTCATCAGGACTGGATGCATTGTCCTCCTCTGTGGTCTGGTAAGGATGCTCCTCTCTCGGGGGTAGGGGAGGTGTCAAAGAGCCAGCCACTGAGTTCATGTCAGAGATAGTCCCTGTTCCCCTTTCCTTTGATGTGATCTTTTGAGGTGGGAAGTTCCACCTTTTAATCTGGGCTGCACCTGCTGGCAGCCTATATAAAGGACATGAAGAAGGAAGCTGGCTTTCTTTGCCTGCCTTGTCATCCCTCTCACTGGCAAGTCCACCCTCTTTTGTTTGTTTTGTTTTGTTTTTCGAGACAGGGGTCTCTATCTTGGCTATCCTGAAACTCATCCTGTAGACAAGGCTGGCCTCAAACTCAGATATCCACCTGCCTCTGCCTCTAGAGTGCTGGGATCAAAGGCTTGGGCCGCCACAGCTCGACAAGTCCATTCTTTCCACTAGCATTAGAGCCTACTTCTTTGTGGTTCCCTCATATACTGAAAAGCCACTTCTGAGACCTCCAGCCTTTTGGACTGAACAATTACTGAAATCTTGGGCTTTCCATTGGTAGTTAGCCACTGTTGGACTAGCTGGACCATAGCCTGTAAGCCAGTCTAAGATAGATAGATAGATAGATAGATAGATAGATAGATAGATAGATAGATAGATAGATAGATGAGATTCATTCCATAAGTGCTGTTCCTCTAGAGAACCCTGACTAATACAGGCCAGGTAGTGGCACACACCTTTCATCACAGCACTCAGGAGGCAGAGGCAGGTGGGATCCCTATGACCAGCAGATCTCTGTGAGTTCAAGGCCAGCCTGGTCTACATAGCAAGTTTCAGGATAGCCACAGCTATATAGACAGACCCCACCTTTTAAAAATAAAACAAACAAACAAACAAAAAACCATGGCTTTATTTACCGTCCCTGAAGATCAAACCTAGGGCTTTCTGTGCTAAGCAATCTGTCTATTGCTGAGCCATTGTCTGAGCTACTAAAAGGTAGATTTTTAATGTTCTCCACTTGAAGGCTGAGACTGTAACTCACTTTACTTAACTTATATGAAGCTAGAGTTCCTGAAATATACAATTTTTAAAAAACTTTAAAGTACCCTGCATAAGCACCACAGACTAAGAATGAGGCAATACATGGAAATTAAAAAGAAGCCAGGACATGGTAAAAACGTGAAACTTTCAGGTATGAAATGACAACAAGCTGAATTCTTCTATCAAAAGATGACTTTCTGGCTATCAAACAATCTAAAATTTTTGCTTATAAGAAACACGAGCCAAGAACATTATTCACAAAACAGCCATGTCTTCTATTCTACACAAAGACAAGCTGAGATTGCTATTTTAGCAGCACATGAGGTAGATATCACAGCAAAAGGCAGCACAATAAATAAATAAGGCCATTACATAATGTCAAATATATGCAAATTACGGAAACTACAAGAACACAAATGAATGCATTACCCAAACTATTGGTGCCCAGGCATAATGGTACATGCCTGTAATCTCAGCACTCAAGAGCCCAACAAGATTTCTTTCCAGAACACACCAAAAGGAAAACCAGGACAAGAAGAGAAGTAGATGATTTGGGAGAAAAAAAAAAAAAAGAAAAATCAGAAAAATAAGAAGTAGAGAAGGAGAAAGATCCAGGCGTGACATAATGAAGACGGGAGTCTGCAATCCTAGCACGTGGGAAATGGGGGCAGGAGGATCAGGACTTCCAGATCATCCTGTGCTACACGGTAAGTCTAAAGCTGGCCTGAGATTCATAAGACAACAAGCAAATGGACGCTCTTTAAAGTCACAGGACAGGAGCCTACCGCACAGGGCCTCTGGAAGGCTCTACTTAGCAGTGTATCAAAGCAGATGCTGAGACTCATAACCAAACCTTCGGCAGAGTGCAGGGAATCATATGAAGGAAGGGGGAGTTAGTAAGATCTGGAGAGGACAGGAGCTCCACAAGGACCAAATATATCTGGGCACAGGGGTCTTTCATGAGACTGTTTCTCCAACCAAGGACCATGTATGGATATAATCTAGAACCCCTGCTCGGATATAGCCCATGGTAGCTCAATGTCCAAATGTGTTCTCTAATAAGGGGAACAGGGACTATTCCTGACATGAACTCAACAGCGAGCTCTTCGACACCCCCCACCCCCCAAGGGAGGAGCAGCCTTGCTAGGCCACAGAAGACATTGCAGCCAGGCCTGAAGAGACTTGATAAGTTAGGGTTAGATGAAAGAGGAGGAGGTCTTTCCCTATCAATGGACTTGGAAAGGGGCAGGGAGAAGATGAAGGAGGGAGAGTGGGGTTGGGAGGGAAGGAGGGAGGGCGTTATGGCTAGGATACAAAGTAAATAACCAGTGATTAATATATATATAAAAAAAAACACCACAAAGCCCTTAAAAAAAAAAAGAATGTAATCGGGCCAGTGTGGTGGCACACACCTTTAATCCCAGCACTTTGGAAACAGGTAGATCTCTGTGAGTTCCAGGACAGTCTGGTCTACAAAGTGAGTTCCAGGACAGCCAAGGCTACACAGAGAAACCCTGTCTCAAAAAAATAAAAATAAAAACAAACAAAAAGAATATAATCAGTCAAATATCTGTGTTCATAAAAGAAAGACATAGAGGGAGAAATCACAATAAAAGGAAATGGTGGCATTCTCCAAATAGTACGATCACTCCAAGCCTTGAACTTTAAAAAAAAAAAAAAGAAAAATTAAAAAAAACAAAAACCAGCAGTCCTGAATTAGTAAGTGCTGGTGAGCTATTGCTCCATGCTGCCTTCCACCTTGAAGCACAAGGTCAGGTCCATCCTGTAAATCATATCTGGTAATATTTGGTTGCCTTGGAATGGGCTGTGTTGAGCTTGTTTTCAAACTCTATTTTATTTGGAGTATTTAATCCTCCACCTCCCTTCCACCAACCCTTTATCCTAGGTAAGAGAAAGAAGGTTAGTGGAGAGGGGGTGCAGACCCCTTTTTTTCTTTTTAAATTTTATTTATTTATTACAATTTTTTCACTTTGTATCCCAACTGTAGCCCCCTTCCTCATCCCCTCCCAATCCCACCCTTCCTCTCTCATCTCCTCCCATGCCCCTCCCCAAGTCCACTGATAGGGAGGTCCTCTTCTCCTTCCATCTGACCCTAGCCTATCAGATCTTATCAGGACTCAAAGGTCTTCCTCTGTGGCCTGGTAAGGCTGTTGCCCCTTCAGTGGGAAGTGATCAAAATGCCAGCTACTGAGTTCATGTCAGAGACAGTCCCTGTTCCCCTTACTAGAAAACCCACTTGGAGACTGAGCTGCCATGGGCTACATCTGTGCAGGGGTTCTAGGTTATCTCCATGAATGGTCCTTGGTTGGAGTATCAGTCTAGAAAAGACCCCTGGGCCCAGATTTTTTGGTTCTGTTGCTCTCCTTGTAGGGTGCAGACACCTTTACTTCTCTGGGCTGTTTAGGGTCGATGGCTTCTTTTGAGGGCTATACCAATCTCCATCAACAGCAAATACAGCAAGCAGCCTCCTCCATCTTTCTCCTCCAAGCACCTGCTCCACAAAGCGTCTCCCTCCAAGCCACCACACCGTCCATCTGTCATCTCTCCAACATGCCACACTTTTTCTTTCTGGGCTCTTGTATTTATAGCCCTCACAGTCCTGGACCACACCCCTCTCCATCCAACAAGAAGTAGGCTGTTACCAGCTGCCAAAGACCACGCCCTGCAGAAGGCAAATATCAGCTATGGACAAACTAAAGCCCAAACTAATAATCCACACTTGGGATTAAAACAAACAAACAAAAACATTTACATAACATAACTGAGTTTTTAAAGAAACCAAAACTTCCATTACAGGTCTGAATTCATGCTGTGCTGGTTGTGCGCTGCCTCATGTTGGTGCTGGGAACGAAACCATCTACCCAGCCCCCACAAACTAGGGTTGTCTGAGGAGATGGTGTACTGTGCTCCAGACCCTAACAGTGGCCCTCAACCTTCCTAATGTTGCCTCCCTTTAGTATAGTTCCTCCTGTTGTGGTGACCCCCAACTATAAAATTATTTTTGTTGCTACTTTATTAATTTTTTTCCAAAACAGGATTTCTCTGTGTATCCCTGGGTGTCCTGAAACTTGCTCTGTAGACCAGGCTGGCCTCAAACTTAAGAGATCCAGCTGAAGGCTGGGATTAGAAGTGGGTGCTACCACTGCCTTTGCTACTTCATAACTGTAATTTGGCTGCTGTTAGGAATCACAATGTAAATATCTGTGTTTTCCAATGTTCTTAGATAACCCCATGTGAAAGGGCCATTTGACCCCCCAAAAGTCACACCCCACATGTTGAGAACCTCTGCTTTAATTGGCCCTCAGACTTTAATACAGTGCTTCTCAACCTGTGGGTCAAAACCCCTCTGGGGTTGGGGGGGGTCGTCTAACCACTGCCTTAGCACAACTGACTCCATGATGGAAGTACCTACCACTGAACAACACTACCTGACAAAATAAATATAAAGACCTAATCTGTCAAAATGTATAGTTCTGAGAAAGTCTCTAATCTTGCTTTTTGGCTTCTGTAGCTCTGCTTCTAACTGTTCTTGTTATGTATGTCAACCCAGAATATGGTTTTCGTGCTTAAAAGCTTACCCTGAGAAAGGCTTGGGGCTACACTGGGATCCCAAACACCCAGTTTAGTTGCTGGGTGGCTAATAAAGACTTTGTATTGGCTCAGCCCCATATCAGAGCAGTCTTCTCTGGTAGATACCCTCGACAATGGGACCAGAACTGAGAAAATGTCTATATCAAATTGGCCTATGGGCAAGCTTGTAAGTTTTCTTTTTTTTCCTTCTTTCTTTTTTCTTTTCTCATTCTTTCTTTCTTTTGATTTTTTTAATGGGGTCTTTCTGTTTAACAGTCCTGGCAATGTCCTGGAACTCACTCTGTAGACCAGGCTGGTCTGGGACTCACAGAAATGAACCTGCCTCTGCCGCCTGAGGGCTGGGACTGCAGGAGTTGGTCAACATGCCCAGCTGTAGGTTATTTTCTTGATTATTGACTGAAGAGTGAGAAGGCCCAATCCATAGTGTGTGGAGCTGCCCCTGGCAAGTAGTAGAAGAAAGCAAGCTTGCCAGTATAAGAAAGCAAGCCTATTAAACTATAGCCTGTTGTGAACTTCTGAAACCTCAAAGCCCACCCCTAGTGACACACCTCCTAATCTTTTCCCCAAAACAATCCCACCAGCTATGGAACAAGCATTCAAATACATGAACCCAAACCACACCATGTTCTTCTGGACTTAACATGAAAGGGAAAGGAAAAGCTTCCACAAAGAACCTTCTGGTCAATGCTCAGTCAACCACCTGATTTGTTTGTTTTAGCTTCTTTTCTTTCTTTCTTTTCTTTCTTTCTTGCTTTCTTTTCTTTCTTTCCTTTCTTGCTTTTCTTTCTTTTCTTTCTTTCTTTCTTTCTTTCTTTCTTTCTTTCTTTCTTTCTTTCTTTCTTTCGACTCATTCTCTCTGTGTCTTCCAGACTAGACAAGCCATTGTCTGGCCTTGGGCTTCTGGGTTCAAGTGATCATCCTGCTTTTAGCCTGCTAAGTAGTTACTAAGTACTGCTAAGTACTCCACCATACCAACTGAGGTCCTTTTGGAGGAACTTCCCAGCAGTGGCGGCAGTGCAGGCAGAAACAGGTCTATTGTAGAAAGACAAGTCCCATCTGAGGCAGGCTCTGGACGCTCTTTGATGAGGGAGAGCTTGGCTTTTTTCACAACCTCAGGGAAGCCTGCCAGGCCTGAGAATAAAGCCAGCAGAGCTTTATTCTCTGTGTTGGATGGTCCCCGGCCGTGCCTAGTATAGGACAGGGGCACTGGGAAGGGATTTGAGGAAGGAAACTAGCCGAGATGGAACCAAAGAGGCAACTAAATATGCAGCCGCCCTACCTAAAAGCTCTGAGTGAGTTGGGGAGGTGGCCAACTTTGCCATCCTTTCTTTCTATAAGCAAAAATCACCCGAAGACAGAAGAGCAAGGAGAAACCACAACAAATGGATCTCCAACAGCTGAGAATCCCAGCACTTAGGAGGCTGAGGCAGGAGGATTGCCACAGTTTTGCACTACACACTGAGCTCCAGGACAGGCTAGGTAAGCTAAGGCCTTATGCTAAACAAACAAACAAACAAGCTAGCACTTGGGGGGTGGGGGCTTCTCCTATGAAACAGGCTCTCACTGCAAACACCCAAACAGCCCGGAATTCATTATACAATCTAGGCTGGCCTTAAAAGTCAGAGATCCAATAGTCAATGCCTCTGTAGTGCTGGGATTAGAGTTGTTTGCCACCATGCCTAGCAAACAAAAACAAAAACAAAACAAAACATTTTAATGCACTTATCTAGATCTTTTATTTCATTCCCCAGAATTTTTGATATATATTTTGTTAGATTTATATACACATATGTATTTCATTATTTATGCGAATATGAATGGCATAACTTTCACTTGCTTTGGGCTGATGTATTAGAAAGAAACATTTTTTAATTTTTTTTTCACAATTTATTCATTATTCATCCCGATTGAAGCCCCCTCCCTCAACTCCCGCAGTCCCACCCTCCCTCTGTCTTCCCCTCATCCCTTTTCCCCTAGTCCACTGAAAGGGGGAGTTCTCCTCCTTTGCCATCTGCCCATAGCTTGTTAAGTCTCATCAGGACTGCCTGGATCCTCTTCCTCCGTGGCCTGGCAAGACTGCATCATCAGGAAAAAAAAAAACTGACTTTTACAAATAATATTTCTTATTTATTCTTTGAGATTTTCATGCATACATACAAAGCAGTTTGCTCTTATTCACTGCAACAACCTCCTTTCATCTTCACCCAGGACCTACCAGCCCATCCCCTCCCAACTTCAATTCCATGTCATTAGTAGTAGTAGTACCAGTATTAGTATCAATATCTCCTTGGGTTCAATTAGGTCTGACCACGTATGAATGTGTATGGCATCATCCCTAAGGCGTGGGCAATCTACCAGCTAAGCCACATCTCCAAAGAAAAGCGACTCTTTTTCCCCCCCCAGCAGCCATCCACTGCTCAAAGCTCCTCGCCGAGGGCTGCTGGCTTCAGGAGCGGAGCCCATCATCCCCAGTCCGTGCTGGAATTTCTGACTGGCTTTATCTTATGTTCATCTTGCGCAGGTGACCGCGGCTGTGGTGAATTCATGCCTGCATCAACTGAATCAGAGCCAGGAGCCAGCATTCAGAACTGGCCTCCCCATCCCCCAGCTCTTTCATGCCCTGCCCCATCCCGGACCCTGTTTCATTTCCCAGCCAAAGGCTCACCAGAACGTTAATTGTAATTTTGACCTGTCACGGAGGAGCTAGTGTTTTACACCAAATTGGAGTGCATGGTTCCTTTGTTTAAATAAATATTTAGACACGAGGTTGGTCCTACAAGCGTCTGGACTTTAGGTCCACCCCTGGGCCTGTGGACCGGAAGTGATGCCATGAGACTCTCCTTAAGACAGGGTAGTTGAACACAATTCACAATGAGCCCCTCTTGAGACGTGACCTGGGCAGGACACAGAAAGTCAGTGGCCCCTCAGCATGAGCATTCTGTAGATTCTCATGGTGGTGTCTGCTGAGGGGAAAACTTAAGATGACTGTTTTCAGTTCCTCTTAGACGACCAGCACAAAGGCCTCACCCATGCCATTCAGGATGTTGGTCCACAATCCCTTGAAGAGGCCTTGTCTGTCTTCACTCTTGGAGACCTTTCTCTAGCAACCCACAGTGCCCAGGTATGTGATGCCCGCTCCTCCCAGCCAGACCACAGCATGATATGTCTCCATTCCCACCTGTGCTATCACCCAGCTGTACCACAATATGCATGTTCTTGGGGTCCAAGAGCCTATATGCCCTTGGCAGTGTGGAGGTACCCTGGAGTTAGCAGCACGGTAGATAGTGATACCAGAAGCAACAGGGTGAAGCCCCGGTACAGGCTGTAGATTCTGTCTGTTAGCCTGATCTTCTCAGCCAGGCTTGTCCCAGTTGCCCAGGGTCTGAGTGAAATCCAACAGGTTAAATGATGCACTGGAAGGTAGCCCCAATGGACCCTCTGGAGGCCAGGCTGCTGGAGCAATACCTCCAGAACTGGCTGTTTTATGCCTGCTTTACCCTTGAAGGCAAAAACTGAGGGCCCCAGTGGGAAGTCATGGGTGACATTAACCACGCTGCCCTGCCAGAACAGCATGCCCTCCTCTTTGGAGATTTGAACGATGCAGTCTTTGATGCCCTTGTGCTGCCTGTCTGCCAGGATGTGCTTGCCAGCTAAAGTCTGCTGGCTGGGGCACTACACCCGAAGGAGCAGCTTAACCTGCTTGAGCCTGCTCCAATTGTCTTGGAGATGGCAGCAGCAACTCCCCAGGACTGACTGGACAGCTGCATCCTTGGGGGGGGGGGGGCGAGAGAGCAGCTGGCTAAGGTCTGCTTCCCATCAATGCCATCACCGAGATCTGAAAAGGACAAAATTGAACAGGGATTCTAAACCAATGGCCTCTGTGCCAATGAAAATGACAGGAGCTTACCCGAGACCGGGACACCCTACCTGGGATGGATCCTCCATGGTGATTCCAATGGCTTTGTTGGGGGCAGAGGTCGTCCGTCTTCAGCTATCACACAGAACATCATCAGCCCTCTTCTACCGGACCCAGAAGATCCTACTTGTGGATACTGATCTATCTTGATGAGGCAGAGTAGAGCTGTCAACCCAACAGCGTCCACAGTTTAGGCAGGGCCCTGCCAGGTGCGAGGCTTGGGACAGTTCTTCGCCTACTGGTCATTGTCACCACACTTGAAGTTAAGCTCCAGGGGAGTCCATTGCTGCCAGTCATCTTTAGAGACAGCCTCAGCTGCTGCTTACCAGAAACTGGTATTTCTGTCTATCAGGGAAGCCGTTTCATTAAACACATTAAATTTCCTACTCAGCAGGTTTCTCTGAGGGGCCTGAGGGCCATCATCTCCTATATTAAATACACCTGATTTTAAACAACTTGAACTTGGTTTTGTTTGTTTGTTTGTTTGTTTGTTTGTTTTTGGTTTTTTTGTTGTTGTTGTTGTTACTTGCTTCAGGCTTAACTTTGACAATATATACAGAAGGCTAAAGGTCATCCTTGTAAATGAATGACATCTGTGCTTTCCATGACTACAAGCATGGTTTTTGATCACTTCTTAGGTGACTGAGCATTAACTTGCATGTCTTAATTATCTTTAACCGTTTACAAGTTAGTAGCTGTCCTAGTTACTGTTCTGTTGCTGTGAAGAGACACTACGACCTCAGCAACTTTAAAAAAAAAAAGAAAGAAAGAAAGAAAGAAAGAAAGAAAGAAAGAAAGAAAGAAAGAAAGAAAGAAAGAAAGAAAGAAAGCATTTAATTGGGGCTTGCTTGAAGTTTCGGAGGTTTAGTCCATTATCATCATGCTAGGGTGCAAGGCAGCGCACAGGCAGACATGGTGCTGGAGAACTAGGTCAAAGTTCTACATCTGGATCTGCAGGTGGCAGGAAGACGCAACTCGAGGCCTGGCTTGGGCTCCTGAAACCTCAAGCTCACCCATGTAGCTTATCTTTGCTACTTTTGTGGGTTCTTCTTTTTCTCACCCTTTATCTGCACCCTCCCACTCCCCACCCTGGGTTCACCCCCTATCACTAGATAGGAAAGAAAGAAGGATAAAGGAGAGAGAGAGAGAGATCCCTGACTCTGTTTTTTTTTTTCTTTCTTTCTTTTCATTTCTTCTTTGAGTATATCGACTAACAAACTGCAACCAACCCCACCATGAATGGCCAACAATTTATATGCCCTCGGAGAAGTTCCCAGAATTTCAAACATCACACAACCTCAGAAACTATCTGCATCTGGCAAAAGGACACCTCTGCTAGGGCACAAGGCAAATCACAGTCAGCTGCTGTGCAGTCTGAAGCAGCCCCATGTCCCCAACACCTGAGATTAAAACACTGACAAAGTCTTATAATGTTTCTGTGTTTTTAAAGAAACCAAAATTCCAAAATTGTCACTACACACCCTCTGTGATACACTTTCTCCAACAAGGCCACACCTACTCTAACATGGCCATATATCCTATTCTCTCTCAGTGCCACTCCCTGATGACTAAGCCATCCAATATATGAGCCTATTGGGGCTGTCTTAGTCAGAGTTCTGTTGTTGTGATGAGACACCACGACCTAAGCAACTCTTAGAGAGGAAAACATTTAATTAGGGCTGGTTTAAACGTTCAGAGGTTTGGCCTATTATCTTATCATCATGGCGGGAAGCATGATGACATCAGGTAGACGTAGCGCTGGAGAAGGAGCCTAGAGTTCTACATCTGAATCCACAGGCGACAAGAAGAGAGAATGACACTGGGCCTGGCTTGAGAATTTGAAAGCTCAACCCGCCCCCTCCCCCAGTGACACACCTCTTTCAACAAGGCTATACCCACTACAAGGCCACATCTCCTGTGCCACTACCTGATGACCAAGCATTCAAATCTATAAGCCTATGGAGGCCTTTCCTACTCAAACAACAACAGCAGCTTTTATAAGATTAGGAGGATTTTATAATTTTATCTCTGTGAAGTTTGAGCCTTGAAAATTTGAATTTGAGATTTAATGGAAGATTTTTATCACTGAAACAAAACTTTAAACTATAAATAGCACCAAGAGACTAGGAACCTTATTCTTCTGGTCCTTTCATAGTGTACCTTCACAGAATATCACGTGTTTTTTGTTTTTGTTTTTGTTTTTGTTTTTTTTGTATGAGTCAGTTTACCTCAGATAGCTGAAGCTTAACAAAGTTAGCAATGACAAAGAGGCTAGACATGCATTTTCATGTCAGTTTCTGCTGGCCTGAATGGACCTTAAGAATTTATAAACCTTATGTATCAAATATACTTTACTCATCAAACATATGTTGTTGCTTGTATAAAATTTTCTAGAAGTCTGGTGTTGAACACAGTTAGCAAAGACATAAGTGATTAGATGTACACCTCTAAATCAGTTTTTATTAGCCTGAATAGGCCTTTACACCCTTAGGAATTTATAAACCTTAATCAAACAATTGTGAAAGTTCTATTTTCCATAAACAAGAACTGAATCCAAGCCAGGCAGGGCGGTGCACGCCTGTGATCCCAGCACTCTGGGAAGCAGAGGCAGATGGATCTCTGTGAGTCTGAGGCCAGCTTGGTCACAGAGTGAGTCCAGGACAGCCAAGGCTACACAGAGAAACCTTGTCTCAAAAGCAACAACAACAACAACAAAAGAATCTAATCCAAACTGCATATACGGTATGGTGTAGCAGTTCTATTTTTCTAAACAAGAGTTGAATCCAAGTCACATACAAACATGCTGTAGCAAATTAAAAAGACTTTTTAAAACTATCAACCCTTTTTGTTACACATTTCAAACTAACTTTTTTGCTACAAATTTGACAGATTTTTTTTTAAACCCTACCCAATGAATTTACAAATCCTGAGATACAGAAAGTTTAAACAATGATCTTACAACCTGGGGAATAAAAGAAAGTTTACACTTTAGCAAAAGTTTTAGCAATATAAGATAGAAAGATATTTAGAGAGTTAAATAAAACCAAGAAAACTAGTATGAGATAAGCATGGTATTCCCTATTGGAAATAGCTTACTTTTCCATTGTTTGTAAGTACATAGTATCTTTATTTTTTTTTATTATTATTAGTTACATTAGTATCTTTTTCTATGCTATTCTCTTTTGCATTCCTTCTCCATGTCAGGAGCCCACCTTATACAGGATAAAGATTTTGAAGGAGACTTTTAAACAAGCATGCTTGGGTCTCAAGTAGACCCAACTCCAGAGTCAGCTTCTTAAAAAGAGTAGCCTGTGACAATATTTAACTATTATCCATACTCCAAGGACACTTAAATATCTGTAAAATTGAATTTAGCTATCAAAGGGAGAGAGTAGAGTCAATAGATCAAAGGCTCAGAGATAAGAAATTCTTGAGAGTAGGTCTCAGATCCAATCGAAAAATATTTGGTTACTTTGGGCAGAGCGCAGGAAGGAGAGGATAGAAGGACATGGAGGTGACAGGAGATCCACAAGGAGACCAACAAAGCCAAAAAATCTGGGTCCAGGGGTTCCTACAGAGACTGATGCATCAACCAAGAACCACGCATGGAGAGGACATAGGTCCCCTGCTCAGATGTAGCCAATGGGCAGCTCTGTTTCCATGTGGGTCCCTAGTAAGGGAAACAGGGCTGTCTCTGACATAGACTCCATTGCCTGCTCTTTGATCACTTCCTCCTGGAGGGGTGGCCTTCCCAGGCCACAGAGGAAGAGGATCCAGGCAGTCTTGATGAGACTTGATAGGCTAGGGTCAGCTGGTAGGGAAGGAGGACCTCCCCCTTTCAGTGGACTAAGGGAAGGGCATAGGGAGAAGGGGTCGCAGGGTGGGAATGGGGAGAGATGAAGGAGGGAGCTACAACAGGGATATAAAATACATTTTTTAAAAATAAATTTACATTTTAAAAAAGTGGTTGGTAAGCCTCCAACCAATATTCTGGAGATAGAAGCAGGTGGAGCTCTGTGAGTTTAGGGTTGGTCTCGTCTACATAGTGAGCTCCAGGACCGCCAGGGCTATCTAGCGAGACCCTGCACCCAAGTAAACAAATAATAAATACATTGAAAGTAAAACTTTAAAATAAATAAAACATAAAACTCTTGATACCTCAAAAAGAAAGGTTTGTTATATAACTTTCATGTCATGTCATTACCGCACCAGGAGCCCAATTTATCCGGCTGGTCAGCATTATAAGATGTAGATACAGAATGAGAGTGTTGATGTCTTTTCTCTTCCAGCAACCTCTGTAGTATCAGCAAGAGGAGGACTAGCCATCAGGGAGAGTCAAACCAACCAACAATTTTTTTTTCTAAAAGACTTATTTATGTTTTGTGTGTATGAGTATATCGCCTGCACGTATATCTGTGCGTCTTGTGCACGCCATACCTGATTCTCAGTGAGTCAGCAGAGAGTATCAGATCCCTCAGGTCCAGAGCTGGGAAAAGAGAGAGGGAGGACATGGCTGTGAGCAGCCATGTGAGTGGTGAGGATCAAATCAGGAACTACAAGAGCAGAGTTACTGGTTGTAAGGCAGTAACCAGGAGTGACTCTGAATGGGAATACAATCAGGGAAGATAGAAATAGAGCATTTCTTCATTTCTTTTTTTTTCTCTGCTTCTTTCCATTTTACTTTTTTTGTTTGTTTGTTTGTTGTTTTTTGTTTTTCCCCTAGAATCACATTTAAGAGATGTGGGTGCCGGGGAACCAAACCAGGGTTCTCTGCAAAAGCAGACGGACTTCACTGGTGTGCCATCTCTACAGCCCTGTGGTTCTTATGTTTGAAAAAAACGTTATGCTTTATTTCTTCTGTGGGCATGAATGCACACCACAGCACCCAAAAGAATTCAGAGGAAAATCTGTGGAAGTCAGTCCTCTCCCTCCATCATATGGACCACAGGGATTGAACCCAGGTCACTGGGCTTGATGGCAAATGCCGTTACCCACTGAGTCATCTTGCTGGCCTGAGACTCATACGTTGATGTTCATGGTGGTTATGAAGATATTAGCTTATAATAATTCATTTAGTCATGCATGTGTTTTGCTGTGTCTGTGTTATTTGGATTTTAACTTTCAGTTTCATCAAACCTTCCTTCCCTCAAGCATTGGTTTTTCTGTACAGCCCACAAGGTCTTTGTTTTGATGTTCTTAGCATTCAGAAAAACCTTGGTATGGTTCTGTTTGTTTGTTTGTTCTGTTTGTTTTTCGAGACAGGGTTTCTCTGGGTAGCCATGGCTATCCTAGAACTGTAGGATAGGCTGGCCTTACAAAGATCCGCCTGCCTCTGCCTCCCAAGTGCTGGGATTAAAGGTGTGCACCACCACCAGCTGGCAGATAGAGTTTGTAAAATGTCCAGTTCTCTTGCTTCTGTTGCAGATGTTTTCCAGATGTCCAGATGCCTGTCATATGTTCTGGCTATTCTGGGGCAGTTCTGATTTCACATTTGTTGTCAATTGTTTTTATTGATCTCTGCATTCTAACCAGGGTAAGATGAAATCTTAAAGTTGTTTTGGATTTACATTTACTGATTACTATGGATGATGAAAACTGTTTGAGATTTTTTTTTTTTTTAGCCACTTTTATTTCTTCTCTCTGTTTGGATCCCTGGCCCATTTTTTTTAAAAAATTAAGTCATTTATTTCCTTGACTCTGGTTTTGTTCCTTGTTTGTTTTGTTTGTTTGCTTTTTGAGTTCTTTGTGTATTCTGGCTACTATTCCTCTGTCAGATGTATAGGTGGCAAATATTCTCTTCCATTCTGTGGGTTTCTTCTTCACTCTACTGGTTGTTTCCTTAGTTGTACAGAAGCTTGATAAACCATATTAGTTTTGGTTTTGTTTGGTTTGGTTTTTTTTTTAAGATTTATCTACTTGTTTATTTATTTATAAATAACAAATAAATTTATTGTTGGTCTGTGCACCATGTGCATGCCTAGTTCTTGAGAAGGCCAGAAGAGGGTGTGTTAGATTCCCCGGGAACTGGAGCGTCACATGGCTGTAACTGCCGTGTGAGTGCCTGAGATTGAATCCCCATCCTCTGGAAGAGCTTCCTGGGCACTTAGACCACTGAGCCAGCTCTCCAGCTCTAGATTTGGGGTTTGATACAGGATCTCCCTGTGTAGCTCTGGCTAGCCTTGACTCTCTCTATAGAATAGGCTGGCCTTGAACATTCAGCAGTCCTCCTGCCTCCTGTGATTACAAGCCTCAGCACCATGCCTAGCTGATGAACTGCATTTGAATGAAGCAAACCGTTAAGTACTTTTGAGATTGCATGTCTTGAGGGGAAACAAACAAACAAACAAAACCTCAATTATTCATGAAGTTAAACTTCTATTCTTCAGGAAAAAAAAAGCCGTGCATACAGCACATGAAGGTCAGAGTGCCTACGAGCAGGGAGCCAGGGAGAACAAAGCTAGAATAGTGGTGAGTATTTTTAGACCCTTTGCTGAGAGCATTGTCACCTTCTTGAGGTATGGTGGTTGACATGCAGGAGACCAAAGGTGATGAGTAGGGCGATTTCTATAGAAATAGGAAGAGCTAGAGGGGATGGGCCTGAGGCAACGGCTTAAGGTCAAGAATGAGAAGCAAGTCAGCAGGCGCATCTCTGGGTTGAAGGCGAATCGAGAAATTGTGACGAGGCCAATGGTCAGGAGCTGAATGAAGCAGCACAGGCACACATGGGCACATGAGGAAGTAGTGGCTTTATTTGTTGGCCACCATATTATGAGGAGGATTTGGTGACCTACTACAAGGTTGGGTCACCAACTTATGTTCGACGCTATTACTCGAGGCAGCATCAGGCTGCTGCACATTCGTCCCGTCTGTTTCACTGTCCCAAAGTGGGGACCACTGGCCTCTAGAGCCAACTAGGGTCTCTGCCACAAGCAAGCACCTGCTTCCCCAAGCCCTGCTCCCTATCTCCAGAGGTTGATCTGGGGTGGTAGGAAGCTCTTCTAGTTGTATTCTGTTGCTGTGGCATACACTCTGACGAAAAGCAACAGTGGGGCAGCGGCGTGGGGGAGTAGGGGATGTATTTCAGTCTACAAGTTACAGTTCAAAAGCAGTGGTGGCACACGCCTTTAATGCCAGCACTCAGGAGGCAGAGGCAGGTGGACGTTCCTGAGTTCGAGGTCAATCTGGTCTACAGAGTGAGTTCCAGGACAGCCAAAACTACAGAGTGAAACCCAGTCTCAAAAAAACCAAAACCAAAACAACAACAACAAAAGCTACAGTTCATCATGAGAGAAGTCAGAGCCAGGTCAGTTTACTCTTCCACACAGCACTACTGATGACTAAGGAACTCACTGGCAGTCAAGAATTATGGAGGATGCTGCTTGCTGGAGTGCAGACACATGCTTTCGGTAGCTTTCTCATACAGCCCAGGACCACCTGTTCAGGGAATGGTGCTTCCCACAGTGGGCTTGGCCCTCTTACATTAATTAACAATGAAGATAATCCTCCACAGACATTTCCCAGGCCAACCTGATAAAGATAATTAATCAGCTGAGACTCTCTTCCCCGTTGGTTCCACATTGTAGCAAGTTGATTTTTAAAACTGACCATTGGGCCTGGGGAGTTGGGTCAGCAGTTAAGAGCAACTGCTACTCTTACAGAGAATCTGAGTTTGGTTCCCAACACCAACATGGTAACTCACCAGCCCTTGGAACTCCACCTCTAAGGGATCCAGTGCCCTTTTGTGAACTTCTGTAGGCACAAGGCACGAACATAGTGCACACATGCAATCAAAACATTAATGCACATAAAATAAAATAAATCTAAAAAATTTTAAAAATACCATCACAGAATGTGTGGTGATCCTAGGAATCCTTGGGAATACATCAGTTATTAACTATGACCAAAAGGGATTTTGTTGATGATATTACAAAAAGGAACTCATCTTGGTCTGAGGTCACAGTCAGAGAAGGTGATGTGATCATGGAGTAGGAAGCAAGGAAGAGGGAGCTAGAAGGAAATTTGAAGACATTAGGCTTCTGGCTTAGAAGATAAAGAGAGAGACATGAAGCAAAGGATGCCCGCCCCTCTCACACAAAAACAGATGTTCCCCGGAGCCTGTGGGAGGACCATGGCCAGCCCCTTAAAGCAAGCACACTGAAAGGCAGCGGAAGTGCTGTTCTCAGGCACTTGCTTGTGGTCGTATGTTACAACAGCAACAGGAAACTTGTCTGGGAGGACACAGAGCATTGAAGTGGGGGTGGCAGATGTTGTTGGGTCAGATTCTGGACAGGGTCATTGACAGTCAACTGACCATGAAGCTGATTGAGCCAGAGGCTTGACAAGGCCCTCAGAAATAGACTTTGTGTTGTTGTTTTTACCAAGGAAAGCAGCCTATTGATTTGGGTTCCAGTTCTCTCCCTCCCTCCCTCTCTCTCTCTCTCTCTCTCTCTCTCTCTCTCTCTCTCTCTCTCAGAGCCCTGAGTCTGTTGGACCATGAGATATGATACCCCACAAGCTACTTTAAATCTGACCGGGGGGGTGCTGATGAGATCAGTGAATAAAAGGGCTTTGCCTCACAAGCTTGATGAACTGAGTTTCATCCCAGAGCCCAGAGTGTGAGAGGAAAGAACCAAGTCCTACAAGTTAGTCCTCTGTCCTTCCAGTTCACACACCTCTATTCACACAATGAATAAAGAAGACAATAAAGACATAAAGAAATAAGGAAGGACCAGTGTGCACCTCTCATCCTAGCACTGGGAGTCAGACACAGGCAGGTTTCTGTGAGTTCAAGGCCAGCCTGGCCTACCTAGAGAGTTCTAGGATGGCCAGGGACGCATAGTGAGACTATGTCTCAAAAACAAATAAACAGAAAAGGGCAAATAAATAATGAGGTCCAAGCTTTACTGGGGCAGGAGAAGACTGTCTGTTAATACAGACATACATACTTTGTTAATATAGTTAATATAGGTATCATGACAAAGCTCTGTGGCAGTAGGAATGTCCACTCAGGTCCCCGAGCAAATGTGCAGGTGACATGTTACCGGGACGATGAGTCAGCATGGGGCCAAGTGAGTCACTCCTCTGGCATGAGTTGCAAAGCTGAGGTGGCAGCTGCCTAGTGACTTGAAACCCCGGACACTTCTGTCCCTTCATTTGGGAAGTGGGCTGAACTCATGCCTACCTCTCAGGGCTGTAATTAGGCCAAAGGAGATAATCCAAACAAAATGCTTAGTGCAGTACGTAGTCCGCGAAACACAAATGAAGGCTATAATTACAGAAAAGTGCAGCTCAGCTGCAGATCTGGCAGGGCGCCCCGCGAAGGCCAGAGGCTCTCGGTAAACAGGTTGGGTGGAGGTCTGTTGGGTGCACGTACCAAAAAGTGATGCGTGCCACACAGCACTGAGGTGCCAAGTCGACAGGTCTCTCCGAAAACCCAGCAGAAGACTCCTGGCTCTGGGATCAGGAACTGACGGCCAGCTAGAGCACATGCGCACACGGGCATGGGGGTCACACGGGCGTGGGGTTCGGGTGGGGTGGGATGAGGAGGCTCACCCCCCCCCCCCCCCCCGGGAGAAGCCTGGGGGAGACGCCCCCCCGGGGGTGGGGGGGGGGGGGGGGGGGGGCCCCCCCCCCCCCCCCCCGACAGGTATAAGCCTTGGATAGACGCCGCCACAGGGCTGTTCCTGGAACACGGAGAAGGCCCCTGAACCTTGCCCTGATTACAGTAGCCAACCAGTCCACTTTCGTTTTAGGGGCAGGCCAGAACACATCAGCCTTGGGTGCATCGCTGGCAGCACGAGGAGGCAGGTCTAGGGAGCCATTTAAGGAGACCAAAAGGGTACAGCAGGGCCGGGCTGTGAGAGATTCAGAGTAGGAAGAATAGCTCAGGAGTAGAGAGCTTGCTTAGCTCATGAGAGGCCCCAGGTTCATCAACAGAACCAAAAAGTGACCCAAACAAGAGCACAAACACAAACCCACACCGAACCAGGGGCAGGGTGCAGGGGCAAGAACCACCAGAGATAGGGAAGTATGGGCAACTCCCTCCAACCTAGAACTTGGGTATCTGTGAGTACTTCTGGTGGCTTTCCATGCCCGGGTGTGCGTGAGTCATTTGGGCTGTTTGAAGAGTCTGGGAAAACTGAAAGGGCCTTGAAGTCGACACTAGACACCCCAAGATCAAGTTCTCAGCACAAAGGAGATTTATTTGCCCCAGAGGGGCAAAGGGCAGGTGTTAGGATCCTGTCCGTAAGCAGGCATCTCTATGGCCAGCCCCAAGGGACCTGACAAACCGGATATCAGGCATCTGTGAAGCCCCCTACGGACCACCTGTGAACCACCTGCTCTGGGTGTGCTCTGGGTCACCTTATATGAGAACTCCCACCACCTCTCCCTCCTTCTTCTCCTCTCCCCCTCTCCCTCTTCCTTGCTTCCTTCCTCCCTCTCTCTCTCTCTCTCTCTCTCCCCCCCTTCTTCCCTCCCCTGTCACCTTCTCTCTTCCCCCCCCCCCTCCCCTCCCCTGCCCAGAGAAGGTCCCTGTGACCCCTTCCCCTTCCCTTAATAAAACCTCCCACGTGGAACCAGTTGCATGGTGCTATTTGTGAACCCACCATGTACCTTGGCTGCACGATCCTAACAACAGGGAATACGAAACAAAGACAGGAAACAGGAGATAAGGGAGAAGGGTAGGAGGAACACGGGGATATTGACCCCGGAGGGACCAAGGACTGCCTCTGGATAGAGAAGACAGACATGGCCCATAGGCAAATAGTTTGTAAAGGTGAAAGGGGAAACCAGGTGTTAGGGTGAAATGGGGAGCCAAGCACAGTGGTGCACACCTGTAATCCCAGCACTCTGGGGAGGCAGAGGCAGAGAACTCTGTGAGTTTGAGGCCAGCCTGGTCTACAAAGCCAGGACAACCAAGGCCACACAGAGAAACCTTATCTTGAAAAACAAACAAACAACAACGAACAAACAAAAAGCATCAGCAGGATGACTTGTTTAATTTTGATTGGGCATGTTAATTAGGGTAGTCAAAGCTTTTTTTATTGCTAGATTTTAAGGCTTTGATAGCTAGGCCTTGGTAGAAAGACTCAGGAGGAGGAAGTGGCAAATTAAAAGAAGAGACCTTGGTGGCCTGTTTTAGGAATTATAATCTAACAGATTACCAAAACAGAGGGAATGGGGGAGAAGGGCCAGAGCCCTTCAAAAACATTTAACTGTAATTTTTATCTTAGTGTCAAATTGTGTGTCAAAAGAACAAGGACACGGGGACTCACAAGTAAGACTTTACAACATTTTGTACTCAGGGAAGAGTGAGATAAAGATTGTTTTCCCCACTGGGGAACCAGATTTCATGAACATAGTTGAAAAGCAGTCAGTTCCTACCAGGCCTGAACTCTGTGTATGAGTGTGTGTGTGTGTGTGTGTGTGTGTGTGATATTTTTAAATTATTTGAATTTTAAATTATTTATTGTGTATCCTGTGGAGGACAAAGGAAAAATTGCAGGAGTTGGTTCTTGTTAGTCTTTGAAGCAAGTGCCTTTGCCTGCTGAGTCATCCCACTGGTCCTCTATTAGGTTCGTGAAGAAAAATTTTATGAAATTATTTGGTTAAAATGAAAAGGTTCAACTGGACGTGGTAGCATAAACCTGTAATCCCAGCACATAAAAGATGTAATCAGGAAGGTCAGGAGTTCAAGGCTAGCCTTGGCTATACAGCAAGTTTGGGGCCAGCCTGAGTTATACAAGACCCTTTCTAACCCTCCCACAACCGAAAAAAAAAAAGCATTATTTTGGTTTGTTCTGTCTTGTTTTGGTTTGGGTTTGTTCTGTTTTTAAATTTATTCTTTAGAGACAGGCCAAGAAAGCTTGAAATTGTAGAGAAGAATAATTGTACAGGCCGAGTCCTGCCAGCTCCCGTGTATGACTTTTTTCTTTCATCCCATAGGGGGCAGAAAGGAAGCTGACAGTGCAAATAACGTCCTCTCTGCTACTGAACCTTATGTGAACCATGTCCTATTGACCATCATTTTTGCAGCTGTTACGGTGCGTTTCAATAAACAGTATTCATGTCAATGCAGGTTGGACAATCGATGTACAACTAAATTTGGTTTCCTTTAATGCTTAAAACATTTCTTATCAACATAGAGCAGCACACAGTGAATGCCCTAATGAAAGAAGTCTTTTGTTTCACTCAATCCTGACAGCTATGGAAGACGGGCATGAGCAGCCCGACTGATTTTCTGGCTGTTTTTGTTTGGTTGGTTGCTTTTTTTTTTTTTTTTTTTTTAATTTGGTCCTGTTGTTCTTACTTTTGAAACAGGGTCAAATGTATCCTAGATGACTTTGACTGCCCTCCAGCCTCAGTCTTCCAAATGCTGGGATTATAAGCATGTGTCACCACATCTGGCTCAGCTGATTGTTTTGTTTTTGTTTTGGGGTTTGGTTTCCCAAGAAGAAGATTTCTCTGTGTAGCTCTGGCTGTCCTGGAACTCACTCTGTAGACCACTCAGAGATCTGCCTGCCTCTGTCTCCAGAGCGCTGGGATTAAAAGTGTGTGCCACCACCACCACCCCCAGCTTGTTGTTTTGTATTTGGAGACAGGGTCTCTCTGTGTAGTCCTGGATGTCCTGGAACTATGTAGACCAGGATAGCCTGCCTTTGATCTGACTTTGTAGTCAAAGATGGCCTTGAGCACTTGGATCTCCCTTCTTTCTATCTTTCAAGGGTGGAGATTATAGACACATACCCGGCTCCTGACTGATTTTATTTTATTTTGCAAATAAAGACCTAGACTGGGGAACAATTTACTTCAGCAACTGGTATGAGAGGAAAATATTGTAAAAAAAAAAAAAAAACACCAAGCCTGCCACACTTGTAAGGACAGAGAAAGGTTTTGAACATCATCTGTGACAGGGCAAATGTCCCTCCATCTTGTCTCTGCTGGAACCATCTTATTTAACCTAAAAGTGACCCCACACCCTTTTCAAATCCCTGCTATAAAAAGTCCCACGGGAAAGTACGCAACCCTATTCTAGAAACTCCAGGTCCAAATGTGCCAGCTCACTGTATGTTTCTGGATTCTCTTAAATTGCTTGCTTGCTTGCTTCCTTGCTTGCTTTACTTCCCCTGAAACTGCCAACCAGATTGTAGTTTTTTTGTTGTTGTTCTTTGTCTTTAAAAGTTCACTATAAAAGGCATTTGTGACTGCTCTGTGAGAACTTTTTCTCAATGGTCAGCTTAATTCAGACTTTCAATTTGGACTTTGGTCAGGCTCAGTGGTCTTTGGGTTCCTACCCTGTGACACCAGCCAACTCACTAAAGCCACAAATCACATCCAAAATATTTACTGTATCTTGTGATCAAATTTCCAATATGATTCTGAATGTATGTATGATTGGATCTCATGAAAACATGAGGTCTTCCCATGAGGAAGGGCCAGATAAGCAGCTCTCAAGTAAAGCCATAGTTGACTTCTATGTCATAGTAAATCTTCCTTGGGGTTGGATTACGGGTGGAAGTGAGTTCTGGTTTGAAGTGGCAACAATATATACTCATTCCTTCCCTAACCCAGACTATACAAAGATGTTTTGCAAAGGCTTTTAAGAAGAATTAGGGGCTGGGGTTGTATTCGCCTGGTAGAGGGTTTGTTTGCCTACCATGCACAAAGCCTGTATTCAAATGCCAACATGGTATGGGGGCACCTGTCTTTAAGTCTAACACCCAAGAGGTGGAGGCAGGCAGATCAGAAGTTCAAAGCATCTGGTGTTTGAGGAGGCATGGTCTTGTTGGAGTAGGTGTGGCTTTGTTGGAAGTCTCAGATACTCAAGCCACACCCAGTGTGACGGTTCTTTTTCCTGCTGCCTGCAGACCAAGATGTAGAACTCCCTACTCCTTCTCCAGTGCCGTGCCTGTCTGTATGGCACCATGCTTCCTGCCGTGATGATAATGAAATTAAACCTCTGAAACTGTAAGCAAACCCCAATTAAATGTCTTCCTTTATAAGAGCTGTCATAGTGGTCCAGGCCCCAGGAGCATCCAACCTCAAGCCCACGGCTCTATCCTCCTTCCCCAGGAAATGTGTCAAGGCTCCAGGAGTATCCAGTCTCTGGCACACAACCATACATACATTCTTGAGGAGGCCCATTAGGCCACAGAGATACCCAGTTCCAGCTTCCAGCCCACAGTTCTACCTGCCTTTCAAGAAGTCCAGCAGACACCATGAACACCCAGCCAATACCGGAGACAACCAGATGGCTAAAGATAAGAGCACAATTAGCAAGAACTAGAACAATATGACACCACCAGAACCCAGCTATCCTACTCCAGCAAGCGCTGGCTATCCTAACACAGCTGAAGCACAAGAAAACAGCCTTGAATCTATTCTTAGGAAGAGGATAAAGGCCTTCAAAGAGGAAACAAATAAATCCCTTAAAGAAATACAGGAAAACATAATCAAACAGATGGAGATCTTTAAAGAGGAAACAAATAAATCCCTTAAAGCAACATAGGAAAACACCATCAAACAGCTGGATATCTTTAAAGAGGAAACAAATAAATCTCTTAAAGGCATACAGGAAAATACAATCAAACAGGTAAAGAAAATGAATGAAATGTTTAAGACCTGAAAATGGGGCTGAAGAGATGGCTCAGCGGTTAAGAACACTATCTGCTCTTCCAAAGGTCATGAGTTCAATTCCCAGCAACCACATGGTGGCTCACAACCATCTATAATGAGATCTGATGTTCTCTTGTCGTGCAGGCATGCATGCAAATACTGTTCATATGTATAAATAAATAAAACTTAAAAAAAAGATCTGAAAATGGAAGACACAATAAAGAAAACACAAACTGAGTGAATTCTGGAGATAGAAAACATAGGGAAGAGAACAGGAACTACAGAGGTAAGCATCACCAAACAGAATACAAGACATGGAAAAGAGAAACTTCAGGTATAGAAGATACAATTGAAGAAATAGATACAACAGTGAAAGAAAATCTTAAATCTAAAAACCTCCTGATCGAAAACATCCAAGAAATCTGGAACACTATGAAAACATCAAACCTAAGAATAATAGGAATAGAAGAAAGATTCCCAGCTCCAAGGACCAGTAAATATTTTCTTTTTGTTTCTATTTTTTTCTCCAAGACAAGGTTTCTCTGTGTAGCCTTGGCTACCCTGGACTTGCTTTGTAGACCAGGCTGGCCTCCACCTCACAGAGACCTGCCTGTGTCTGCCTCCTGAATACTGGGATTAAAGGCATATGTCACTGTGCCCGGCCAAAACATATTTTCAACAAAACTGTAAAAGAAAATTTCCCCAACCTTAAGAAAGAGATACCTATAAACATACAAGAAGCTTACAAAACATCAAATAGATTGGACCAGAAAAGAAAGTCCTCCTGCCACATAATAATAAAAAACACTAAATGCACATAACAAAGAAAGAATATTAAAAGCTGCAAGGGGGAAAGGCCAAGTAACATATAAAGTTAGACCTGTCAGAATTATAACTGAAGGTAGATCTCTGTGAGTTTGAGGCCAGCCTGGTTTACAAAGAGAGTCCAGGACAGCCAAGGCTATACAGAGAAACCCTGTCTCCAAAAAAAAAAAAAAAAAAGAATTACGCCCGACTTCTCAACAGAGATGCTAAAAGCCAGAAGGGCCTGGGCAGATGTCTTGCAGATCCTAAGAGACCACAGATGCCAACCCAGACTACTATACCCAGAAAAACTTTCAAGCACCATAGAGAAAACAAGATATTCTATGAAAAAAAGAAAAAAAACAAAACAAAACAAATACAAGCATCTATGCATAAATCCAGCCCTACAAAAGGTACTAGAAGGAAAACTCCAACCCAAGAACGTTAACTACAACCAGGAAAACAGAGAAAATAAATAACTCCACCGCAGCAAAACTAACAGAAGAGAAGCACACACAGTACCATCACAATCATAAAAAGAACAGGAACTAAAAATCAGTGGTCATTAACCTCTCTCAACATCAATAGACTCAATTCCCCCATAAAAAGACACAGGCTAACAGAATGAATGCATAAACAGGATCCATCATTCTATTACATTAAAGTGACATACCTCAGCAACAAAGATAGACATTACCTCAGACTGAAGGGCTGGGAAAAGGTTTTCCAAGCAAAAGAGCACAAAACGTAAGCGGGAGTAGTCATTCTAATAACTAATAAAATAGTCTTTCCTCCAAAATTAATCAAAAGAGATGAGAAAGGCTACTTCATACACATCAAAGAAAAAAATCCACCAAAAGGACATCTCAATTCTGAATATCTATGCCCCAAATACAAGGCCAGCCACATTTGTAAAAGAAACATTACTAAAGTTTAAATCACACATTGAACCCCACATGTTAGTAGTAAGAGACTTCAACCCCCACTCTCTCCAATGGGCAGATCATCCAGACAGAAACTAAACAGAGAAATAATGAAACTGACAGATGTCATGAATCAAATAGACCTAACAGATACCTATAGAATCTTTCATCCAAATACAAAAGAACATACCTTTTTTCACCACCTCACAGAACCTTCTCCAAAATTAACTATATAGTTGGTAACAAAGCAAACCTCAACAGATACAAAAAAATTGAAATCTTATTGTAGCTTATCAGGTCACCATGGATTAAAACTGGACTTAAACAACAGAAAGCCTACAAACTCATTGAAACTGAACAACTCTCTACTCAATGACCACTGGGTCAGGAAAAGAAAGGAAGAAAGAAGGAAGGAAGGAAGGAAGGAAGGAAGGAAGGAAGGAAGGAAGGAAGGAAAAAAGGAAAAAAAAAAAAGAAAGAAAGACTTTCTAGAATTTAATGAAAATGAAGGCACAACATACCCAAAATTATGGGACATAGTGGAAGCAGTGCTAAGAGGAAAGTTCATAGCACTAAGTGCCTTCATAAAGAAATTGGTAGGCTTCCCATGTTCTCCATATCTCTTCATTATAGCATCTCATACTAGCAACTTAACATTCCTTCTGAAAGCTCTAGAACAAAAAGAAGCAAACACACCAAAGAGGACTAGATGGCAAGAAATAGTCAAACTCAGGGCTTAAACCGATAAATCAAGAACAAAGAGAAAAATAGAAAGAATCAATAAAACTAAGAGCTGGTTCTTTGAGAAAACCAACAACATAGTCAAACCCTTAGCTAAATTAACTAAAAGGCAGAGAGACAATATCCAAATTAAGAAAATCAGAAATGGAAAAGGGACATAACAATAGACATGAGAAAATCCAAAGAATTATTAGGTCTTACTTCAAAAGCCTATATTCCACAAAATTGGAAAATCTAAAGGAAATGGACTATTTTCTTAATAAATACCGCTTACCAATGTTAAATCAAGATCAGGTAAGCAATTTAAATAGTCCTGTAACCCCTAAGGAAATAGTAGTCATCAAAAGTCTCGGAACTTAAAAAACGCCCAGGGCCAGATAGTTTCAGTGCAGATTTTTTTGGTTTTGTTTTTTGCTTTTTGTTTGTTTGTTTGTATGTTTTCTTGTTGTTGTTTTGTTTCTCTGTGTAGCTTTGGCTGTCCTGGAACTTACTATGTAGACAACACTGGCCTTGAACTCAACAGAGATCCACCTGCCTCTGCCTCCCCAGTGCTAGAATTAAAGGCATACTCTACCACCACCTGGCCCAGGGAACAATTCTACCAGACTTTCAATGAAGAGCTAATACCAATACTCCTCAAACTGTTCCACAAAAAAAAAAGCAACAGAAGGAACATTGCCAAATTCATTCTATGAGGCCAGAGTCACCCTGATACTTAAATGACACAAAGACCCAACAAAGATAATTGCAGACCAATTTCCCTTATGAACATTGATGGAAAAATAATCAATAAAATAATCACAAACCAACCAAGAACATGTAAAAAATATTATCCATCATGATCAAGTAGGCTTCATCTCTGGGATACAGGGGTGGTTCAATATATGAAAATCCATCAATGTAATCCATCATATAAACAAACTAGAAGCAAAAACACATGATCATCTCATTAAATGCTAAAAAAAAAAAAAAAAAACTTTGACAGAATTTAACAGCCTTTCATATTAAAAGTCTCAGAGCTACAAGATGCATACCTAAACACAATAAAAGCAATATACAGCAAGCCAATAGCCAACATCAAATTAGATGGAAACTTAAAGAAATTCCAGTAAAATCAAGGACAAGACAAGGCTGCCCACTCTCTCCGTATCTCTTCAACATAGTACTTGAAGTTCTAGCCAGACCAATAAGACAACTAAAGGAGATCAAGGGGATACGAATTGGAAAGGAAGAAGTCAAAGTATCCCTGTTAAAAGTACACATAAGTGGCCCCCAAAATTATACCAGAGAACTCCTTCAGCTGATAAACACCTTCAGCAATGTAGCTGGATACAAAATTAACTAAAAAAAAAAAATCAGTAAATCTCCTATATACAAACGACAAATGGACTGAGAAAGAAATTAAAGAATAACACCCTTCACAATAGCCACAAATAATATAAAATATCTTGACATTACTCTAACCAAGCAAGTGAAAGAATAGTATGACAAGAACTTCAAGTCTCTGAAGAAAGAAAGTGAAGAAGATATCAGAAGATAGAAAGATCCCCCATGCTCGTGGATCAATAGGATTAACATAGTAAAAATAACCATCTTACCAAAAGCAGTATATATAATCAATGCAATTCTCATCAAAATACCAGCACAAGGTGGCTGGAGAGATGGCTCAGCAGTTAAGAGCCCTAACTGCTTTTCCAGAGGATCTGGGTTCAATTCCAAGCACCTACATGGCAGCTTATAACTATCTGTAACCCCAAGATCTGATACACAGACATACATGCAGGCAAAAACACCAATATACACAAAATAAAAATAAATAATTTTTTAAATGCCGACACAATTCTTTACAGACCTTGAAAAATTCTCAACTTCATATGGAAAAGCAAAAAAACAAAAAACAAAAACAAAAACAAAAAAAAACCCCAAAACTCGGAATAGCTAAAACAATCCTGTATAATAAAAGAACTTCTGAAAAAAAAAAAAAAAAAAAAAAAAAAAGAACTTCTGGCGGTATCACAATCCCTGATTTCAATGATTTCAAGCTGTACTACAGAACAATAGTAATAAAAACTGCATGCTATTGGCATAGAAACAGACAGGTTGATAAATAGAATAGAATCGAAAAAACAATAATAAACCCACACATCTACAGACACTTGATTTTTAACAAAGACACCAAAACCATTCATTGGAAAAAAGAAAACATCTTCAATAAATGGTGCTAGTCTAACTGGAGGTTGGCATGCAGAAGAATGCAAACAGATCCATATTTATCATCCTGCACAAAACTCAAGTCCAAGTGGATCAAAGACCTCAGAATAAAACCAGATACAGTAAGTCTAATAGAAAAAAAAATGGAGAATAGCCTTGAACTTATTAGCACAGGAAACAAATTCCTGAACAGAACAACAGTTCAGGCTCTAAGATCTACAATTAATAAATGGGCCCTCATGAAACTGAAAAGCTTCTGTAAAGCAAAGGACACTGTCATCAGAACAAAATGATAGGGAAAAGATGTTCATCTACCCAGAATATATAAAGAGCTCAAGAAGTTAAGTACCAACAATCCAAATAATCCAACTAAAAAGAATTCAAAAAAATTAAACAGCAACAAACCAAATAACCCAATCAAAAAAAAAACTGGGCTACAGAGCTAAACAAAGAATTCCCAACAGAGGAATATCAAATGGCTGAAAAGCACTTAAAGAAATGCTCAACATCCTTAGTCATCAGGGAAATGCAAATCAAAACGACTCTGAGATTCCATCTTATACCTGTCAGAATGGCCAAAATCAAAAACCCAGTGACAGCTCATGCTGGCGAGGATGTGGAGAAAGGGGAACCCTTTTCCATTGCTGGTGGGAATGCAAACTTGTATAACGACTGTGGAAATCAACCTGGTGGTTTCTGAGAAAACTGAGAATAGGTTTACCTCAAGACCCAGCTATACCACTCCTGGGCATATACCCAAAAGATGCTCCACCATACCACAAGGAAATTTGCTCAACTATGTTTATAGCAGCTTTTTTTTTTGTAATAGTCAGAAACTAAAAATAACCTAGATATCCCTCAACCAGGATACAGAAATTATGGTACATTTACACAATGAAATACTACTCAGCTATTAAAAACAAGGAAATCATGAAATTTGCAGGAAAATGGTGGGAACTAGAAAAGATCATCCTGCGTGAGGTGACCCAGAAGCAGAAAGACACACATGGTATATACTCACTTATAAGTGGATAATTGCCATAAAGTACAGGATAACTATACTACAATCCACAGACCCAAAGGAGCTAAGTAACAAGGAGGGCCCAAGGGAGGATGCTTGAATCTCCCTCAGAAGGAGAAATAAAGTAGGTATTGGAGGTCCGGTGGATGGAGGGAACTGGGTAGGAGAAGGGATTGGAAGGGGAGCATAGTTGGGGATTATGAGTAGGGAGAACAGGGGAAAGAGAGGGCAAGGTGAGAGAAGGGAAATCAAAGGGGAGGCATCTCTGGGACATACCAGAGACCTGGTATAGGGAAGGCCCCAGGAAGTCTGAGACTCCTAGAAACGGGGGATATAAAGCCTGGAGTGGCCACCTTCTGTAGCCAGGCAGAACTTCCATTGGTAGGATAAGGAAATTAACCCACTCACAAAACCTTCATCCTAAAATTTGTCCTGCCTACAAGATGTGCAAGGACAAAGATGGAGCAATGATTGGTCAACCAATGACTGGCCCAACTTGAGACCTACCCCATGGGAGAGAGCCAACCCCTGACACTATTAATGAAACTCTGCTATACCTGCAGACAAGAGGCTAGCATAACTGTCTTCTAAGAAGCCTCACCCAGCAGCTGATGGAAACAGACACAGAGACCCCCAGCCAAGCGTTAGAGCTCAGGGAGTCCTATGGAAGAGTTGGCAGAATGATTGAGGGAGCTGGAGGGGTCAAGGACTCCACAAGAAGACCTGCAGAGTCAACTAACCTGGACCCATGGGGACTCACAGAGATTGAACCGCCAATCAAAGAGCAGGCATGGACTGGTCTTAGGCCCCTTGCACATATGTAACAGATGTGCAACTTGGTCCTCATGTGGATTCCCCAACAACTGGAGTGGGGGCCCTTTCTGACTTGAGGCATGCCTTTGGATCCCTTTCTCCTAACTGGGTGGTCTTGTGTGGGCTCAGCGGGAGAGTCACCTAGTCCTGCAGCAACTTAATGTGCCAAGCATGGCTTGGTACCCATGGGGGACCTCCCCCTTCTCTGAGGAGAAGGAGAGGAGATAATGAAGGAAGGGGGGCCTGCAGTTGGGATGTACAGTGAATAAATAATTTTTAACACCCAGAGGACAAAATTTTATTCTCTCTCTTTTTTTTAATAAACTCATTTTCTTTTTTCTTTTTAAAATTTTTATCTTTATTAATTACAATTTATTCATTTTGTATTCCCCCCTGTAGCTCCCTCCCTCCTCCCCTCCCAATCCCACCCTCCCTCCCCCTTCTCCACCCATGCCCCTCCCCAAGTCCACTGATAGGGGAGGTCGTCCTCTCCTTCCTTCTGATCCTATTCTATCAGGTCTCATCAGGAGCGGCCGCACTGTCTTCCTCTGTGGCCTGGCAACAAAGTCACTCTTTACCACCTTCCCTTGTCTTTATCCATAGCAAAATAAATAGCTGTTCCCTCCAGGGGTGACATCAGTCCTAGATGGTCCAGTGGAGATGAAGAACTTGCTGGAAGGCCTTAGTCCCAAGTCCTAGACTCAGCTGTCATCCTCCTCCTCATACTCTCTCTGACTCACGTGAGCTCCCCAGCAGATCCATTTGCCGGAATCTTCCCGACCGGTATCCCACATGTATTGGATGGCCACTTTGAATTCAGCTATCTGATACCCAAAGAGCTTCAGGATTCAGGCCTGCTCTGGGGTCAGCCCGTCACTGTCCTTGCATACTTTGTAGTCAGATAACAGGGTCCACACCTTTCTTGAGGGCTGTGGGCCAGCCCAGCCACCTCAACTGTGGCTCCAGGGAATGAGGGAACTGCTTCAGGGGCCCCGGATCCAGGCTCACAGTTCAAGTTGCTTTGTCTCCAGCTCGGGCAAACGCCATTTCTATATGCTTTTTGAATCACTCATTCACCTCCTCCTTCATGCGGTTGGTAAAAAAAAAAAAAAGAAGAAGCCAACTTTACCTCTCAACTTCTTGGTGACCAGAGGCAGGTTGTCTTTGTTTTCGTCAGACTAACTGTGGGCTTCGACACAAGGCCACCATTATCACTTTGATTTTGCCAAAGAACATCCGGCTGTGCTTCCTGTCTTCCAGATGTCCTTCAGCTTGCCGTTCCTCAGGTTGGCCACAGAGAAGACGAAGAGGTACTTCCACACCTTCCCGAAGCTCTTCCAGCAGGTTCTGCTTCCATGCCAAGCCTTTTTTTTTTTTTTTTTTTTTTTTTTTTGGCAGCTTTTGTTAAGGAAACTTTCTTGTCTCGTTTGGATTTGAGCATCGCTCTAAAAGACATGTGCAGCGAAGACCCAGCAGCCCCAATAAATAAATTTTTTAATTAAAAAAATTTTTATAAAAAGCGTAGTGTCTCTTCACAGCAATAGAAACCCAAGACAAGGGGGTGAAATACCTTTGTGAATGGAAAAAGAAATCTGAGAAAACAATAAAAATACACACACAAGAATTTTAATTTGCTTTGCTTTGTTGCTCCTCATTTTCTTCTTTGTAGACCAGCTGGCCTCAAACTCAAAGAGATCCACCTGCCTCTGCCTTCTTACAGACATGCGCCACCACTCTTGACTCTGTTTTGTTTTTCTATGCAAGATTTCTCTGTGTAGCTCTACCTATCCTACACCACTCTGTAGCCTGGGCTAGCCTTGAGTTCAGATATCTGCCTGCCTCTGCTCCCTGAGTGTTGGGATTAAAGGCATGTGCCACCATGCCCAGCCAAGGACAAGAATTTTAAAAGCAATACTTAAAATTAGGCATGTTGGTAAATATCTGTTATCCCAGCACATGAGAAGTGGAGACAGGAGGATCGGGTGTTCAAAACCAGCCTCAGCTACATAAAGAGCTTGAGACCAGTCTGGGCTGCATGAGGTCCTTTCTCAAAACACAAACAAAACTGACATTTACTATTCTTGGGGGGTGGGGGGGGAGAGATGTGTTCCTCATTGAAAATGGATGGTTTTCATTTTAAAATAAGGCTTGGCATCTGCCACAGACCCATCTGGTTCAGCCTTCTCAGTGCCAAAAGGAAGACTAAGCTGTCCATCTTGCAGAGAAATCTCTGCCACCGTGCGACAGTGTCTTTGATGATCCCCTGGGAGGGAGACATGGCCCAGTGGCTAAAAGCATACACTAACTCCTCTTGCAGAGGACTTGAGTTCAGTTCCCAATATCCACATCAGGTCTAGAGCCTCTGACATCCCCCAGGAAACGAGCACATAATTAAAAATAATTTTTCAGCTAGGGTCACTCCCACAGACTCCCCAAAGCCTCCCCCATCCCAGAGATGGCCCACCACCACCACCCATTTCCACTCTCTCTCCCGGTACTCCCTGAGACTCCTAGGAGCTGGGGAATATGGAACCTGGAGCGGCCACTTTCTGTAGCCAGGTGGGATTTCCAGTGGAGGGAGAGGGGCGCCAACCCACGCATAAAACCTTCAACCCAAAATTTATCTTTCCTACAAGAAGTGTAGGGATAAAGATGGAACAGAGATTGAGGAAATGGCAAACCAATGACTGGCCCAATGTGAGACCCACCCCACAGGAGAGAGCCAACCCCTATCGCCATTAATGATATTCTGCTATGCTTGCAGACAGGAGGCCAGCATAACTGTCCTCTGAGAGGCATAATCCAGCAGCTGATGGAAACAGATGCAGAGACCCCCAGGCCAAGCTTGGGGAGTTCTGTGGATGAGTGGGAGGAAGGATTGAGGGAACCAGAGGGGTCAAGGACACGAGAAGACCTACAGAGTCAACCAACCTGGACCCATGGGAGCTCACAGAGACCAAACCACCAACCAAAGAGCATGCATGGGCTGCACCTAGTCTCATAAACTTATGTAGCAGAAGTGCACCTTGGTCATCATGTCCTAACAATGGGTGTAGAGGGCTGTCTCTGACTCTGTTGCCTGCCTCTGGCTCCCTTTCCCCTAGCTGGGCTGCCTTGTCTGGCCTCAGTGGTGGGAGAGGATGTGCTTAGTCCTGCTGTGACTTGAGATGCCAGGGTGGATTGTTACCAATGGTAGGGGGTGGGGCTTCTGTTCTCGGAGAAGGAGAGGGGGGAATGAGGACAGGGGTGTGTGAGGGTGGGACTGGGAGGAAAAGAGGGAGGGTATTGGGATCAGGCTGTAAAGTGATTAAATAAATAAATAAATGGGAAAATAAATTTTTAAAACATTTTATGTGTAAGTGTATATGTTCATGTATGGGTGTTTGTGCACATGCGTGTGGAGACCAGAGGTTGACATTGGATATTTTCCCCAATAACAGTCTACCTTATTTTTTAATGTTTAAAGTGTGAAGTGTGAAGTGTGTGTGTGTGTGTGTGTGTGTGTGTGTGTGTGTGTGTGTAGAGTTCAGAGGACAACTTTCTTTCTCTTTCTTTCTTTCTTTCTTTCTTTCTTTCTTTCTTTCTTTCTTTCTTTCTTTCAAGACAGGGTTTCTTTGTGTGGCCTTAGTTGTTGAGGACTCACTTTGTACACAGAGAAACCCTGTCTTGAAAAACCAAAATAATTTTCCAAAGTAAGGGGAACACGGACTATTTCTAACAGGATCTCAAGGGCAGGCTGTTTGACGACCCCCCCCCCCCCGGGGAGGAGCAGTCTGTTAGGCCACAGAGGAGGACTTTGCAGCCAGCCCTGAAGATATCTGATAAAACAGGGTCAGATGAAAGGGGAGGAGGTCCTCCCCTATCAGTGGACTTGGAAAGGGGCAGGGAGGAGACCAGGGAGGGAGTGTGGGGTTGGGGAGGGAATGAGGGAGCGGGATACAGCTGGGACACAGAGTTAACAAAATGTAACTAAAAAGAAAAAAATAATAAAAAAATTAAAAAAAGAAAAACCTAAATAAATAAATAAATAAATAAATAAATAAATAAATAAATAAATAAATAGATTCCAAAGCTCTTTCTGAGAAAGGCTCAGGGCTACATTGGGATCCCAAACACCCAGTGTTAGTCACCAGCCAGTACCACCTACTACTTTCTAGTCATTTAAACCGGTGCCCGAGCAATCTTCTCTAGAGGGATACTCCACAATAGTGACAGGGTTTGAGAGGCCAGGGCAGGAAACTTATCCGGGTTATACTGTAAGACCCTGTCTCAAAACAGAAGGGGCTGGGAATGTAGATAGGCTGGTACATGAGGTCCTAGGTTCGGATCTCAATACCATATAACCAGACGCAATGGTGCACATCTGTAATGCTTCCACTCAGGAGGTAGAGGCAGGAGGATCAGGTGTTCAAGGCCATCCTCTGCTACATAGTAAATTCTAGGTCACCCTGGGCTATACAAGACTTTGTCTCAAAGGTGTAAAAAGGTAAAGAAGCATGGTGATGGCTACTTGTGGTATACATAGAAGATTGAAAACCAAGAGTTTTGTTTTTTTATTCAAGGTATCTATATCTCAACTTAATCTATACTGGGGTTGTTTGTTTGTTTGTTCTGTTGTTGTCATTTGTTTGCTTGCTTGCTTTGTTTTTGTAACAAGATTTTGCTATATAGCCCAGGCTGGCCTCAAACTCTCACCCTTAGGGGTATAGCTATACTCGGATTACAGGTGCTTGCGATAACATCTTGCACAAGTTTTGTTTTGTGCATATCATCTGTTCACTTTAATACAGCAATCTGTTTGTATCTACACAATAAGAAAGAATTTGGCAGAGCCAGATGTGGTGACACATGCCTCTTACATCAGCGCTTGAGAGGATCAGGGATCCAATATCATCCTCACTACATCAAGATCATCTTCAAAGCAGGGCAGTACAGAGGCAGAGGCATGGAGAGTTCTGTGAGTTTGAGGTCAGCCTGCTCTGTAGAGCAAGTCACAGGACAGCCAGCATAACACAGAGAAGCCCTGTCTCAAAAAAAGTTGGATATAGTAGCTCAAGGCTTTAATCCCAGCACTCCAGAAGCAGAGGCAGGTGGATCTCTGTGAGTTCGAGGCCAGCTTAGTCTACATAGAGAATTCTAGGATGGCCAGTGTTACACAAAAAACCCTTGTCTTAGCTGGACATAGTGATGCATGCCTGTGATCCCAGCAATCAGGGAGGCAGAGACAGGTGGATCTCTGTGAGTTTGAGGCCAGCCTGGTCTACAGCGTGAGTCCAGGACTTGCCAGGGCTACACAGTGAAACCCTGTCTGGAGAAACAAAATAAAAATAAAAGCTAAAGAAGCAAATTAAGTAAACATTCAAATGTCAGCTTCTGACCTCCACGCACACATATATACACATAAAACATATACCACACACAAAAGCATTTTAAAAGAAAATAAAGTAGTGATCCTTTATATACAAAGGTCTTGAATTCAATCTGTGACCAAGGTGAACCTGGAATCTTTGATCCTTGTGCCTCAGCCTTCTAAGCAGCTGCCTAAACATTTGAAACTAGGGCTGGGGTAATGGCTCAGCAGTTAAGAGCATGGGCTGCTCTTCCATAGGACCAGGGTGAAATTCCCAGCACCCACATGGCAGCTCACGATCACCTGTAACTCCAGTTCCAGGGAATCTGGTCTGCAAAAGCAGCAGGCATCAATGTGGTCTATACACATACATGCGGGCAAAACACTCAGCTACACAGAAGAAAATAAACCTTTTAAAAGGTGTTTTTGAAGGTTTAAAAGCATTCTAGGCCTCCACCCCCAGGCTCAGCTTCCCATATGCCTCTTAATGCTGGGCATAGAGCTCACAGAGAGAGAGAGAGAGAGAGAGAGAGAGAGAGAGAGAGAGCAGAAGATGGCATTCCAAAACACGAGAAAAATTTGCAAGACTTCTGAGGAGGCCATCCGGTCGAGAATGGAGAGCAGGCCCTTGATTAGACTTCAGAAAGGACAGGCAGATTGCAGTCCTTACAACCGGAAGTACCTGAATTCTGCCAACCATCAGTAGAGATGTCCTCATAGCCTCCAGAAAGACTTCAGCCCAGTCAATGCCTCCATCTTAACCCGGTGGTCCCTGACTAGTGCACCCAGCTGCGTCCCAGCAGACTCCGGACCTACTGAACGGTGTGAGCTAATAGCCGAGTTCCCACCAAGTTTGAGGTAACAGAAATCCAGTAGGCTGTGTTTAAAGGTATGAGAAAGCTGACACGTTCCCGGATGGTTGGTACGGAGGGCAAATTGGCAATAGCTAAAAACTGAAGTTACCCCTCCCTTTGACCCCACAGCTCTGCCTTTAGGGAATCCTCCCACAAATATATTCACACACTTGAGATATACACCACAGCCTTATCTAAAATCACAACAGGCTGTGTGTGGCCTACATCTGTGTCAACATGGAGGCCAGGCAAACACACAATGGCATGAGCCTTCACCATTAGCCACCCCAAATACACTAACACAGAAAGATGTACAGGAATTACTTTTAGGTAAAACAGAAAGCTTAGCAGGGCTGGGGAGACGGCTCAGTCAGTAAAGTATTTGCCACACCCACTGAAGTTTGAGTTCCATGTTAAAGCTGGGCATGGTGGCACAAGCCTGAAATCTCAGCACTGGGGAGGCAGACATAGGCGCTTAACCAGCCTGATCCAATCAGCGAGCTCTAGGGTTAGTGAGAAACACTGTCCCAGAAAGGAAGATGGAAAGGAACTGAGAAAGATGTCTGACATGGGCCTCTGCTCACCACAAGCGCATAGTGCTCAAGTACATACACACACACAGAAGCATATACAGATGCACAGACATGCACGCGCACACACTCGCACTTTCACTCAACGTAAGGTTTAGGGTGGTGGATAAAATGCCCAACTTAGGCAGAGGCTAAAAGGAAGACATCATCAGATGTGTTGATGGGTATCTATGGAAGAAGATAAACTAGTCCCAAGGTTTCTTTGGAAGGGACAGGAAGGAGAGAACCTGTTTCCCAATGACCTTTGTTCTTTCTTCTGAGAACAAAGATGTGTTTCTATTACCTGGCAAGAAAAACAAACACCAATAAAAGATTAAGATTAGCTTTGATCACATCGTTAGTTGGAGGAGGAGGAAAGAAGGGAGGAGGGAGGTGACAACAAGGAGGGCAGGCATACCTGCCACTTCTGCTCTGCTCAGCTGAGCCCAGTCAAAGAACAAAGGGACTCCTGAGAAGTGCATCATTAGGCGGTTTTGTCATTGTGTAAACATCAGTGCTCTTAAACAAAGATGGCGATGAAATCTTGGCCATTGGCAGGGACACTGCACAGTATAATTCTGTGTGTGCTCCCTTGTGTCTGCTGTCCATGCCAAGGAGAGTATTAAAGAAATGTGCCTGACTCTTGCACTTGGCACTAACCCACTGGCTCTCTTGCTACAAAGATACCCCTACAAGAATGACTGTTGGGGTTGATTGGACAATCTGGTGTCACCTCAGGCAGTTAGCCCTTCTCCCAAGAACACAATCCCTAGTGTCCCAAATTTATGATGAGACTAAACAATGAAGCAATTGATATCTTATTTTGTATTTATTTGGGGAGGGGGACACAGTCTTTGTCATCTAGCTCCAGTTAGCCTAGTATTCAATATATAGCCCAGGATGGCCTCTCTCAAACTCACGCCATTTCTCCTACTTCAGCCTCCCAAGTGCTAGGATTATGGGCATGTACCATCAGTCCTACCCCAGTTAATACTCGATCATGTTTCCTCCCCACTTTGAGAGAAAACACTTGGTTTGGTTTGGTTTGGTTTGGTTTGGTTTGGTTTGGTTTGGTTTGGTTTGGTTTGGTTTGGTTTGGTTTGGTTTGGTTTGGTTTCGTTTAAGACAGGGTTCCATATATATCAGATTAGCCTAGAACTCATTTTATAACCAAAGATGTCCTTGAACTTCCCACATTTTGTGATGACAGGCTTGTGCCAACACACCTGGTTGATCTATCAAACCCAGGGCCTCATGCTACACACTGAGCCACATCTCTGGCTTGGAAATGTTTTATGTTTAGTTGAGAAACATCTAGGTGTTAGGACCAATGAAATGATGATGCACACAGATTTTTATATGAAAGAGGTTTATTAGATGGAGATGAAGAGAGAGGAGAGAACAAGACATGATAGGGGGAAGGGAAGGGGTGCTCCAACAGAGAAAGGGGAGAGAGCACGAGAGCAAAAGTAAGAGGGCAAGAGGGAAAAGAGCAACAAAGTGGAGGGTTGATCCTTTTATGGAGCAATTTAACCATGCCTGCCAGGTGTGGTTTCCTGGCGGGTGACACATGACATCATAGGTTGCTAGGCAACCCAGAAGCAGGCTACCTAAATACTAACATCCCTCCCTTTTTCTGTAATTAAAAAATGAGGAGCTTGGGCTGCTTCTCATGTAAGGCAAGTTAAAGTATATAAACTTTATATACATTGGAAGGGCTCTTGGTTGCCATGCAAGGGGGTAAGAAAGAGAGAAAAAAATAATAGCAAAAAAATGTCCTAGTCTAAAAGCAGATAAAAATAAACAGAGAATTAATTATGATTAAAAATTTTCATACCAAGTGGTCACTTTAAGGTTTACAGTTTAATTTTAAAAATGTTTTGAGAGTATAAAAAGAAACCAGAGAGTATATTTAGTGAGATAGCAGGCAGAGAGAAACAGACAAAACTTTGAGAAAAGATAAATAGAGAATTGTTTTTTACTTCACGGATAGCTCTTAGTGTTACTGGATATTAGACATTTGAGTAGGGCAAATGTAGGTGTAGAAGCCAGAGGTTTCCAACCTATGAGGAGAGAATATGAGGAAGCCGTTCTTGTGAATGAGAAAGAGGAAATGGAAATGGACCATATGACTAGAGTGGTTCGTCAGCCAAATAGCACGGCAGGTCATGGGCTTAAACCGGCTAAGCCTGAGAAACTCAGTGCCTGGTAACAGGGCTTTATCTGCAGTAAGGCTGATTTCTTGTAGAGGGACTCTCATCCACAGAAAAGGATAGGGGCAGATAGGCAGCTTTAGAATGGAGGTAGAAAGGGGCACAATGGCCTTTTAGGGTCTACAAGAGACTGCAGTTTTGCAGCTCCGAAAACAGTGGGACAGAAGCAAATTAGTAAAAGCAGCTGGCAGCGGGGGAAACCACAGCATTTTGGTTTTTTTTTTTTTTTATATAACAAGATGGCTGCCAACCATGTGACTGCCCTTGATTGCCCTAAGTTAAGGTGTCAGTGAAACCATGTGCTTGATCTAAGTGGAGATGGCAGTAAGACCATGGCTCCACCCTCCTTATCCTAAAATCAACATGGCAGCTAGCCATGTGCAGTGCGTGGCCATATTGGTATAGCAAGACTGCTTGCTAGTGGGATGGCTGTCCTGGCACAGTTCTAAACTCTCTGCATGTGTGTGGCATGGCTGATAGGAAGTTTGTGCAACTGAAAATCCTCTTCTGCAAGCCAGCCTCTTGCGGCAGGCATTCTATGGGAGATTTTAGACCTCGCCATGGGGCCTGAGGCAGTGGAGCCATCTGTGTGTGCACAGGGTCCCCAACAATTGCTTACCTAACAGCAATAGTTTAAAAGCAGGCTGTGTCTGAAGAGGCAGTTTCAGTGTCCGGCATCAGCGTTTTAGTTTCCCCAAGCTGATTCTGGAGCAGCATGAGTGTCTGCCTTGTCCTGGTGCTCAGAGAACATAGCAGGACGCCAAGTCTGAGTGGCCTTGAGCAGAGTGACAGATGTGCATGGTAAGGGCAGGGCAGTTGAGAGAAAGTGTACATTTTAAGGCATATGTGGTTGAGTGGTGGTTAGGGAAAGGTGGAACAGAAGAAAAATCTGTTGCATGCATCATGGTCGAGTAAGGGATCCTGGTGTGACCAGACCAGGTTCTACCAGGAGAGCCCTTCCTGGCCAATGCACCAATGTTAGGATCAATAAATGATGATGCACACAGATTTTATATGAAAGAGGTTTATTAGATGGAGATAAAGAGAGAGGGGGGGGGAAGGAAAGAGTGAGACATGATAGGAGGAAGGGAGGGGCGCCCCGACAGAGAAAGAGGAGAGAGCAGGAGAGCAGAGAGTAAGAGGGCAAGAGGGCAAGAGAGCAAGAGGGCGACAAAGTGGTGGGTTGATCCTTTTAAGGAACAATTTAACCACGTCTGCCAGGTGTGGCTACCTGGCAGGCGACAAATGATGACATCATAGGTTGCTAGGCAACCCAGAAACAGGTTACCTAAATACTAGCACTAGGAGCTAGGGCACAACAGGTTAAGGGTGTTTGCTTCCAAGCCTGAGGACTTGCATTCCAGCCCCTGAATCTATGTGTTGGCACCTACTCCAACACGCACTCTAACCTCCATATGGTGTGCTATGGAACATGGTAAAAAAATAAATGTAGGGCTGGAGAGATGGCTCAGCGGTTAAGAGCACTGATTACTCTTCCAGAGGTCCTGAGTTCAATTCCCAGCAACCACATGGTGGCTCACAACCATCTGTAATGGGATCTGATTTTCTCCTCTGGTGTCTCTGAAGACAGAACATGCATAAATAAATAAATAAATAAATAGATAGATAGATAGATAAATAAATAAACAAAGAAAGAAAGAAGTAAATAAAGTGTTACTATAATTTACTTATTAAAAATAAATGTAAAACACTTTTCTGTTTGTTTGTTTTGTTTTTAATTTTTCAATTTATTACACTTTATTCACTTTGTATCCCAGCTGTAGCCCCCTCCCACACCTCCACTCTCCCTCACTCTTCTCCCATCCCCCTTCCCCAGTACACTGATAGGGGAAATCCTCCTCCCCTATTTGACCCTAGCCTATCAGGTCTCATCAGGACTGGCTGCATTGTTCTCCTCTGTGGCCTGGTAAGGCTGTCCTCCCCTCAGAGGGAGGTGATCAAAGAGCCAGCCACTGAGTTCATGTCAGAGACAGTCCCTGTTCTCCTTACTAGAGAACCCACTTGGAGACTGAGCTGCCATGGGCTACATTTGTGCAGAGGTTCTAGGTTATCTCCATGAATGGTCCTTGGTTGGAGTATCAGAATCAGAAAAGTCCCCCGGGTTCAAATTTTTTGGTTCTGTTACTCCTTGTGGAGCTTCTGTCCACTCTAGGTCATTCTATCTCCCCTTTCTTTCATAAGATTCCCTGCACTCTGCCCAAAGTTTGGCTATGAGTCTCAGCATCTGCTTTAATACCCTGCTGGGTAGAGTCTTTCAAAGGCCCTATGTAGTAGGCTTCTGTCTTGTTCCTTGTTTTCTCCCTCTTACAATGTCCATCCCATTTGCCTTTCTGAGTGAGGATTGATCTTACCCAGGGTCCTCCTTCTTGCTTAGCTTCCTTAGGTATACAGATTTTAGTATGGTTATCCTATATTATATGTCTAATATCCACTTATAAGTGAGTATATACCATGTGTGTCTTTCTGCTTCTGGGATACCTCACTCAAGATGATCTTTTCTAGTTTGTTTGTTTTGTTGTTTTCTTTTCTTTTCTTTTTTCTTTTTTTCTTTTTTCTTTTTTTTTTTTTTTTTTGAGACAGGGTTCTCTGCAAAGCCCTGGCTCTCCTGGAACTTGCTCTGGAGACCAGGCTGGCCTCGAACTCAGAGATCCATATCTGCCTCTGCTTCCCAAGTGCTGGGATTAAATGCATGCACCACCATGCCCAGAAAACATTTTTTAAATAAGAAAATTGTCTAAACTTTCCTTAAAAGGCCAGCATTTCAAGATTAGATGTTGTTTCCTTTCAATAGGTGCCAATGTGGGGAGAACCTGGGGTAAGGTGTTTGTACAAACCGACCTGATTTGAAAGTTGAAAGCACTTGATCACAAACCTAATTCAGGGGCTGGGGAAATGGATGATCTGATGAAGTGTTAGCCACACAAACCTGAAGACCTGAGGCCAGTCCCCAGCGCGTGCTGACATTTCTGTTACGGTGGTATGCCCCTGTAATCCCAATGGGGGACGGAGGCGCTGGAAACACAGAGACTGGAACCCCAGTCCCGACGATGTGTACATGCGTGTAACCTCAGCATTCAGGAGGCAGAGGAGAGGAGGAACATCATAGATTCCAAGATAGACAAGGTTCCGTGAGGGGACCCTGACTCAGAAAGAGGTGGGGGGGCTGGTGAGGACTTAGCTTACTGCTTACAACCACCTGTAACTTCCGTTTAAGTGAAATTCCACGTCCTTTGGCATCCGTACGTATATGATACATATAAACACATCCAGGCACACAGACATACGCAAGAAATAAAATAAAATCCTTTTTTTTTTTTTCATTACATAAAACAAAGCAAAACAAAAGAAGGGCACACAGCACAAGCTGAAAGCCTGGCTGCGCTGTGCACACTGCATTCTGGCAGTCCTGCCATACAGGTTGGCACACAGTCCTGATGCTTCAGTTTGCCTTCTGTGTTTTTGACTGTATGATGATGGGAAAGTTAACTTATACAACCATTCTATTTATCACTTCGAGTTCAGCAGTCAACAAATTATGTGTGGTTTTCCCCAGTTTCTTCTAAAATGGGCTCTGTGTTCAGGCTTGCTCAGCTGTGGGTAAAGGGCTATGAACATTTTTCAGGAGTGTGGAGAGCTGCTTGTTTGGCAAGCTGCTTTGTTATTGAGTCTTCAGCAAAAACAAAATAAAACAAAACAAAACAAAAACATTTTCACCCTGGCCTTTACCTTGAGACAGAGAGAAACAGGACATTTTGCCAAGCTTCTTTAACTTGTTTGTGTGACCTTGAACCATTTCTGCTATACAGAGATGTGGTCTAAGAAAACAAATTGGCTCCATGAACCCCTTCCCTGTATTGGTATGCCTTGTTTTGCTTTGCCTATAAAAGGGAGCTGTAGAAAAAACTTGGGGCTGCAGTTTTTACTGACAGTCCTCTTAAGCTGATCCCTTGTGCCTTGCTTTATTTCTTTTAATCCTCACTTCCCAACCAGGTGGGTTCCATCACAGGAGAATGGGATCCATCTAGGTTAATTGACCAGCAGGTGGGGTAATCAACCACACATTCAATTTGGGATATTTCCTTTTCTTTTGCTTTTCTTTTCTTTCTCTCTTTTTTTTCTTTCCACACAGGGTTTCTCTGTGTGGCCTTGGCTGTCCTGGACCAGGCTGGCCTCGAACTCACAGAGACCCTCCTGCCTCTGCCTTCCCAAGTGCTGGGAATACAGGTGTGTGCCATCACACCCAGCTATTTTGGGATATTTTCTCAAGATATACTTTTATTTGTATTTATGTGTGTGTGTCTATGTGTTGGTTCATGAACATGAATATAGATACAGGGGCAGGAGGCAGAAGAGGGTGTCACATCCGCCTAGAGCTGAGGTCACAGACAGTTGCAATCCATCACACATGGGTGCTGAGAACTGAACTCAGGGGCTCTGCAAGGGCTCTTAACCGCTGGGCCATCTCTTCATATGCGAAGTGAAGGAGCTTGTCATCCTCTAGTTTCTTACATCCACATGCTACACCCCTTTCTGGTTCTTCTGCCTGGACCCCAATCCTTTTTCTTTTCTTTGTGGCTAACAAACTAGGGGAGATTTTATATATATATATATATATATATATATATATATATATATATATATATATATATATATATATATATATATAT
>NW_026585894.1:18837586-18851422 GCF_907164565.1 Psammomys obesus
TATATATATATATATATATATATATATATATATATATATATATATATGTTCCTGTTTGGCCTGCGTGGATGTATGTAGATGACCTATGATCCTGGTGCCCACGGAGGTCAGAAGAGGGTATTGCATCCCCTAGAACTGGAATTAGGTATGGTTGTAAGCCATCATTTGCTTCTGGGAACCAAACCCAGGTCCTCTGCAGGAATAACAAGTGTCCGTAACTGCTAAGCCATTCCTCCAGCTCTATACTAGGGTTTTGAATACCAGTTGGCTCCAGGCTTTTGCTTGGTGTCACCCTGGGATCCAGAAGATCTGGGTGGGGAACCCCTCCTTTGTGCTTGCAGAGCCTCCACTCACATCCCTGTTGGCTGCGTCTGTAGTCCCTTAAGCGGTTGCTGACTCAAGGACTTGGAGAGCTGATGGTTTATTCTGGACATGACCCCAGGAAACCCAAAAGAGAGGCCGGGTAGGGAGGAGAGACAATGAAGGCTGTGTTTGGGAGCTGGTCACCACCATGAGGCTCAGTCTTACTGGGGAGCAGCGTAGAGATCATAGGGAGCATCCCTCAGAATTGTCCCGTTGAAGCTTCCGCACCACACACTGTTAAGAAGCAGGGAGCTCGGAAGCAGAGTGTGTGCCCAGCAAATGTGAGTCTGGGTCCCAACCCAATACCTTCCAAAAGAAGTTAAGATGGTTACTGTCATGTTAGGTGATTTCTATGACAACAAAAATTGCCATAGAAATAAATATTGTTTCGGCCAGGTATGCACACTTATGGGGTGGGGGGGGTCATTCAAGGCCAGCCTAAGCTACATAGTTCAAAGCCAGCCTGGACCACATGAGACACTGTCTCAAACTGATAAAATAAAAAGGAAGCTGGAGAGACAGCTCAGATAGAATTCTTACTGCTCACATGCCTGTAATCCCAGTACTGGAGAAGTAGAGACCAGAAGGCCCCTGGAGTTCACTGGCCAAGCCCGTCCAGCCCTATCGCTGAGACCCTGTCTCAAAACATGAAACGGTGCTGGAAGGATGGTCAGCGGGTGAAGGCGCTTACCCTGTAAGCCTGGTGACCTGAGTTCCAATCCCAGAACCCACATAAAGGTGAAAGGAGAGAAGTGACTCCACAAAGCTGTCCTCTGACCTCTGTATGCCGGCTGTGCTGTATGTGCCCACCCCCACAATAAGAATACATTTTAAGATACTAAGGTGAACAGCATGTCAACTTGGGATCTCTGAGGAACATAATCACTCATTCATGCACACCCACCCACACATGAAGGAACACACACACACACACACACACACACACACACACAGTTTATTCATTCATTAAATGCACTGTCTCAGTAGAGAACAAAATGATTGGAGCAATTATCCACCAAGGCTCATCTCTTTCAACTTCCCTTCCCACACACACCATTTAGGGTTGGTCCTGTATTGGCACCCGAGCTGGGAGTCTGGGAGAGGCAGCAGGTGTCTGCCACAACAGCTAGCGATCTCGGGTGGACCCTGGGGTTATAGAGCAGGCCATTGACAGCATTCACATTTGCCCTTACATTTCTGGCCCAAATGGCCATAGTATTTCTTCCTCTCAGTTTCCTTCTGTATATACGGAAGGACTTCCGGCCTCAGGAAAGACAGTAGTACTTAGTACTCAAAAACTGTCTTCTCAATGAGGAAATGGAGGAATGAATGGACAAGCAGAGAGTTCAGGAGACGTTGCTGAGGGAGAAGATAGACTTGGGGCAGATGTGCTAGGATGACATTACGGACACTATCAATGCTCTCATGAGCTGTTAAACTAGAAAAGACAACTTCCACAGGTAAAGCTTGGCAGCCATTCAGGATTCCAAGTTCAAGGCCTGCCTGAGCTACGTGGCAAATGTAGAGAGTTCTGCTTGGGCAACTTAATGAGACTCTGTCTCAAAATCAAAATACGGGGCTGAGGCATAACTCAGTGGCAGAGCTCTGAAGGGGACGGAGGATGGGAAGGCAGGAAACACAAGAGTTTCAAGTCATAAAAATCTCCAGACAATTGGGAGAATATGATCACATGAAAAGCAGGGGTCGTTTCTCTAATGCCAAGAGTTTGGGGAGCCTCAGGAAGTGACAGCTTCCGTAGTACCTTCTGAGTCCATCCCCAAATCTCTCTCTCTCTCTCTCTCTCTCTGCCTCCAAGGAGAGGGGCTGCTTCTCTTCCATCTCCTTTTCAGGACTAAGTGCTATTAAAAGTAACAACAGGGGCAAAACTAAACTTACCCCAGACAGGAAGAACAAGTTGTGTGGAAATCAAGTGTCCTCACTTAATTACCTGACACTCCCTCCTGGCCTAGTTCATGGCCATGAAAGTGACCTGCCCATCACCCTTGGGCTAAAAGGTGTGTCCTTTCAAGCACTCCCAAGGCCTGCACCACACTGGCACTTGGATTAGGCGGTTTGGCCCCGGTGGAGTGGAAGAGGAAGGGAATTAAGCTGCTCCCACACCCTCTAGGCTGGAGCCAGGACCCCGACTCACTGCTGACAAGAACTCCTCCATGCCATTGATGTCATGGCTCACCTGGTCTACCTAACATAGGTGTGGCTACAGCAGGGACCCCTACTGGAAGGGAATGGGTGACTGTGGAGAACAAGGACCTTGTCTTCTATTGGCCTGGGATCTAACAGGACTACGTCAGTGGCCTGCGGGGATAAAATTGATGTTTAACTGCTGAAGGAGTCACTTCCCCACCTCTATATGTGGACGCTCAGAGTCACATACCTCTTCGCTGGTTTTCCTGCTGTGCTTCCACACACTGGCAGCAGCCTCTATCTCCCGTGCTCCCCTTGCCTAGGAGTGCTCACAAGCTTGGGGCCCTAATGATAACGGTCCCCATCCTGATGGTCAGTGAACTTTGGAGCTTAACTTCAAGGTGCTGGCTGCTGCTTCTTCTTTTTCTATTTTTGTTTGTTTGTTCATTTGTTTTTGTTTGTTTTCAAGACAGAGTTTCTCCATGAAGCCCTAGCTGTCCTAGAATTCACTCTGTAGACCAGGCTGGCCTTGGTCAGCCTTGTCAGAGAGTCAGAGATCTGCCCGTCTCTGGCTCCTAAGTGCTAGGAGTCACTACACCCAGTTCTCCTCCTCATCCTTTTCCTTCCCCTTCTCCTCCTCTGTAGTGCTGGGGATTGAACCTAGAGTCTCATTCATGTTAGGCAAGCGCTTTACCATTGAACTGCAGTGCAACCCACTTTTATTCTTTCATGGATAAGTAGATACATGGATGGATAGATAGACAGACAGACAGACAGACAGACAGACAGACAGACAGATAGATAGATAGATAGATAGATAGACAGACAGACAGACAGACTGACAGACGGACAGAATTTTGTTAAGTATTTTTAAAGATATCTTTTATTATTTATATGCATATGTTTGGATACTTAGGGAAGGATTTCAGATCCCCTGGAGCGGGAGTTACAGCTAGTTGTGAGCTGCCTGATGTGGGTGCTGGGAACTGAACTTGGGTCCTCTGAAAGAGCATCCTGGCTCTTAATCACTGAGCCATCTCACCGGCCTCTTTACTCTTTCTTTTGACGAAGGTCCTCTTTAAGTTGCTCAAGCTGGCCTTGGATTCATTCTGAAGCCCAAGAAGACCTTGAACTTATCATCCTTCTGCCTCAGCCTCCTGACTTACTGAGGTTTCAGTCACTGGATCATTAAATCCAGATTGAATCATTGAGTCACTGAATCCAGACTCAAGGAGCCTGTAGATGTTGGCTCCTCAACATCTGCCTATAGCTTGATTTCCTCATATTTCTGTAAGTCCATACAGAGCAGAACTTTCTGTCCAGACCACACAGTACCATAGGACAACTCAGAATGAGATGCCTTGTCCTCTTGCAGCTCAACCATGTGCCTCCTAGGCACTGCATGTGGCTGAGATGCTCGGGAGGAATGGGACACAGTGAAAGAAAAATGTCCTCTCAGAATCTCAACTGAAAATTTGGCCCAAAACATTCAGCATGTGGTTTCTCTTTCACCTTACTCAACTTTCCACCCTTTTCTCTGGCCAGAAGCCCAGAAGAGTGACCTTGGAACCGGCTGCCACTCCTTTCCTAGCCCCACCTTCAGGTTTCTGTTCACAGTTCCTGGGAACCAGAAGGAACAACCTTTACGCTTTTACTTCTTCCAGGTTGTATGTTCTAAGGCAGCAAGACCCAGTGGCCAGAGAGATGACAGTTCTGTATTTTGGGAGAGACATTGTGATTTTTCTACAAGACTGACTGGGGATTTTCTCAAAAAAAAAATTTTTTTTTTTTTTCCTGTTATCAAGAAGATGGTTTCAGGCTATCCAGGGAGAAGGATGTTTGTTGGTTTGTTTTGAGACAGGTTGTAGCTCAGGCTGGCCTACAACTCATACCAATCCTCCTGCCTCACTTTCCTTCTTTTTATTTATTTTTTTTAATTTTTTTCTCAGTTTCCTTCTTGAGCACTGAAATTCAGGCATCTACTACATTTCCCGAAAAGGTTGTATATACACAATGCAAGGGTGAGCTGGAGGTTGTAGCTTAGTGGTGATAGATAGATAGATAGATAGATAGATAGATAGATAGATAGATAGATAACATATATTAAAGAGTTTCATGTAGTCCAGACTGGCCTTGAACTCACTATATAGCAGGAGATGAGATTTCATTCCTGATCCTCTTACCTCGTTCTCCCAAGTACTAGGATTACAGGTGTGTGTTATCATGTCAGGTTCTATGTGGTGCTAAGGATTAAACCTAGAACCTGGTACAGGCTGGGCAAGCACCCTACCAACTGAGCTGCAGCCCTTTACCTTATTTTATATATGAATATATCGACACACTTATGCAGAGTTCAGAAAAGGATATCAGATCTCTAGAACTGGATGTAGAGATGATTGTGAGCTGTTATATGGATTCTGAAAACCCCAAATTGGGTTCTGTGCAAGAGCAATCAATGCTCTTAACCACTGAGCCATCCATCCACCTCCTTTTTTGAGATCGGATCTGCCATTCAGCTCTTAGCTCCCCAGTTTGCTGGACTGGCCGGCCAGGGAGCTCTGAGAACTCACCTGTCTTCATTCCAGCAGTGCTAGGATGGCAGATGAGTGTACTCACCCCAATTTTTTATATAGGTTCTGGGAACCTTACCTCAGGTCCTCATGCTCATGTGCCAGGCACTTGATCATCTGAGCCATCTCCCCAGCTCCACAAATCAACTTTTTCTTGCCCATCCCATGATGAGGCTCTTCTCTCTTGTACTGTGTGTGTGTCATTGTCATGGCCTCCTGGAAGCACATTCCCATCAGAATGTATCCCAGCTTTTAGAAATGACATTGGCAGAAGGGGAGGAGGACCTACCCTATCAGTGGACTTCGAGAGGGGCTTGGGAGGAGATGAGGGAGGGAGGGTGGGATTGGGAGAGAATGAGGGAGGGGCTACAGCTGGGATACAAAGTGAATGAACTGTGATTACTATAATAAATAGATAGATAGATAGATAGATAGATAGATAGATAGATAGATAGATAAATAAAAGAGATGACGTTGGCTCATCCATCCATACCCTAACTACCTCAAGTTCACCTCCAAGTCAAGGTGAGTAAGTAGCCTTCAGACCACAGACAGCACAGATTTTAATGACTCTGTGCCTGGTTCACTCTCCTGTAACCCAGTATAGTCTGGTCCACTCTCCCCAAGACCTTGACCCACACTGCCCTGGATTTGTGTGTGGGTAGTGGAGCCCAAGGCCCGGGCCTCGAACTGAAGTCTTCTCTTGGATTACTGCCATGTTTCCCTCCAGAACCGCAGGGGCTGCCCTTAAATTTTTACCCAGTAGGAACCCACATTTCCCAGGGTGACTATGAGCTCTTCACAGGTGTTGTTATGTGCTTACTTGTAAATCACCTTCCCTCTACTACTTAGAAATGTCACTAAAAGTGAAGATTCTAATCCTGGCCTGAAGTTACAGCCTGTAATTCCAATACCTGAGAGGCTGAGACAGGGGGGATGAGAAGATCAGACCTTCTCGGACTACAGAGTAAACTCAGGACCAGCCTCAGCAACTTAGGGAAAACCTACCTTGAAATTAAAAAAAAAAAAAAAGGCTGAGATAATAGCGAATTCAAGACAAGTTACATAAATGCAGGTTTGTTGGGGGCAGCTCTTGGTCCCAAAGCACTGGGCCAGGGAAGTCACCATGCATGCAGGGGAGAAAAGGACATGCATAGACTAGGAGGGAGAGAGGGGGAGGGGGAGAGAGCGAGAGCGAGGAAATGCAAATAAAAGAGAGGCGAGAACAAAAACGTCTAGATAATACAGGGAAGCCCCGCCCCTGGGTGGGAGAGTTCAAGGTAGAGGGCAACAAGTGCCAGCCGCACCCTGTAACAGGTAGGAACTGAGGGATGCCAGGAGGGCCCAGGGTCAGGTCTGCTTGGGTTGGAAAGGCACCTCAGCATCTTGTACAGGGTATGAAGCCCAACAGTGAATGGACATTTAAAAAGCAGATTCCCAGCTCCTGGAATCTCTGAAGGTAGGCAAATATGATTTTTTTTTAGTAACAGCTTAAACTGAAACATAGTTCACAACCTGTAAAATGTATTCTTTTAACTGGATAATTCAACTGGGGATGTAGCTGAGCCGTGCTATGCAAGAGACTGGTTTCCAAGCCCAACAATGCAAAAAACAAACAAACAAACAAACAAAGAAGCGGGGTGGTCATGGTGCATGCCTTTAATCCCAGCATTCAGGGATGCAGAGGCCAGCCTGATCTACAAAGCAAGTTGAAGGCTACACAAAGAAACCCTGTATTGAACCCCCCAAAAATAAAATTAAAAAAATACATTGTTAATGGGTTTTCTCAGAACCACAGAGTTTTGCAGCCATCACCATTATTTTTTTTTTATTTTTTAGATTTATTTATTTTTTTAAATGAGTGTTTTGCCCACATGTATGTATATGCACCATGGTGCCCTCGGAGGTCAGAAGAAGCCATGTGATGCCCTGGAACTGAATGCTGGATCATGCAGGCGCTAAGAACCAAACTCCGATGCAAGGGCTCTTATCAACTGAGCCATCTTGCCAGCCCCTACCGAATTTCAAAACATTTCTGTCTCTCCCAAAGGAAATCCCTTACCTATTAGCAGTCATTTCCCATCCTCATCCCCCAACTCTAGCAACCATGAATCTGTTATCTGTCAATAACAGTGCACCTGGGCTGGACTCCTCATATAAACAAAACTGTAAGCTAGGTGGGGTGGGGCAGGTCTGTGACGCTAGCACTTGGGAGCTGAAGGTTATCCTCAGCTACATACCAAGTTGGATGCCCATCTGCTTTCCATGAGACCCTGCGCTGGGATAAAAAAGGCAAAGAGGTACCCTGGGCAGGTCCCAGGCCAAAGGATGCCACTAAGAGATAATGCCACACAACAGAAAAATACAAGGGGGAGAGGAAAGAGGTGGTCTTATAGCAAGGGCATAAGAAAGAGATAGAAACAGACAGAGAGACTAAGAGATAGAGAGACGGAGATCTGGGGTAGCTGGGAAGGGATTTTTGTTTGTTTGGTTGGTTGGCTGGTTGGTTTTTTTTTTTTTTTTTTTTTTTGGTTTGTTTGTTTGGTTTGATTTGGTTTTGTGAGATAGGATTTCTCTGTGTAGCCTTGGCTGTCCCGGACTGGTTTTGTAGACCAGACCAGGCTGGCCTTGAACTCAGAGTTCCTCCTGCCTCTGCCTCCTGGAGTGCTCGGATTACAGGCGTGTGTCACCATATGCTCCGAATAGCGGAAATGCACCCCACCTGGTGCTGCCGCTGAGTCCCTGAAAAGCAGGTTAGTGGCGCACCTAACTTACAACACCCTGTCTCACATAATTAGGTGACCCTTTGTGTCTGAAAGCTTAATGGAGTGTTTCCAAGGCTCACACCTGCATAGCAGCCATCAATACTTTTTTTTTTTTTGAAGCGAAAACAACCCTATAATTTATTTCTGGTGTGTATATGCACGCGAGCATCCATGTGTGTGTAAATCAAAGAAAAACGTACAGGGTCAGTTTTCTCCTTCCGCCAGGTGGATCCTGGGATTTAACTTAGATTTTCAGAGTTGGAGACAAGCACCTTAACCCCCTTGAGGCATCTTGCAGGCTTCCCCCACCCCCTCGTTTGTTGATACACGCCTTACAATATAGTCCAGGCTGGCCTCAAACTTGTGGTGTTCCTTCTACCTCTATCTCCCAAGTGCTACCAGCACGGGTTACCACATTTGGCACATCACTCCTTTTTCGGTTTCTTTATGTTTCAGGACAGGGTCTCTGTGTAGTCCTGGTTGCCCTGGAACCGGCCCTGTAGACCAGACCGGCCTCCAATTCAGAGATTCAGAGATCAGTCTGCCTCTGCTTCCTGAGTGCTGGAATTAAAGCTGTATGCCACCACACCTGGCACCTACTGTTATACATATACACCCAATTTTGTTTATTCATTTGTCAGTTAATAGTCGTGTTCTTTTCACTTTGGAGCTATCAGAAACAAGACTGTTGGGAATATTCATGTCCTAGTGTTTGGGCGGATGTATGTCCTCATCTCTCTTAGCTGAACAAATACTTAGGAATGGACTTCCGAGGGGATTGCTGTGTAGCCATGGCTGTCCTGAACTCACTTTGTAGACCAGGCTGGCCTTGAACTTACAGCGATCCTCCTGTCTCCCCCTCCCCGAGTTTACAGGCGAGTGCTGCTGCGGGGGCTCATGCTTGATTTTTCCAATTTTATTTTATTTTTATTAATTATAATCTATTCACTTTGTATCCCAGCTGTAGCTCCCTCCCCCCTTCTCCTATGCCCCTCGACCCCTCCAATGATAGGGGAGGGTCCTCCTCCCCTTCCATATAACCCTAGTCTATCAGCTCTCATGAGGACTGGCTGCATTGTCTTCTTCTGTGGCCTGGTAAGGCTGCTCCCCTCTCAGGGGGAGGTGATCAAAGAGCAGGCCAATCACTTCATGTCAGAGACAGTCCCTGTTCCCATTACTATGGAACCACTTGGACAGTGAGCTGCCATGGGCTACATCTGTGCAGAGGTTCTAGGTTATCTCCACGAATGGTCCTTGGTTGGAGTATCAGTCTCAGAAAAGACCCCTGTGCTCACATTTTTTGGTTCTGTTGTTCTCCTTGTGGAGCTCCTGTCCCCTCCAGGTCTTTCTCTCTCCCTCTTCTTTCATAAGATTCCCTGCACTCTGCCCAAAGGTTGGCTGTGAGTCTCAGCATCTGCTTTGATACCCTGCTGAGTAGAGTCTTTCAGAGGCCCTCTTTGGTAGGCTCCTGTCCTCTTCCTGTTTTCTCCCTCTTTCGATTTCCATCCCGTTTGCCTTTCCGAATGAAGATTGAGCATCTTGCCCAGGCTTGACTTTTTAAAAGAACCTCCAAACTGCTTTAAAAAACAGTTGACACTCTCTCCAGTGATCAAACAAGGGTCGGGTCCTTGGCACATTCCTGTTTTTTTTCTCACCCATGAGCCACAATGTGGCTAAGTTTAGGCATTGCTATAATAGATACAAAGCTGTACCGTATCTATGATCTAGAGCAGAGAGACTGCTTCCCCAGAGGGCTCCAGGGTGAGGATGGAAAGACCGGTGTGCTTGATAGGCCTTAGCACTGCAAGGGATTAAGGACTCAGCACCAGAGATTCCCATGCTAAAACCTAAAAGCACAAGTGATGAGAGATATTGAAGAGGAAGTGGTTGGGGGAGGGGGAGGCCCCAAGACCAAAACCAATCCTGACTTACTCTTTGAGCTGAGAATCCATGACTGCGATTGCATCATGGAGCCTCTGCAGCCCTGATGCGGGGGCGGGGGCGGGAGCGGGGAGACTAAGGCTGGTATCTGTTCCCCATCTCCGCCCCCGGAAGGATGCTTCGCGGTTACCGGAAGCTAGATGACAGCGCCTGCTGCGAGCCCACACTCCCCCCCCCCTTGGTATTATTATGGTATTAGCTCTGCCTTGTCCGGGGCGACCTGAGTAATAGGATGCTGCAATGGCTGCCCTGATCCGGCAGTTTTGATTTTTTTTTTTTCCCCTAGAGCCACAGGCAATCGCTTCCATCATAGCTCCCCATCCCCAGCTGGAAGGCAGTAAACAGGAAGTGGCCGCTTCTTCTAGGGGGCTGCATGGGACTTCAGCTGTGATGGATGTTACTTGTCTGTGCTGGGAACCTTTCAGGTTGGGGCGTGGCCCTGAGCACTGCCTGCTCGATACTCCTGCGCTCCACCCCCGTTTCCCTCCCCCTCCCGATCTCCCTTTCCTACTTCTCCAGTTGCCGTCTTCCCCTTCCCCTCCCTCCCCCTTCCTTCCCCCCCACTCTCTTTCTCCCCCCCCCACCTCCACCCCCAACGACTTCCTATTTCTGGGTGCTTACTTTCCTTGAACTGGGCCTCCAGGATTTGTGCCGAATTCAGGTTGAAACCCAGCATCCTGGTTGCAAATTAACCTTAAGCACCTCGTGGTGATTGGAAGGTGTTAAACAAGCACGGGCGCAACCGCCGGAAGCCACAGTTTGGGGAGGGGCGTCTTTGTGTTCCGTTTGTCTCGTTTCTGTTCCGTCCTGTAGCGTGGAGGGGACCGGCAGCTCTTCCCCCACGCAGAACGCAGAGGAGCGCCCGATACAGGGTCTGCAAATCTCTGACCTTGCAGATTTCTGGGCGCCGGGATTGCTCACCTGGGGAAGTGAGTTTCCATCCTAGGCGGTATTGGTGGGTCGGCGTGCTGTTCCCACCCCACCCCCCTTCACTGCTCCTGCCTGGGAATGGGAGAGCACGGCTGCAGGCGCCTGCTCTGAAGTCTCTTGAGAGGCACTTAGGCCCCGATTACTCTCCAGGATTCTTGCCTTTCCTCTGGTCTGTCCATGGCGTTAATAACTCTTCCAATGAATACACCCCTTACTCCCAACAGTCTATCTCAAGTCATTTTGAACCCCACAACCGAGACTTTTTTGGTGACCATGCTGTCAAGCCCCCACCACTACCATTGAGGTACACCCCCAGCCCGTTTTCATTTTCACCTTTTTTTTTATCGCGTTTATTCATTGATTTAGGGGCGCATGTGCCATAGCATGTCTGTGGAGGTCAGAGGACAAACTGCAGGGAGTTAGTTCTTTCCCTCCAACATGTGGCTGAGTCCTGATGTGAGAGAAAGCACCTGGAGAGCACCTTCACCGGCTGGATTCTGCAAGCCCCGATGGTGGGGGAGGGGTTAAACAGAGTGAAACTTCAATCCTTTGAGCTCCGTTTGTCTTTAACTTGTAAAAGTGCAGTTTGTCTGTGCCCTGGCCCCCTTGTTCCTCTTGGAATAGGCCAGAATACCACTGTGGTTTGTTGTTGTTTTTTTTTTCTTTGTCCTTGGGCTCCTCGCCGGTGTGAGGTAGGGCTGGCTGCCTCCTGTGCTGCCAAAATGCAGAAGGGTGAGCGATGACTTCAGGCACAGGAAATCTGCGTTTGTTTTCTTTGTGTCAGGAATGGCAGATCCGCTCTTCCCGTAGGACAGCCGAGGCAGGCCTCCCCCTCCTTGATTTCCTGGAATTGTGGTAGGTGGGCAGATGGTGTTTCTTCATGTGTGGCTTTGGAAGTGAGGCCTTTTTTAAAAAGACAGGCTAATGTCTTAATGGCTTCCTCATGGGCTTCCAGCCAAATCCTTGCTAAATTTTGCTCAGCCTTTATGGCTTTCTTGGGTCTCTCGGTCATGAATAAATAAGGCGAGGGAAACCTCTGCCCTTTGTTTTCCCTCCCTAAGCCAGATGAATCCCCGGGCTCCTCCACTTCCCTCTCTCAGAAACCACCGAGTGTGAGACTAGAGGGGACTCTAGCCGGGGAAAACTCCAGCCAGCCCTTGATTTCCCAGAACAAAGACATTCCAGTGCGGGTGGGGAGAGGGGAGCTTTGTTCTCTGCGGGGGAAGAAATCAAAGACATTTCTAAGGGGGCCTAGAAATTCCACAGTGTTCTTAGGAACTATGAGAAAAAGACACAGGTTTCTTGTTACTTTTAGAGAGGACCTGAGCCAGCCAGGTTCAGCCATAATCCAACCTAACAAGTAATAGTGAAAGCAAAAAAAAAGGAGATTTAGTTTAGTGGGGCCACATTGCTAATGAGAACAGCAGCCTAGTAACAACCCTCAGGTCCATTTTCAGGGTCTTAACTTGAGGCTTAGGGTTTATTTGTTCCTAATCCCATGCACGTGTGTGTGTGTGTGTGTGTGTGTGTGTGTGTGTGTGTCTTTAGATCATATTCCCCTCCATTACTGTTATCCCACCTTCACCACCAAACCCATTCTTTCCCAAAAGCCCACTTTCAGTAACCCAGCAACAGCGGGCCACACCATCAGCTGCCAAAGTGTGAAACGTTTCCACTGTTGTCATAAGTTGTACATGGTCCCTATGCGCATGTGCTATGCCACCCTTATAAAAAGCCAGGGCCTTCTCTTGCTGCCCTCTTTCCCTTTCACCCTCACTCAGAGGCAGCCTCTGCATACCGCCCCCTCCCCCAATAAACCTTTCCTGTGAGATCTGCTACATGTGTTATTTTTAAATGCTGCACGCAGCAGGTAGTATATGAAAGAGGTTTATTGGATGGACATGGAGAGAGGGAGGGAAGGAGAGAAAGAGAGACATGGTAGGGAGGGGGGATGGGGTGCCCTGACAAAAAAATGGGAGAGAGAAGGAGAGAGGGGTAAGATCTGGAGTAAGAGACAAGAGAGAGAGAGAGAGAGAGAGAGAGAGAGAGAGAGAGAGAAGAGGCAGGAGTCCTTTTATCCCAGGCCCCGAGTGGGCAGTGACCAATTATGACATCATAGGTTACTAGGCAACAGAGAGGCAGGCTGCCTAAATGCTAACATTCCTTCCTTTTTCTATAATTAAGAAAATTAGGATGTTGGCCTGCTCATGTAAGTCAAGTAAATAAATGTAGGTTCATTGGAAGCAGCTCTTGGTGGCCATGCAGCGGGGTTACAGAGGAAGAACAATGCAAAAGTACCAAAACGTCTGGATTACATGGTGAGAAGCCCCTGCCCTGGAGAGTTCAGGATAGAAGGTGGAGTTTGCCAGCCTCACTGTGCAGCAGATAGGGACTGAGGAATGCTGGGAGAACCTGGAGCTGCTTGTCCTGGGCCTGAAGCACACCATTCCAGCCTTTTGTTGATAATAAATGACAAAGGTTGAAGAATCTCTTCTAGCTACTTCCTGCTGACACAGGGGCCATTGTAGGGAGGTCAAAAGGCTGAAATGCTGGCCAAGTCCAGGAAGAACAGGCTGTGTTGATGCTGTCCAGGATCTGAGAACGTCTGTGGCTGGGAGGGAAAGTGCAGGTCCAGCTTAATGCAGTCTGTGAGGTAGGCCTGGAGCATGTGTGGGTAGCTGCTTGGCCCTGTTGTGGATGTAGGAAACACCGGGGTCTGGCAGGATGTGTGTGTGTGCTCCATATATATATACGTTCCATATGTGTTCCATATACAAGTGTGTTCCATATATAGGTGTTCCATATAGGTGTTCTATATATATGTGTGCGTGTGTTCCATATATAGATAGGTGATCCATATATATAGGTGGTCCATATATGTGTATGTGATCCATATATATATATGTGTGTGTGTGTGTGTGTGTGTGTGTGTGTGACCCATATATAGATGATATATGATATATATATATAGGTGATCCGTGTATATATAGGTGATCTATAGTGTGTTCTATATATATAGGTGTTCCATATATATGTGTGTGTTCCATAATATATATAGGTGTTTCATGTGTGTGTGTGTTCCGTATATAATATAGGTGTTCCGTGTGTGTGTGTGTGTGTGT
>NW_026585894.1:18851432-18874196 GCF_907164565.1 Psammomys obesus
ATATATATATACATATACACATACACATACACACACCAAAAAAAATTAAGTAGGTTACAGAGAAAATTTCTTTGGGCATACATTTAAACCTTTGGGAGAGAGAACAGAGGTTTGGATCCTAAGAAGAGACTTGAACATGGGAACCTCCATTTACCCAATCACTGGCAGTACTTTAAAAAGTTTTGTTTTGGATCTGTCATCTAAGGAATATTGAGGCCAAGTTTGGTTACAGAGGTGTGTAAGCTTAGAGGCCCTTAAAGCAGGCACTAGGTGTAGAAATCTGAAATTCTCCAGAAGACATCCCAGAGCAGAATCTGGAGGAATGGATGAATGGACTGTTCCCATTGGGCAGGTAGGAGTCAGTGACCTGTCAAGGCATCCCAAGAGCAAGGTTTGACTCATTAGATTAGTACAGTCTGTTCCAACAGCTCATCAGTGTTGGCCATAGACCAAGGACACAGTTGCCCTTAGCAACTGTTTACTTAGCTAGGATTTTCTGTGAGAAGGCAGGAGTGGGGGAGCGAAACTATGCTGATAGAAAACCTCACCCAAGGGAAAAGAAGGTCCTAGATGAAGGGTTTGGATGTAGGTTGCCGAGAGCAGTAGGAAGCCTTTGTGCCAACTCGAAGTGAAGACTCAATCAGCCAATGATGGGTACAGGAATGTAGTGATCAGGTAGCCAGGAATTGATGCCAAGCAGAAGGGAAGACTCACCAATCAGCTGGTGTTGGATGTAGGAATGTAGTCATTGGATAGCCAGGAAAGGGGAGTCCCAAAACCAGGGAAAGAAGGAGGAATTACACCCTCTGAGATAGGCAGTAGGTGAGGAACTCAAGCTGTTGCTTGGCAGTATTCATCTGGATTTTATTTGAGAGGTGGATTCAGGTGGATTTCCTGCAGCTTACAAGAATTCCTTTTAAGTTTTACAAGAGAGATAAAACTTTAGACATGTTAGCAACACAATTGTAATGTGCGCTGAAATATATATTGTAGAAAAGGCAGTAGACACACATACACTTTTGTTTTAGCAGCATAAATACTCTTTTAAGGTGAGCTCTGGAAAAGCAGAAACCTTCTGTGAAGTAGAAGGAGCAAAAGCTCACTTGAGCTTAACTTTTAGTGTGATTACACATTATGGAAGAGAGGCTTTTTTTTCTATCCAGAAGACTGAATGTACATAAGTCTAGGACAATGAAAAACAATTTTTAAGTCTATACTTAAAAGATAAACCAAAGGAGATTTAAAATCTTGAGTTTAGCACCATGATAGTGGGTGGTATAGTAGAATTTTGTATTAGCGTTAGATTAATAAATCAGAGCTCTAGCGATAAATGCCAAAGCTCTGGACAGTTAATACAACAGTAGCATAGCAACAGGAGGAAATATGAAGCATTTTTATCTATTTAGGGTACTTTAAATCACCTTAGACCTTGCAGCCTTTATAATTTGCGTTTACCAACCCTGAAGCATCTTATCAGACCCTCAAACATTCATAACTCCCATTTATTAACTTTAAAATACATTTTTAGACCCTCAAACACTTTTTTAAGACGCTCATAATTTTAACTTCTGTATCCTTAGGCCTTGTACCCAATTATTTACATGAAACATAGGTGAGACTGCTACAAACATTTATTGTCCTTTAGCTAAAAGGGATGGTAAAAAGTTACATCTGAGGCCTGTTTCTTGAGTCTGGCAACAAGGCATATTGTTCCTAGGCCTGACAGTAGCAACTCTAGGACTCAGGCTTAAAGCCTGGTCTCCTGCATATGAAGAGAACTGAGAAGGCATCTGAAGCCTCCCAAGACAGAAGTTGGCAATATGTCCATGGGGCCTGAGTGTGGGGCCAAAACAGACCTGCAATGTTACGCTGGGCTGGGCAAGGGTGGTGGAGGTTGCTGAATCTAGGAGCCATTTGTCCTCTGCCAGGCCAAGGAGCTCGAAGGCTGGAGTGTCAGTCAGTGGCTCTTGTGCTGGTTGAACCTCCGTGGCTGGGCACAGAGGACAAACCTGCATGGGAGCATTTTGACTTCCAGAGGCCAGTCTGCTGGCATGCAGCGTATGGCTTGTTGAGGCAGCTGCAGGACCAGTGTCCTTCCTGGCTGCCTTTGAAACAGTGACCTGGTGGAGCTAACTTTGGCTAGACCCCCGGGGGGATGGGGCATTGCAAACTTTAGGTTTTTTTTTTTTTGTTTTTTTTTTTTTTAGGAATGCAAACAATTTTACGCTGTAGCTGAGCCTATTAAGAAGGCTCCTCTCTGGCTTTAAAAATTATTTTTACCAACTCCTGTATGATGACTCAGGGACCATCCTCAGCTGTTTAGTTAAGATGGCAGTGAGGCCATGTTTATGTCTGTAGGACTATAAATATATTTCTGGACATGTTAGAGGACTTGATCATCTATGAGATGACTATTAACTTGCTTTTGTTAACCATCAAATATTTGGAGTTTAGGTTTCTTCCCTGTTAAGTTGGAGCCTCAAAAGTCATAAACATAGTCCACTAAAGCAAGAGCATAACAGTTTCCTGTATGATTTAGGAGATAAAAAGTCCATAACTTCTAAAAGTCTACGGCTATACTATAGATTAATATTACCATTTTTAGAAAACAAGATGAAGCATATTTTAACCTATTGATCATGAAGATATAGCAAAATGAACCAGCTTTAACGTAAACAAATGAATGTCTCTAAAGTTAGTAGATCTCAATTTAGAGCATTTTTGGAATTATATAGTTTAAAGGTATCTAGCCAAAAAACTTTTTAATAACCCCCAAGTTATGAGTTTTAAAACCAACAATATAGTTGAACAGTATAGAACAACTTTAAAATTATATTAGTGTTACAGCAAATCTACTAGCCAGAAGGCCTAGTGGTGAATCCAGATCACAAGCCACTCACGGTGGGAGAAACAGCATTTATTTATGAATTCAGAAATTGATAAAGACATAGGCAGTTAGAAACATATTTTAAATTAGCTTAATTTGAATAGACCTGTATAACCTTGACGTTTTAGCATCATAAAACAATTATTTTGAACCAGAGTTGAATCCGATAGATAGCATGTTGTAAAAATATCTTTAAATTTAAAACGTCATACCCATTTAAGACGAGACATTTGCTTTTAGTCTAAAAGCAGGTAAAATAAACAGTTAATTATGACTTACACAATTAAGCTTTATAAATGTAAATCCAATGAGAAAATTATATAAATTGTTAGATAAGAATTTACAAACATATATATATATATGGTTTTTTTTTTTTCCCCCAAGAGCAGAGTGTACAGAAATTAGGAAAAGATTTTTTAAAGCTGGGAGGTAGGGCCTTAGAGGTAAGAAGAGATGTTTTGACAGCCAGCGTTTAGAACACAGCTTGGAGTCCTGTGGGAGGGAGGGAGGGGCAAGCGTTTGGAGACCCCCACATGGTGTGGCCCTCTCTATTCTAAAATCAACGTGGCAGCTTGCGCTGTAGGGTACGCAGCTATGGTGGCACAGCGACACCTGGGTCGTGAGACCCGGGGTGCTTGCTAGCCCGATGCCTGGTTCAAAACTCTCTCACGCTCGTGGCACCCTTGACTGGACATCTGTACAACTGAGAACCTTCCTCTGAAGCTAGCCTCTCACAGCGGGAACTTTAAAACCTCGGGGCGGGGGTGGGGTGGAGGCTGAGACGGCGGCTCAATCTAAAGTCACCCGTGTGTGTGCGCAGGATCCCCAGAAACTGCTTACCTAAGAGCCATGGTTTTGAGGCAGGCTGTGTCTGAGTCCGTGTCAGACAATTCCAGCAGCCAAAAGTGAAGTCTGGCCTGAGCATCCCAGTTTCCCCAAGCCCGTTTTAGTGAAGCGTAAGTTGTGGCTGAGGGAGTAATCTAGCGTCTGCCTTGTCCCTCGTGCTCGGAGCAGGTCTGAGCAGCCTCGAGCAGAGAGACAGGTGCATGTGGTAAAAGATAAGGCTGAGCAGTCGAGAGAAAGTGTAGGTTTGGTGCATATAAGGTTGAGTGGTGGTAAATGATAGGTGGAATAGAAGACAGATCTATTGTGGTCATTGTCATTCGAGTAAGGGATGTGCTGGCATGACCAGATCAGGCCTTACCAGGAGAGCCCTTCCTGGGCCAACACACCAATGTTATTATTAAAAACAAAAAAAAAAAATAATGCCCACAACAGATATTATATGAAAGAGGTTTATTGGATGGAGATGGAAAGAGAGAGGAAAGGAGAGAGAGAGAGAGAGAGAGAGAGAGAGAGAGAGAGACTGGTAGGGGGAGGGGAAGGGGCATCCCGACAGGGAAAGGGTTGAGAGCAGGAGAGGGGTAAGAGCAAAAGAGTAAGAGAGCAAGAGCTCGCAAGAGAGAGAAGAGGCCCAATGACCAATGATGGCATTATAGGTTACTAGCCTAAATGTTAACTGTGTCACTTTGTGGTGTTTCTTGGCTCCAATTCAACAAGGTACCTTCCTCCACTTAATCCTAACACTGTCCACCAGACTTAGGTTACTCTAATATGTCCCAATGATAACAGTTTCATTATGTTCTTATACGAGTAGAAAAAAAGAATGTCATAAATCAAGACAGGTTTCAGATACTTTGATGGCGCCATCAAACAATGAAGCCTCTGCCATAAGACCCTGATGATATTCTTAGCATGCAGGCTAATAGAAGCTGGGGATATTTGTTGTACGGTCCAAAAGCATATTCCTAAGAGCTACAAGGATGTTCGGTCAAACCCAAAAGTAGGCAATAAGTGGCTATTTAGAGGGTTTTAGGCCTGCAAATTCCAGAGATACAGGGTTTTTCAGTGTAGCCTTGGCTGTCCTGGAGCTCAGTCTGTAGACCAAGCTGACCTCAAACTCACAAAGATCCGCCTGCCAAGTGCTGGGGTTAAAGGCGTGTGCCACCATCACCTGGCCCCAATCCTTGAGGTTCTCATTGGTCAATCAGCCTTGGAGAATGTGGGAGCTGCTTTTGATTCCTGGGAGCTTCTTTTAACCAGGTGAGCTTCCTTCACCTGGAACTGGCTGCCCATCTCAGGCATTGTCCAGAATTGGCGATGGTAAAAGGTAGCTGTGGAAAATAACTTGAGTTAAAACCTAACTAGCTGGAGATGCTTACCCCTCTTCCCAGCTCTGTGTGTGTGTGTGTGTGGTGGGGGGGCAGAGCTCATTTTCATTTTCCAGAAGTCAGCATATGAGCTACTGATACAAGCTTCAAGCTACTTATATCAAGCTTCTGAGAGGTCTGCTGAGGACCTGGCCACCCCTCTGCCTCAAGGACAGTACTATTCTGACCCCAAAGGCCATGGGTCACAGCAGGACAGTATGCTTAGGAACATATGGGAACAGATAATGAGCAATGGGAACATGAGAAGGGCAAGAAGCCTTTTCCTTCGGATGCAGTTTGCCCTTCCTATTGAGAGTTAAGAAACTTAGATGTAAATGATAAATCCAAAACTGCCTACAGAGATCATGCACATTTCCCTAGAGACACTCAAAGAAGGATGTTACAAGCAGCACATAGGATCTGATGATGGAGTTCAGTTGGCAGTAGGCTTGTCTGGCATGCACAAGGCCGTGAGTCCAATCCCCAGGACCACCTGTACCAGGTACGGTAATGTGCGCCTGTAATCTCGGCATTCAGAGGGTAGGTAGAAGCAGGATGACCAGAAGTTTGGGTTCTCAGCTACATAGTGAATTCAAGGCCGACCAGGGCTACGTGATACTCTATCTTCAGAAAAGAAAAAGAAAACAGAAAGGAGAAAAATAACTTTTGCTTACTTAGAGCCCAAATGTGTGTTGACTAAAGTTTACCATATCAACACTCCTCTCTCAATCCTTAAATCTAAACAGTACACTTCACAAAACCATCTTACAATTTCATTTACTAAAGAGAATCTTTTTGTTTTGTTTTTATTGGGTTGTTTTTTGTTTGCGTGTGTGTTTGTTTGTTTTTTGAGATAGGGTCTCACTGTGTAGCCCTGGCTATCCTGGAGCTCACGATGTAGTCCACAATGGCCTTGAACACACAGAGAGCTATCAGCCTATGCCTTCCAAGTGCTAGAGTTAAAGGTGTGTGCCGGCTGGATGTGATGGTGCATGCCTTTAATCCCAGCACTGGAGAGGCAAGGACAAGTAGACCTCTGAGTCTGGTCTTCATAGTGAGTTCTAGGACAACCATGGCTATGTAGAGACCCTGTCTTTAAAAAATGGGGGGGGGGGTGCCACCATGCTTGCTTTTTGGTTTTTGGTTTGTTCTTTTTTTAAGATTGATTTATTTATTATTTGTACAGTATTCTGCCAGCAGGCTAGAAGAGGGCACCAGATCTGATTGTAGATGGTTATGAGCCACAATGTGGTTGCTGGGAATTGAACTCAGGACCTTTGGAAGAATAGTGCCCTTAACTTCTGAGCCATCTCTCCAGCCCAACCTTTAAAATCTTGTAATGACATCCTTTGAAGAATGTAACCTAGAAAGCTAGGGGAGCACATCTATCATCACTATAAAGACACAAAGACACCTACGCATGGTTCTTGAGGTGCTTACTTCCAAAAATGGGATAGGAGAGGTCCACGGTCTTTTCCCATATGATAATAAACCAACCTACCTCCATCTTAGGCTTAAAAACCACCTTATAGTACGTACAAACTAGGTTTATTCCTGTTTATGATTAAACCTCTGTTTCTCAAGGATTGGGCTGTGCTCCACCTGTAACCCTAATTACAAATGGCTCTGTACTGTCTGTTCCAGGAAACGGCAACAATGCCTTTGTTTTAAAAAGCTGTTTTTAACCATTTTGCAAACCTACCTTTGTACCAAAAGGTTGTCATGACTGTTATTATGACGACCTTGTGGCCATGTCTATTTCAGGAGGTTGTTATGACTAACTTGTTATGCTTATGTTCTGCTCTGTCACTGTACCTGTTTTGCCCACCAAACCATTTGGAAAATCCCTACCCTGAGCTTGCCTTCCTCACTTCCAAGGCTTACCTCAGGAAGCCCTGACTTAAGAAGAGGCAGCCAGTGTACATGAATAAAAAAGCTTGCTTTCATTAATTACTTGCCTTCATTAATTTGGCCCTGATGATTTGAATTCGTAGTCTTTCTCCTCAAATCTTTGGGATTAATAGTTTCACTCTGGCTCATCCTGGAATTCTCCAGTGTTATGAAGGATTTGGCTTTAACTGAGTGGCGCTGCCTCATGAGTAAGGCAACTAACTTTAATGGTAGTTATGCAGGGCTTCAGGCGCTGTCTCCTTGCCACCACTGTTACTAACATCTTTGCTGTCCTGAGAATGTGGTAGAGGTAAAAGAAACCCTTGGGAATCCTAGAATATTCTGTGGTTTGATCTAAGTGTGGGTTCCCTGGGCATATACATGTGGCAAAATTAATCGACCTGCTAACTTAAGATTTATGTACTTATCTGTGTGTAAATGAAATTTGCGGGCAAATGGTGGGATCCTGAGTGAGGTATCCCAGAAGCAGAAAGACACACATGGTAAATACTCACTTATAAGTGGATATTAGCCATATAATATAGGACAAACATACTAAAATCTGTACACCTGAAGAAGCTAAGCAAGAAGGACGACCCTGGTAAAGAATCTCCACTCAGAAAGGCAAACTGGACGGACATCAGAAGAGGGAGAAAACAGCAAACAGGACAGGAGACTACCACAGAGGGACTTTGAAAGACTCTACCCTGCAGGGTATCAAAGCAGAGGCTGAGACTCATAGCCAAACTTTGGGCAGAGCACAGGGAGTCTTATGAAAAAAATGGGTAGATAGTAAGACCTGGAGGGGACAGGAACTCCACAAAGAGAGTAACAGAACCGAAAAAATCTGGGCCCAGAGATCTTTTCTGAGACTGATTCCCCAACCAAGGACCATGGTTGGAGATAACCTAGAACCCCTGCACAGACATAGCCCATGGCAGTTCAGTCTCCAAGTGGATTCCATAGTAATGGGAACAGGGACTGTCTCTACCATGAACTCAGTGGCTGGCTCTTTGATGACCTCCCCCTGAGGTGGGGAACAGCTTTACTAGGCCACAGAGGACGACAATGCAGCCAGTCCTGATGAGACCTGATAGGCTAGGGTCAGATGGAAGTCGGAGGAGGGTCTTCCCGATCAGTGGACTTGGAGAGGGGCATGTGTGGAGAAGAGGGAGGGCGAGATTGGGAGGGAATGAGGGAGAGGGCTACAGCTGGGATACAAAGTAAAAAAAACCGTAATTAATATAAAAAATTAAAATTAAAAACAAAAAAAATCTTTAAAAAAAAGACATGTAAGGAAAGGTACTTGGTACCTATTTTTGTTAGGGACTTTTCAAAACTTCTATCAGACTATGATGACTACTCTCCTACTTGCAGTGTCACAGACTTGTTTTGCCTGTTTTTAACCATTGTGTATTGCAATTATATGGGATGGACTGTTCTGTTTGTTTGCTTTCCCACCCAGCATTAAGCCTTTGCTCACCACTGCCTCTCTCCTCAGCTTCTCTGTGGAACTCTTAGCCACCCTTCTTGCCACTATTGGGGCTGCTACCACCTCTTCTATTCCTGCTACCAGTTCAGCCCAGGTTAGATTTAAAAAAAAAAAAATGAACAGCAGGCAAAAAAAAAAAAAAAAAAAAAAAAAAAATCAGAAGTCTTTTATTTAGCCTAAGACCAGGGAGGGTCTTAGACAAGGAGGGTCTCCCAGGCAACTTAAACAGGGAGCTAAACAGCCTGGCTACACAGCTAGGAGGAGTAGGACATGCAAATGAAGAATTGTATTAGTACCAATCACAGCACACCGTCCTGTTCCGCCAATCACATGCCCCAAGTAGGGACTACTCTCAGGCCTTGCATAGAGACCAATCACAAAATTCTCACGGCATCAGTCTCAGAACAGGGGCCCCTTCCACCTCCACCACCGCACCACACCCAGGTAGAAATGGAAGAATGGCTGCAAGGTCATCTAAAGTTCACTGAAGCTTGCCTAAGCCTGCGATGCTGTCTCTCAAGGCAGGTTTAGGGTGCAGTGCGTGGTCCTTGCGGCTGGAGTGTTCTTACACTGATTACAAAGAATCCAAAAAAGAGTCGAGCTAGGGGCTAGGTTTGGCAGCGCAGGCCCTTAACCATCCCAGCATTAGGGAGGCAGAGGCAGGCAGATTTTCTGTGGAGTTGAGGCCAGACTGGTCTACCTACTGAGTACCTGAGAGCTTGTCCCCAGCAAATATCAACACAATAACGCAAAAAGCCAGCTGAGTTTCCATGACAGCAGTCTGGCCTTGCTTCCAAGCACAAGGACAAGTTCTATCCACTGTCAATCAAAAGACTGGGTGAGGGCTGGAGAGATGGCTCAGAGGTTAAGAGCACTGCTTGCTCTTCCAGAGATCTTGAGTTCAAATCTCAGCAACCACATGGTGGCTCACAACCATCTATAATGAAATCTGGTGTCTCTTCTGGCATTCAGGTGTACATGCAGAAAGGACTGAGTGATCTGCCCCAGGGTTTTTACCCATTCACCGAAGAAGAAGAAAAAAAAATCACAGGATATTTACAATAAAGGCTCAGGAAGCTTTCCAAGGAGCGCTTCTGGGTCCCTGGGTCATCCAACCTCTGGTGCACGGCTCTACCAGACTTCCCAAGGAAACCTGCTGGGGTCTGAGGGACAAAAGGCTACAGCTTCTGGCCCATAGCCCTACCTACCATACTGACAAGGGCTACTGGACCCTAGGAATGTACAGCCTCTGGCTCAGGTCTCTACTTGCCTTCCCGAATAGACCTGCCAGACCGGACCCCAAGAACATTCAGCCTGCAGGGCCCCCAGGGACACACAGTTCCAACCTCCAGCCTAAGGCTCCACCCATCTTCCCAAGGAGTCTTTCAGGCATCAGAAACAACCAGCCAACACCAGGGACAACCAGATGGCTAAAAGCCAGCATAAGAACACAACCAAAAAGAGACAGGGCAATATGGCACCACCAGAACCAAGCTATCCTACTACAACAAGCCCTGGCGGTCCTAACACAGCTGAAACACAAGAAAATAATCTATTCTTATGAAGATGATAAAGGCCTTCAAAGAGGAAACAAACAAATCCCTTTAAAAATACAGGAAAACAAATAGAGGTCATTAAAGAGGAAACAAATTCCTTAAAGAAACATAGGAAAATACATTCAAACAGGTAAAGAAAATGAATAAAAAACGGTTTAAGACCTGAAAATTGAAATAGAGTCAATAAAGAAAACATAAACTGAGGAAATCCTGGAGATGAAAAACTTAGGGAAGAAAACAGGATCTACAGATACAAGCATCATAATAAAATACAAGAGATGGAGACAATCTCAGGTGTAGAAGAAACAATGGAAGAAGTTGATACATTGCTCAAAGAAAATGTTAAAGCTAAAAAGTTCTTGACATAGAACATCCAAGAAATCAGGTGCACTATGAAAAGATCAAACCTAAGAATAATAATAGGAAAAAAAATATTCCCGGCTCCAAGGACCAGAAAATAATTTCAACAAAATCATATTAGAAAATTTCCCCAACCTAAAGAAAGAGATGCCTACAAACATTCAAGAAGCTTACGAGCACTAAATAGTGCTCGTAGAAAAATAGAAAAAGAAAATCCTCCTGTCACATAATAATCAAAACACTAAATACAGAACAAAGAGAGAATACTAAAACCTGTAAGGGAAAAAGGCCAAGTAACATATAAAGGCAGACCTATCAGAATTACACCTTACTTCTCAACAGAGACTCTAAAAGCCAAAAGGGCCTAGACAGATGTCTTGCAGACCCTAAGAGACCACAAATGTCAGCCCAGACTACTATACCCAGCAAAACTTTCAATCACCATAGATAGAGAAAACAATATATTCTGTGACAAACCAATTTTAAAAACACTATCTATGCACAAATCCAGCCATAGAGAAGATACTAGAAGGAAAACTACAACCCAAGGAGATTAACTACACCCAAAAAAACACAGGAAATAAATGCCTCCACTGCAGCAAAACCAAAAGAAGTGCACACAGACATATACAAACACACACACACACAGTACCACCAAGAACATCAAGATAACAAGAACTAACAATCATTGGTCATTAACATCTCTCAACATCAATGGACTCAATTTCCCAATAAAAAGATACAGGTTAAGAGAATGGTTGTGTAAACAGGATCCATAATTCTATTACAAAAAAGACAGCAACAAAGATAGACATTATCTCAGAGTAAAGGGCTGGAAAAGTTTTACAAGCAAACAGACCCAAGAAGCAAGCAGGAGTAGCCATACTAATATCTAATAAAATAGACTTTTAACCAAAATTACTCAAAATAGATGGGGAAGAACATACATATCAAAGGAAACATCCACCAAGAAGACATCTCAATTCTGAACATCTATGCCCCAAATACAAGGGCACCCATATTTACAAAGGAAACATTATTAAAGTTTAAATCACACATCAAGCCCACACATTAATAATAGGAGACCTCAACACCCCACTCCGACCAATGGTCATATCATCCAGACATTAAACAGAGAAATAATGACACTAACAGATGTCATGAATCAAATGAACCTAACAGATACCTACAGAACTTTTCACCTCAACACAAAGGATATACTTTCTTCTCAACACCTCACAGAACCTTCTTCAGAACCAAACATATATTCAGTCACAAAGCAAGCCTCAGAAGATATAAGAAGATTGAAATAACTCCTTGTATCTTATCCGGTCACCATGGATTAAAGCTGGACTTTAATAACAGAAAGCCTACAAACTCATGGAAACTGAACAACTTTCTACTCAATGACCACTGGATCAGGGAAGAGAAGAGAAGAGAAGAGAAGAGAAGAGAAGAGAAGAGAAGAGAAGAGAAGAGAAGAGAAGAGAAGAGAAGAGAAGAGAAGAGAAGAGAAGAGAAAAGACTTCCTAAAATTCAATGAAAATGAAAGCACAACATACCCAAACTTATGGGACACAATGAAAGTAGTGCTGAGAGGAAAATTCATAGCACTAAGTGCCTTCAAGAAGAAACTGGAGCAGGCATGCTGATACAGCTGTAATCCCAGCACTCAGGGAGATAGAGACAGGCAGACTTCTGTGAGTTCAAGGCCAGTCTGGTCTACAAAGTGAGTACAAGATGGCCAACACAGACTATACAGAGAAACCCTGCCTCAAAAAAAAACAAAAAACAAAAAAAATAAAAGAAAGACAAAAAATAAAGAAAGACAAGAAAGAAAGAAAGAAAGAAAGAAAGAAAGAAAGAAAGAAAGGAAAAGAAAAGAAAAGAAATTGGAAACATCTCATATTAACAACTTAACAGCACACCTAAAAGCTCTAGAACAAAAAGAAGCAAACACACCAAAGAGGACCAGATGGCAAGAAACTCAGCGCTGAAATCAATAAATTAAGAACAAAGAGAAAAATAGGAAATAATCAAACTCAGGGATGAAATCAATAAATTAGAAACAAAGAACAATACAAAGGATCAAAGAAACCAAGAACTGGCTCTTTGAGAAAATCAAGAAGATAGACAAACCCTTAGCTAAACTAATTTAAAGGCAGAGAAACAATATCCAAATTAACAAAATCAAAAATGAAAAGGGGACATAACAGACACTGAGGAAATCCAAAGAATCACTAGGTTTTACTTCAAAAGACTATATGCCACAAAATTGGAAAATCTAAATAAAATGGATGATTTTCTTCATATATTCCACTTACCAAAGTTAAATCAAGATCAGGCAAACAATTTAAATGGTCCTGTAACCTCTAAGAAAATAGAGTAAGTCATTAAAAGTCTCCCGACAAAAAAAAAAAAAAAAAAAAGCAAGCCCAGGGCCAGATGGTTTCAGCACAGATTTTTCTTTTCTCTTCTCTTCTCTTCTTTTCTCTTCTCTTCTCTTTTTTCTTTTCTTTCTTTCTCTTTCTTTCTTTCTTTCTTTCTTTCTTTCTTTCTTTCTTTCTTTAATACAAGGTTTCTCTGTGTAGCCCTGGCTGTCCTGGAACTTACTATGTAGACAAGGATGGCCTCAAACTCAGAGATCCACCTGCCTCTGCCTTCCTATTGCTGAAATTACAGGTGTGCGCCACTCAGACTTTCAAAGAAGAGCAAATACCAATACTCCTCAAACTATTCCACAAAATAGAAATAGAGGAAACACTGCCAAACTCATTCTTCAAGGCCACAGTCACCCTGTTACTTAAACCACACAAAGATCCAACAAAGAGAATTTCAGACCAATTTCCCTTATAACATTGATGCAAAAATAGTCAATAAATTACTTGAAAACTGAATCCAAGAACACATCAAAAACATCATCCACCATGAGTTGCAGGGGTGGTTCAGCCAAAAATCTATCAACATAATCTATCATATAAACAAACTGAAAGAAAAAAAAAAACACATTATCATTTCATTAGATGCTAAAAAAAAAGCCTTTGACAAAATTCAACACCCCTTCATGTTAAAAGTCTTGGAAAGATCAGGGATTCAAGGAGCATACCTAAACATAATAAAGTTCATAATAAAGGCAATATACAGCAAGCCTATAGCCAACATCAAATTAAATGGAGAGAAACAAACTAAAATCAGGGATAAGTCAAGACTTCCCATTTTCTTCATAGCTCTTCAATCTATTTGAAGTCCTAGCTAGAGCAGTAAGACAACCAAAGAAAATTAAGTGGATACAAATAGAAAAGGAAGAAGTCAAAGTATTGCTATTTTCAGATGATATGATAGCATATGTAGGTCACCCCAAAATTCTACCGAAGAACTCCTACAGCAAGTGATAAACACTTTCTGCAAAGTGGCTGAATACAAAATTTACTCAAAAAACAAACAAACCAGTAAATCTCTTGTATACAAGTGACAAATGGGCTGAGAAAGAAATGAGAGAAACAACTCTTCTGTATACAAACAATACAATGGGCTGAGAAAGAAATCAGGGGGGGGAAACACCCTTCACAAAAGCCATAAATAATATAAAATATTTTGTTGTAGCTCTAACCAACAACTAAAAGACCTATATGACAAGAAAACTTCAAGTCCCTGAAGAAAGAAACTGAAGAAAATATCAGAAGGTGGAAAGCTCTCCCATGCTCACAGGATCAGTAGGATTAACATAGTAAAAATGGCCATCTTATGAAAAACAATCTACAGATTCAATGTAATCCTCATCAAAATACCAACGCCATTTTTTATAGACCGTGAAAGAGCAATTCTCAATTTCATATGGAAAAACAAAAAACCCAGAATAGCTGAAACAATCCTATACAATAATAGAATTTCTGGAGTTATCACCATCCCTGATTTTAAGCCATACTACAGAGAAATAATAATAATAATAAAAAAAAACCCTGCATGGTATTGGCATAAAAACAGAGAGGTTGATGAATAGAATTGAAGACCCAGAAATAAACACACACACCTATGAACACTTTAACAAAGAAGCCAAAAGCATACAATGGGTAAAAAGTATCTTCATCAAATAGTGATGGTCTAACTGGAGGTCTGTATGCAGAAGAATGCAAATAGATCCATATTTATCACCCTTCACAAAACTGAAGTCCATGTGGACTGAAGACTTCAACATAAAACCAGACACACTAATAGAAAAGAAAGTGGAGAATAGCCTTGAACTCATTGGGACAGGAGACAACTTCCTGAACAGAACACAACAGCACAGGCACTAAGATCAACAATTAGTAAATGGGACCTCATGAAACTGAAAAGCTTCTGTAAGGCAAACACCATCAATAAAACAAAACAGTAGCCAACAGAATAGGAAAAGATCTTCACCAACCTTATACCCAACAGAGGGCTAATACCCAGATATCTGTAAAGAATTCAAAAAATTAAACAGCAACAAACCAAATAACCCAATTTAAAAATGGGGTACAAAGCTAAACAAAGAATTCCCAACAGAGGAATATCAAATGGCCAAGGAACACTTAAATGTTCAACGTCCTTAGTCATCAGGGAAATGCAAATCAAAATGACTCTGAGATTCCATCTTACACCCTTCAGAATGGCTAAGATAAAAAACTCAAGTGACAACACATGCTGGTGAGGATGTAGAGAAAAGGGAACGCTCCTCCCATTGCTGGTGGGAGTCCAAACTTGTACAACCACTTTGGAAATCAATCTGGCAGTTTCTTAGAAAATTGGGAATAGATCTACCTCAAGACCCAGCTATACCGCTTCTGGGCATATACCCAAAAGATGACCCACCATATCACAAGGACACTTGCTCAACTATGGTCATAGCAGCTTTATTCATAATAGCCAGAAACTGAAAACCCAGATGTCCCTCAACCGAAGAATAGATAAAGAAAATGTGGTACATATACACAATGGAACACTACTCAGCTATTAAAAACAAGAAATCATAAAATTTGCAAATGGAGGGAACTAGAAAACTCATCTTGAGTGAGATAACCCAGACCTAGGAAGACACACATGGTTTATACTCATTTATAAGTGGATATTAGCTATAAAGTACAAGATAAGTATCCTACAATCCACAGAGCCAAAAACTCCAAGGAGGGTCCAGGGAGCATGCTTGAATCTCAGAAGGGAAAAAATCAAATAGGCGTTGGAGGCAGGTTGGTGGAGGGAACTGGGTAGGAGAAGGGAGGGGGAGGGGAGCAGTGGTGTGAATTAAGAGTAGGGATAACTTCCAGTGGAGGGATAAGGCCACCAACCCACCCACAAAACCTTCAACCTAATAATTGTCCTGCCTACCAGATGTGTAGGAACAAAGATGGAGCAAAGACTGAGGGGATGGCCAACCAAAGACTAGTCCTACCTGAGACCCATCCCCTGAGAGAGAACCCATCCCTGACGCTATTAATGTTACTCTGAAATACTTGCAGACAGGAGTCTAGCATAATTCCTCTGAGACACCTCACCCAGCAGCTGATGGAAACGAATGCAGAGACCCACGTACGGCCCAACACTAGACAGAGCTCAGGGAGTCCTGTGCAAGAGCAGGAGGAACGACTGAAGGAGCAAGAGGGGTCAAGGATTCCACAAGACCTACAGAGTCAACTCACCTGGGCCCATTGGAGGCTCCCACAGACTGAACCACCAACCAAAGAGCATGCATGGGCTGGACCTAGGCCCCCCTGCACATATGGAGCAGATGTGCAGCTTGTTCTTCACTTGGGTCCCCTAACAATGGGAGCGGGGGCTTTCTTGGACTCTGTTGCCTGCGTTTGGATCCCTAACAGGGTTGTGCAAAAATCCTTTTGGCTCCTGATACCCCTGGCTAGGTATGACTGAGCTTTGCGTGCTGGGCTGATGTTTTCCCCTCCCTCCATTTTTAGCTATCAGTCTCATTTATGCATTTGGTCTTGACACTAAATGACTCAAAATTTAACAAAACATTACCCAGACTCTTGAAACACAGAGCCTTTGTTTTCTTGTGTAAAAACCTGTAGATCTGAAATAGAACTATAACCTCCTATGTCATGCCAGCCGACATGGTGCTGGAGGAGTTGCTGAGAGTTCTACATCTTGATCCACAGGCAGCAGCAGAAGATTGTGTGCCACACTGGGCATGGCTTCAGCATAGAAGACCTCGAAGACCACCCCCACGGTGACACACTTCCTCCAGCAAGGCCACACCTCCTAATAGTGCTACTCCCTATGAGCCAAGCATTCACACACGTAAGTCTATGGGGGCCATGCCTATTCAAACCACCACAGAGACACACACAGAGGCAGCGAGAGACAAACTATGACTAATCCAACCATGAAATTCCTGGGTATGTTTAGTCACCTGGCCAGAATTCAAAGGTGGTACAAGGGTGAAAACTGGGCACAGGTGGAGACAGAAAGAGCTTCAGAGTAGACATGCTGTCTCTGCTCTAATGCGTGCGAAGGGGGTCAAACTGGGGCTCAGAGAAATAAACCAACTCTGGCCAGTCGTCCTCTGACCATCTACTTGCACACTATGCAAAGTGCATGGCTCCGCATACAAACAAACAATAAAAACAATTAAAAAAAAAAAAGAACTATACAATGAGATATAACAAAAACCCCAACAGATGCCAGGGACCCTGGAGGGCTCACAGGTGCAGTAAGTTACCATCCGACCCAAGTTTGAGGAAAGGCTCTTTATTGTTTTGTAATATGTGATCATTGTAATCTCTCCCTCGTGGAGTTATTTGGGTTGTTTACATAAAACAGTGGTTGAAACGATGTAAGGAAAGTGGAGAAAAATCAATAAAATGTACAACTCAACAACAACAAACAAAAGAACACAGCAGAAGCCTCTTTGAGCGTTGGCCTAATGTGCACAGGACCCAGGGTCCTACCCTCACCACTGCAAAACGTTTTTTAAAAGTGAGGAGACCTATGATGGTTGGGTCCATCTGACCATGTGTGGACTTGCTGTTTGTCGGCAAACAAGACAGTTCAGCAACTGTTTGCATTGCAGCTGCACTGTACGAGGTGTGATAAGCCACCTAAAAGGTGATGGAAGCAGGGCGATGCTTGTGGGGGTTAGGGCAAATACGGTACCATTTGATAGAAGGGCATTGGGCATCTGTGGGGTCTCTTCCCTGAGATACTGAGAGGCAATGCTAGTTGACAGAACAAGCAAATGGAAAGTCAGCAACAATGTGGGAGCACAGAGGGACACCACCGAGCAACTGGCTGCAATCAACTACTGCAGGGCCCCTATCCAACAGCATGAGTGTTATGTGTGTGCATTGTTTTGTTTTTGTTTTTTGTTTGCTTGATTTTTGAAGCAGGATCTCTTGTATCCCAGGCTTGCCTGGAACTATTTTTGTACCCAGGGATGACTCAAACAGCTGGTCTTCCGTCTTTCTGCCTCGATTTCCCAAGTGCTTAAGGGAACCAGCACAGCAGCTTGTACACACTTTTCAAGTGTATGAAAGTCACCAAAAGAAAACCTTTTGCTTCAGTTTTCTGTTGGTTTGGGGGATTGACGTTGTTGGAATCTAAGGTCTGTATTGCTGCTGCCTCTATACCAGAAAGACAGAAATGAAAGAAAGCAGATTCATTTAAGATCAACCCTGAGAAAAGTAGATTTCTCTGTCTCTCTTTACCTCTGTGGATGTGGGTGTGTGTGTGTGTGTGTGTGTGTGTGTGTGTGTGTGTGTGTGTAGTGATGTGTGCATGGGTGTCTCCGTGTCTGTGAGATACAAAGGTTTTTTTTGTGGGAAGAAATTCAAGTGATGCAAGGGGCAGAAGTCTCTATCTTGGCTATCACTCCCCAGAGTTTTGCCCTCTTTTCCAAAGCCAATCTGAACCTGGGACCTTGGCTTCCAGAGCCAGCTTTTGTATTTCTTTTCAGCTTAATGTAGCATTTTTTTTTCTGCAAGTCAGTCCATATGAGCTGAGAAGAGAGGGAGGCTGTACAGAGGCTGTTTCTCCAGATTTAGAGTACTTGGTGAAAGCAGTGGAAAGGGTCAGAAGGAAGAAAAGTGACAATTCTATTCACTGTCTTTTTTCATTTGTGATTTTCCACACACACCTTGTTTTTATTTTTGTTTTGTTTTTCTGAGACAGGGTTTCTCTGTGCAGCCCTGGCTGTCCTGGAACTTGCCCTGTAAAGCAGGCTGGCCTTGAACTCCCAGAGATCCTCCTGTCTCTGTCTCCCAGAGTGCTGGGATTATAGGCGTGTGCCATCACTGGCATTCATCTACTCTGTTACAGCACCACAGAGTTATACCTGCAGTCCCTAAAACAGAACTCATTCTGTGTTGTGAAACAAATTAGTAAACCTACGAGAACTGCAATCAAATGATTTTTCTTTTTTCTTTTTTTTTTTTGAGACAGTCTCATGTATCCTAACCTGTCCTAAACTGGCTCTGCAGAGCAGGGGCTAAACACTGAACTCCTGGATCCTCCTGGGTCAACCGAGTGCTGACGTTATAGATGAGAGACATCACATTCGGTTTATGCTGTGCTGGGGATTGTACCCAGGACTGGCTTTGTGCATGCATGCCAGGCAAATGCTGTCCCCACCGAGCAATGTCAATACCAGCCTCAAATGTATTCTTTATCTATGACATAATTGAACCAAAAGCAATGACCTATTTAGAAAATGCAACTATTTATAAATTAAACTGCACATGTTAAAGTAAATCATAGGTTAAAGAGAAATTAGGTTGGATACAGTGGCTCACTCCAGTCATCCCAGTACTTTGGAGGGGGAAGGCAGTAGAATCACTGTGACTTTTGAAGCCAATCTAAGCAACAAAGTGAAAGAGCCTTACGCGTGGTAAGCAAGGGCTCTACTACTGAGCCACAGCCTCAATCTTAGGACACATTTTGAATGAAATGAAAACAAAAATATAGTTCACTAAAATATGCAGGATGCAGTTGAAGTGTGGTGCTTTTAGGGAACTGTGTAGCGTTAGATGCCTAAATGTATAGCATTAAGTGCTTATTAGAAAAGAAAGGTCTCTGGTCAATGATCTCACCTTCCGTGCTGGCTGTTCCTTTTGTCAACTTGGCACAAGCTGGAGTCATCAAAGAGGAAGGAGCCTCAGCTGAGGAAATGCCTCCATGAGATCCGCCTGTGAGACATTTCCTCAATTAGTGATTGATGTGGGAGGGTCCAGCACTTTGTGAGTGGTTATATCCCTAGGCTGGTGGTCCTGGGTTCTATAAGAAAACAGGCTAAAGGCTGGGAGGGGTGGCTTGGGAGGCAGAGGCAGGCAGATTTCTCTGAGTTCGAGGCCAGCTTGGTCTACAAAGTGAGTCCAGGACAGCCAGTGCTACACAATGAAACCCTGTCTCAAAAAAAAACAAAAACACACACACACAAAGAGGCCAAGCAAGCCAGTAAGCAGCACTCCTCCATGGCTGCTGCATCAGCCCCTGCCTCCAGGTTCATGACCTGTTTGAGTTCCTGTCCTGACCTCCTTCAGACTATTTCCTCCTCAGGTTTCTTTCATTCGTGGTGTTTATTGAGGCAATAGAATGCAAACTAAGACGGCTACTATGCTAAGAAATTTTTTAAAGGAGGATAGAATAAGCCCAAAGCAAGGAGAAGGAAATAATAAAGATAGAAATCAATGACATAAATAAAAACAGAAAGGCAGCGTGAAACCAAAAGCTAGCTCTGTGAAAGGATCAATAAAACAAGGGTGCCCCTAACCACAGACCAGCAACAGGCTAAGGTAGAGCCTTCATAGCGCTCCTGCAGAGAATGAATGTACCCTGCAGACAGCTCAGTGAAAGCCACAGACCAACCAAGAAAGGCATGAGAAGTAGGTTGAACAGAGTGTCTAAAAGCCATAATGGAGTAGTTAAAAGCCTCTTCTTAAGAAAACAAAGCCTGGCCGCACACACCTTTAATCCCAGCGCTCAGGGAGGCAGAGGCAGGCAGATCACCGAGAGTTAGAATGATCTACAAAGGTCTACAAAGCTAGTCCAGGATACCCTTGTCAAGGTCTAGAACACAGCTAAGGACTTTTGTTGAACTGCTAGATTTTTTTTGAGGTAGAGTTTTCCATGTTTTATTTGTATTTGTAAAAAAAAGAAAAAAAAAAAAAAGGAAAAAAGGACAAAAAAAAAAAAAAAAGTCCCCACAAGAAAACAAACGCCCAAATCAGCTAACAAAACCAAGCAAAACTGTGCCTTCTATTTATCTTTGATTCTGGTCCTGGCAATTGTTTAAAGAAAAGTAATAAAGATTCTAGATTTGTTTTCAAAAAAGGAAGGGAAGGAAGGAAGGAAGGAAGGAAGGAAGGAAGGAAGGAAGGAAGGAAGGAAGGAAGGAAGGAAAAAGAGAAAAAGGAAGAAAAGAGGACAGAAACTATGTGACATACTTGTATTCACTACACCTGGGAAGTATGGCAAGAGGATCAGACCTTTAAAGTCCTTCTTGGAAACATATCAAGTTCAATAGCAGCCCAGGATATGTAGAACCATGGGAGAAAGCTTGACCCGAATGCATGAGGTCCTAGGTTCAATCCCCAGTAAGGAAAGGAGGGACTATTCCTGACATGAACTCAATGGTGAGCTCTTCGACCCCCCCCCCCCCCGGAGGGAGGATCAGCCTTGCTAGGCCACAGAAAAGGACACTTCAGCCAGTCCTGAAGAGACCTGATAAGCTAGGGTCAGATGGAAGGGGAGGAGGTCCTCCCCTATTAGTAGACTTGGAGAGGGGCAAGGAGATGAGGGAGGGAGGGTGAGGTTGGGAGGGAGGGAGGGTGAGGTTGGGAGGGAGGGAGGGGGCTACGGCTGGGATACAAAGTAAATAACCTGTGGTTAATATAAAAAAATTAATTAATTAAAAAAAACAGGAGTTGGGGGATGGGGAGGTTTTGTTTTGTTAAACTCGGTCTTAACCCTGTAGGCCTAAACTAGCCTGGAGCTCACTGTGTGATCCAGACTGGCCTGAAACTCTTGGCAAGCTTCTTTCCTCAGCCTCCCCTGGGCCGGGAATCCAGACGTGTGCCACCACAACTAGTTTACAAACTTTTTTTTGGGGGGGGTTGTTCTGTACTGGGAATGGAACCCAAGGCCTCATACTTACTAGGCAAGCAACCTCTTGATGAGTTACAGTCCCAGCCCTGCAAAGCAAGCTTTCAAATTGACAGGAGATTTGCTCTACCAAACAAGATAATATAGATAGCCAATTAATATGCAAATGTGTGTGTGTGTGTGTGTGTGTGTGTGTGTGTGTGTGTGTGTGTGTATGTTCTTGTGCCACGTGAGTGCAAGTTCCATAGAGGCCAGAAGAGAGTGTCAGACCCCTAGAGGCAGAGGCACGTGGTTACCACCTGCCCAACATGGGGCCTGGGAACTGAACTTGAGTGGTCTGTCTGTGCAGCAAGAGCTCCTGACCACTGATCGATCTCTCAAGCCCCTTCCTTTTTTTTTTTTTTTTTTTTTTTTTTTTTTTTTTTTTTTTTTTTTTTTGTTTTTTTTTTTTTTTTTTTTTTTTTTTTTTTTTTTTTTTTTCTCTTTTGAGACAGGGTCTTAAAATTCTCTGGGTGCAATTTGCAGTCCTCCTATCTCAGCCTCCAGAGACTGTGCCACCAGGCCCAGTTCACACTTTGGTGATTTCTTTTACCGTTAACCGCACTATAACCACGTGACCCAACCTAAGCCAGCCTCAGCAACAAAATAGCAGTTAACGGTACATACTGACCTTGTAGAGCGTTGGTGTCCTTTCTGAAAACTTTTCTTTATGGTTTTTCTATCTTTTTCTCCCTACTCCACCCCAATCCCTTCCGACATCCCAACACTAGGTAGGAGAGAGAAAGGGTTAGTGGGAGAGGGGGTGTAGTTCTTTCTTAGCTGCTTCCTGCTGGCTAGGATTGGGGGGTTCCTTGGAGCCAGTCCAGTCCTCAGTCCAGGAGATCTCTAACTTCTTGTCTCACAACAGTAACCAGGAATAGCAAGGGGAGAAGCAGGAGCAGCACTCTTTTTTAAATTCTCTCTTCCACACTCTCTGGGCCCCGGCATTTACTCCCTCTCCAGAGTCCTCAGCTTTAAACTATCTGCAGCTGGCAAAGGGCCCCCTCTCAGGGCCAGCATGAGTCAAATAGTCTGCTGCTGTGGACCATCTGAATCAGTCTCACAGCCCACACCTGGGACCGAAACAAAACCATGTTTACATCCGCAACGATCGAAAACCTGAGTTCCCTTCCCAACACCCCCATAAGCCAGCTCACAGCTGCCTGTATGCACATGTACCACCCCCAAACAAACATGGAGATAAATAAAAAAATTTTTCAATGGCAAGTTTATATATATATATATATATATATATATATA
>NW_026585894.1:18874296-18914878 GCF_907164565.1 Psammomys obesus
ATATATATATATATATATATATATATATATATATATATATATACATATATTATGTGTATGTGTTTTGTGTACTTGTGTGTGCGTGTCCTCCTGGATTGCTCTCCACATTCTTCGCCAAGGAAAGGCCTTTCAGGTGAACCCAGAGCTTGCTGCTTGGCCAGCTTGAGTGCTGGGCTGACAGGTGAGCCACCACGCCCACACAGCTTTTATCTGGGTTCTCGGAATCTAAAATCTACGCTTTGCGCTTTTGGGGAAAAGTGCGTTAGGCACGGGGCCATCCCTCGCTGAACCTCGAACTTGCTGTTGTGTTTAGACTGGCTGAGCAGTCTCCACCTCCCTAGGGATGGGATTACAGGCACATGGCCCTCTGCCTGGCTTTTTTCACCGGGGTTCCTGAGGTTGAACTCTGTTCCTCATGCTTTCATGGCAAGTGGTCTCACCCACTCAGCTATGTCCTGAGCCCCAAGTTAAAGTTTGGGTTCGTTGGTGCTTTTGTGTGCTGAATTATAACTTAGGGGAGAGATGTCTGTACCTTTTGTGTATCTGCTCAGGGGTTTCAAGGACTGGCCGTGGGCGGGGGCGGGGGCGGGGGAGGGAGGTGCAGCCAAGATGCACAGGTATTTCTTTTTCCGTGTACCCTGAAATTCAGGGGGTGAGAGCTCAGCTGGGCACTGACTTCACCGTGCCGTAGGTCAGGCGGGCATCCACTTGGCTCTCCGTTCCTTCATTCTCCGCCTGCACTGAGTGCGTGCGTTCTTGTGCTCCCAGAAACGGTCCTGCGCTCCTGGGCATCACACTTGACAGTCTAGGTTGGGGGTTGGGAGGTGGGGGAGTAGAGGCCACAGCCTTTCATGAGGCTGCGCTTAGGAAGACATAGCCTTCTTAGGGGTTTCCATTTACTTCAACTGGGTAACAGGAGTCCCGAGGAAAGAGCGGAGGATTTTCCTGGTAGGGTAGCACATTGTCATCTGGACCTGACTTAGGCTTTCTGCTGGGAAGGCAGAGGCAAAGATGGAGGCAGAGAGGCAGATCTTCCCATGGTCCTCCCGGAGGCTGCAGGGGAGAGAAGAAACAGTGGGTGTGGACGGTATCTTTCACTCGTGAATGGAGATGCTTTCCCCTAGAGAAACAGAAGCGGCTTCGGGGTATGTGTCCTTTCCTGGCACGAAGAAGACAATCATAAGTATGTTGAGGGGATCAAGAAATACTTGTCAACGGGCAGAGTACTGCACCTAGTGACCAGGAGAGTGGATACCCTCTGTGGCCTACCCTACCCCTCAAACGCTGTGGTGGCCAAAGAACAATCACCAGCCTCAGCAGCTTGTGTTACTCAGAGATCCTCCAGCCTCTGGGATTATAGGTTGCACCACCACCGTTCTTCCTCCTTTCCTGAGACAGGGTCTCACTGTAGGCCAGGCTGGCATCGAATGCACTGGTAATCCTCCTGCCTCAGCTTACTGCACCACCACCTCCATCAAATGTCTTTTCTTCTATCGCTCCCTAGGTTCTTCATCATCAGGGGAGCCAGCTAGAAAAGTCAGGGCGGTCTCTTTGGAAATGTAGGTACTAGAACTGAATTCTGGGGCTGGAGAGAGGGCTCAGAGGTTAAGAGCCCCGGCTGCTCTTCCAGAGGTCTTGAGTTCAATTCCCAGCAACCACGTGGTGGCTCACAACCATCTATAATGAGATCTGGTCTTCTGGTGTGCAGGTGTACATGCAGACACAACATTGTATGCATAGAACTGAATTCTGAGGGAGTGAGCAGCAGTTATGGGAGGAAAGGACCTAGCAGGAAGCCCGGTGCAAGAGGGACACAGAGGATGTGGGAGAGTCTTGGAAGCCACTGGGAGACAAGGCCAGCCAATGACGCTGTTACAATGGTTCCCAGGAGAGAAAATGAATTCGGCCCAGCGTTATTACCAGTGGCAATGATGCAGAGAGCATATTTGGAAGCTTGGGTTTTCAGGTGAGTGATAGAGGCAGAGAAAAACTGACTTTTAAGCCTTACCAGAGTGACTAGGGAAATGAGGGAGCCGTTAAACAAGATGAGGGAGAACCCTGGAGAAGGCCAGGAAAGGCAGAACTCTGCCCACATTTCTACTGCTACCTGCCATCTTTCTTTGGTTTAGGTAGCAAGGAGTATCACATCACTTGAACATTATAAACTATTAAAATGCTTATGTATATTATGTATCTGAGGACAGCCAGGTATTGTGGCATGCTCCTTTAGTCCTAGCACTCAGGAGGCAGAGAAACATAGTGCTCTGTGAGTTCAAGACCAGTCTGGACTACAGAGTGAGTTCCAGGACAGCCAGAGCTTTGTAGAAACACCCTGCCTCAAAAATAATAAATAAATAAATAAATTTGGGGGAAAAAAATACTGTCATCTGCATAGGGACAGGTAAGTCAAATTCAGCTCTGATTCATACTAAAAAAAATTGAAGTATAGGGGTCCTCAGAGATGGCTCAGTGGTTAGGAGTATGGACTGCTCATTCAGAGGAGCTGAGTTCAGTTTCCAGCACCTCTCAGGTCACTGGCTCACCTCAGCCTGTAGCTCCAGTTTCAGGCCATGTGACACTCTCTTCTGGATGCCTTAGGTATCTCACGTGCACATGGAGATCCACAAGCATTCACATGATTACATATTTTTATTTTTCGAGACAGGGTTTCTCTGTGTAACCTTGGCTGACCCAGAACTCACTCTGTAGACCAGGCTGGCCTCATACTCCTAGAGATCTGCCTGCTTCTGCCTCCCCAAGTGCTGGGATTAAAGGCGTGCACCACTGTGCCCCAGCATAATTACATTTTTTAAAATTAAATCTTTACTTGGAGAGGGGTGTGGGAGGAGATGAGGGAGGGAGGGTGGGATTGGGAGGGAATGAGGGAGGGGGCTATAGTGGGGATACAAAGTGAATAAACTGTAATATTAAAAAATAAAAACTTCATTAAAAAATTAAATCTTCTCTTAAAATTCAAAGGTTCAACACACTAATTTAACACATTTGACATTAATTATCATTGTGTCATGTTTAATGGAGAAATACTGGAAGAATTCACTAATATTATTTAACATTGTACTGGTGATAATAACAAGGACAACAGGAAACTAAAGAAAAGAAATTAGATCTAACAAATACAAGTAGAGAAAATAGCAGCAAATAAATTAGAGCACTAATGATTATAGGGAATCAAACTGCCATTCTCTGACGATTATAACTGTTAACATGGGAAATCAAAGAAATAACTGAGAAACTGCTATAAGGCAATAAATCAGTAGCTAACAATAAATATATATATAGAAATTGATAGCTTTTATATATATATATATATATATATATATATATATATATATATATATATATATATAGTCACCAGTGAGAAAGAAGATGGAGGGATAGCTCTATGGCTCATCAGGTAAAGGTGCTTGACTGGAGTTTAATCCTCAGAACCCACTCATGAAAGGGTAGAAGAAAACCATTACACAAGTATGCCATGACATGCATGCGTGTGGGGAGGGGGCAGATGATGTCAAGAAAAGCTGATTAGAATAAAATAAAAAGTAAAATAAGCAAAGAAAGTAGATTGAAAATGTAAGTGGAGTAGCAAGGCAGAGGGGGACATGAGGTCAAGAGGGAGGTGAGATGGGTGGGGTTGAGGGAATGAACAGGAAGAGAGAAGAATACAGACAATGCCGTAATGGAGGCGAGGTGACCCACTAAGTACAAGTTAGTCAGAAACACACAAATAGTTAACTGGGAATACTCTCCACACCATCTCCACCTGAGAGCATGGAAAGCGTTCAAGTGGAGGAAAAGTGGCCTGACCTTTCCTAGGTCCCACCATTTGCCCATAAATTGCATGATTTCCTTCTTTTTCATTGCTGAGTAGTATTCCATTGTGTAGATGTACCACAATGTCTGTATCCATTCCTCAGGTGAGGGGCATCTGGGCAGGTAAACAGTGAAATCTAGAAAAGATCATCCTGAGGGAGCTGTCCCAGAAGCAGAAAGACACACATGGTATACACTCACTTATAAGGGGATATTAGCCATGTAATATAGGATAAACATACTAAAACCTGTACACCTAAAAAGTCAAGCAAGAAGGAGGACCCTGGGTAAGATCAATCCTCACTTAGAAACAGGACTGAAATCGGAAGAGGGAGAAAACAGGAAACAGGACAAGAGCCTACCACAGAGGGCCTCTGAAAAACTCTACCCAGTAGTGGTGTATCAAAGCAGATGCTGAGACTCATAGCCAAACTTTGGGCAGAGTGCAGGGAATCTTAGGAAAGAAGGGGTAGATAGTGAGACCTGGAGGGGACAGGAGCTCCACAAGGAGAGCAACAGAACCAAAAAATCTGGGCCCAGGGGTCTTATCTGAGACTGATATTCCAACCAAGGACCATTCATGGAGATAACCTAGAACCCCTGTTCAGATGTTGCCCATGGCAGTTCAGTGTCCAAGTGGATTCTTGTAGTAAGGGAACTGTCTCTGACATGAACTCAGTGGCTGGCTCTTTGATCACCTCCCCCTGAGGGGGGAAACAGCCTTACCAGGCCACAGAGGAAGACAATGCAGCTAGTTCTTATGAGACCTGATAGGCTAGGGTCAGATGGAAGGGGAGGAGGTCCTCCCCTATCAGTGGACTTGGAGAGGGTCAGGGAGGAGAAGAGGGAGGGAGGGTGGGATTGGGAGGGAATGGGGGAGGGGCTACAGGTGGGATAGAAAGTATATACAAACTGTAATATATATATGTGTGTGTGTGTGTGTATGGCCTGAGTAATGCTACTTCTTCCCTTACTTACCGCCTTGTGTTTTCAAACCGGGACTTATGTATCCCAGGTTAGTCTCAAACTGGAGGATCTGTGGCTCCCAGGATGAACTTTTAACACCTGATCCTCCTGCCTCCATTCCACAAGTTGCTGGGATTTCAGGCATTTGTCACATGCCCTGCCAGGACTATTTTGAAATGGGGACGGGGCAGTTAATAGGTATAGTAAAGAGGAAAGAGGGAGGAAGGTAATTCTCATCTGAACTTCAAGAGTGCGGCCATGCAGGAATTCCTGTTCATTACCTGCTTCTAGAACAGCTGCTGTTCGGTTTTATCTAGTTCACTGGGGAAGCTGAGGGTACTCCCCACCACAGTGCCATGTGCATGGGTTCTACCTCAGAACAACAGGCAAACCCCGAGTGAGCCACATCCTGTGTAGAGAAGAGCCTATGTAAAGTTTTTAAAGAAAGGCAAAGGAATTAGAGTAGCGAAAGGAACAGTTCGGACGAAGTAATAAAGAGGGAGGAATTGTCTAGTCAGCTTTAAAACTGAGACAGCTAAAAAACCATGGCGACTGTAGTGCCTTGGAGGAAGGATAAGCAGTTCAAGGAGAGGACCTGCGCATCACATAGTCAGTTCATAACAATAGCAAGATGATGGTTATGAAGTGGCAAGGAAAATACATCTGTGGTTGGGGGTCACAGTATGAGGAACTGTACCAAAGGGTCGCAAGCATTAAGGTCGAGAACCAAATGAACCTCCAACAAACACTTAAAGATCCTTAGGTGTTTGGGAGGAGAATCAAGTTTTATCCACAGAGGTCATGACACATACCCACCTAAGAGGGAGATTTGGGGGTGTGGCTTGGTCCCCCAGAGGGTAGTACTCTTCGTCTACCAGTTGTTTTTAGCTCTGGAACAATCAATGGTAACTGTCACACAAAGTTTATATGCCTTCTCACTAGCTAGGGAGAATTTCAGAACTGGAGTTACTATCCCACGGCAGGTAAACTCTTAAAACTCGGAGGTATGGGGCTGGAGAAATGGCTCCGTGGTTAAGAACCTCTCTCTCTGCCTGATATTCTTAGGAGGCTCCTCTTGAGTAAGGCAGGAAGATGGTGACTGAAAAGATGAAAACGTCTCCATAGTAAACCACCTCTAGGCTCCAACTTGTTATGAAAAGTACATGGTAGGATAAGGAGGCTAAATTAGATGACCAGATAGGGGGAAAGTGAGATTAGTTATTGTTGCCACCAGCTTTGAAGAAATCTAAAATACTGTCATGTTGGCCAAAACTGCTGTCCACCATTACAGTAGTAATAGCATTGAACTGAGCACAGTATACAAAAAAAAAAAAAAAATACTAGAGCATGCACTCTGGCTAGCCTTGACTGAGGTAATTCTGTTATTAGAAGCCCATCAGAACAGACTAGTAAAAGCAAACCAGCTAAGTTTTCCTTCAATAGAAGTCGTTAGCGCTTCTTTAGGAAACATGAGCACGTGTTACACACCTTGGAAGCGCCTGCACAGCCCTTAATCCCAGCAAAGGCCTAGTCTATAGAGCTCCATGCCACGGATATAGAGAAACTCAAACCCTGGGAGAGGCTAGGTTACTACTCAAGACTAGTCACGGATTCCCAAACTGGTGTGGAGGGACCGCTGCACCACATCAACAAATACAAACCAATAGCACCGTTAAGTTTTCCCAAGGAACCCGCTACACCCAATCACCTAGCTTTACATGTAATTCTCACTTTACTTTTCAAACTACAAGTTCATCCTGCAAAAAACAATTGGCTTATTGGAGACTGAACTTGGGACAAAAATAAATCCGTAACCTAACAATACAGCCATTTGAAAGCATCCTGAGCAAGAAAATATGGCTCCCACATCCATACAGCTCAGGCTCCCAGCAACCGCAATATCAATAGCCTGGAAGAATTGGACTGAAATGGACCAAGTAGATACCTGGCATCACCTTTTACCCAACTTACACTTCAGCTGCCCCCACTATCAAGACTTCAAAAGACTCACGTTAAGATGCTAACAACCCTAGGCCATGAATCACAGCACTTGGGGGGGGGGGGCAGAGGCAGGCAAGTTCCAAGTCAGCCTGGTCTACGGAGATGTTGTAGCTCCTTTCAACATCTACTTACCACAACAATCCCATCGCATTGTATTCCGACACTGCTTTACCAAATGCACAGGGCAGTAAGAGGCGTTCGAAGAATGGACAATCAAATGACTCATGACAGTTCAGGCAAGAGCACAACTTTATTTTCACCTCTAAAAGTAAACCACAATTGACAACAAAGGAGACTGTGCAGTTCAACTTTTTATTTTAATAAAACCAGAATATGCACAGCACATGCAGTGCTAGCATCTAAACTAATACAATAAGCAACTACTAAAGCTACAGTGACTTGAGGGTCAATCTTTACATTCAGCAAGTTAAAAAACCCATTCTTATTTTTGAAACAACTGAAATATTGCTTGCCGATAAAACTTGCTCAAATGCTATTGCTGAATGTACAAGTCACTGGATATGCCAATACAACGAAGATAACCACATGTTTGAGGATTGCAATGTGCCAGACATTCACTGAAAAAAAAAATACAACTAAAACAAAACTCACACAACAAACATCTGAGAATCTGGACACTTTGTTATCAGTGTTTTGAAGTGTTTCATTATTATCTTAAGACAAGTGTATCAAAACCTTGGCATGATTTAGTTTCAAGTCGCCAATTTTGTTTTTACTAACATCAGAAAGTTATGGCTATACCGTCAATGCCGGGTCTGCTTGATTTTGATTTAAGAGTTTATTATGACTTAACATTAAAAGCTCACACTACCCCGAAATATATAATTTCACGCATACGGTGACATTCAACATTCAAGTGCCAGTGTTTTTGTACTGTCTTTTGGTCAAGTTTCTTTAAACTTTCAAAGAATCACTTTTAGGCTTACAAAAATAAATATTTGTCAAAATGTTCAATAAATATTACATAAAACTAGCAGCAAAAAGTATCTAGAAATCTGTCGTGTGCAAAGTTTTATTCCCAACTATCATTCCCATGGTCCCAAATAAATTTTAGAATCTAGTCCCATCCCTTTCCTAGACAAGCTGCGTTCAACAATCTCCAAGAGACAAAATAAGATTGGAAGTTTAAGGACACGCACACAAGACATATATATAAAATTCTCTGAATGTGCAATAAAAGAAGTACTTTGTAAAAAGTTATGGGCAAAATGTACAAGGGCCTAAACCTAGACTAATTGAAATAGCACCATAACAAATGACCTCAATACTGTCAAGTGCACCTACTTAATAAAAGTTTTAGAACAAGGCACAATACACTTGAAAATCTATTGCACTTTAGGAAATTTTTGCCGTCTTCCTATGCCACTATAAAAAGATTAAGCGTTTGATCACTGCATTCTGGTCAGAAAATTAGCCCAGAATTCCAAGTGGCATAGGCATTTTAGTGGTGGACAATGCTCATCTTTGGCCAGATTTAGCATAAACAGACTATCAATACAATGGAAACCTATGCAACTAAAACTGACTAAACTGCACTGTAGAGCAGAATTGACACCTTGTGCAGTTATGTACATATTTCCAACCTGTGTGATCTCAGATTTCGCTTTGTTACTCTTCTGGAGCCATTTTTTTTTTTTTTTTTACAAAGTCTATAGATAGTAAGCCAGTTTAACATCTCAACGCAGCTTGAACAGAGTAATGTGAATCAGCATTTAAAAGAAAGCCTGCTGCATAATTCTTCCTGTTCATTCCCTCTTGACCAAAAAACATCAACACTAGCATGCGTTATTAGACCAAAAATCATCCAGAGCCCTAGGTGAGGGCTGGTCATTGCTGTGGTCAGCCATTCTACCATTTCAATTTCTTTTATGGCAGGCATTTAAAAAGTCTAAGTAGATGAATTCTCCTAAAAACCTATTTCAAGTTATCAGACCTTTAAACTTTCCCTGTAATAACATGCCCACATTTGGCTAGCTCATCGTTAACAATCTGCCTAAACATTGAAAGAGGAATTGCTGTATTTACTTGCATTAACTTTGAGAACAGTGCTTTGAATGTATGCATGTGTTCATACATCACCTCATCATGACTGGAATGGCTTGTTTAAAGACTATTATCAGGTTCTAAATACCTATCCAGGATAGAGTGAGCAAATCAGAACTTTAACTTAATACGTTTTGCCACATTAGAAACTAATTCCATTAATATGCTTCAAGACGTTTGTTGTCTCCCCCAATCTGCAAGTATCAAAAGCCCTAATGCAGGCTACCACTTCAGTTTTTCCCTTATTTGTGGATGAATCGATGATTCCTGTTAAGTTGTATCACACCTGTGTGCCAAGGTTTGATTTTAGCCCAAGTTCAGTAAATTTATTTTGTCAACAAACAATTGGTATCTTGAGCATTACTGCGCCAACAGGACATGAAAATAAAAAGTTGTCTAAAGTTAAAGGCACAGTACATTAACAAACAAATGATCCTCAGTCACAAAATTAGAAATGCAGTTTGGGATAGGGGTAGGCGGGAGGGCAGTTAATCCAAACTACAGCAATGGAGTCTTCAAACCACCTTCCGAACAGGGCTGCTGATTGTTCCTTTCATCTTTTACTTGTGACCTTGAGCTCCCTTAAAAAAAAAAAATTTCAGTGGAGAATCACAGCTGGTAATGTACTGCGAGTTCTTGAAGCTACACAAGGTATAGTCTGGCTAAGTTACATGTGGTTTCCATATTAGCTTGTTTGGCAGGGTGGCTGGCTGCAAAGCAGGCTCAGTTACCCCACCAGTCAACCCCCTGGGAGTTATAATTGCCTCCATAGCCATCACTGTTGTAAAAGCCTCCATAGCCACCTGGTGAGAGATTGAAAGAAAAAAAAAAAAAAAGAAATTAGTTAAGTCATCCATCGTTAGCAACAGTCTCTTCCTGCAAAGGTTCTGAAAAGCCATCTAGAGCACTCCTTGACCCTGAGCGGTCTTATTCGTGTTTAAGATAATGAGGCTTAAAACAAATGACTACCTCCACCAAATCCTCTGCTGCTGCCATGGCCGCCTCCACCACTGCGACTGCTGCTGGTGCGGCTGCTACTGAAGCTGGAGCTGCTGGCACCACTGCTTTGGCGATAGTCTCTGGCACCAAACCCTCCACTGAACCGACTGCTGCGAGGGGAAGGAAAATAGTCAACCCAACGTGCTAATGATCGACTTCTAGCTTCCTCATTCATAAACTCTCCACCCAGCCGTACTCACCCCAACAGTATTTCCCAAGACTGAAATATTAAGAGGCCAACACTAACCTCTTGGTCAATTTAAAACCGATACCAGGAGATAAAAGTCTACGTCATGCCCCTCGTTACGCACCATGCATACACCTCACCTCTTAGAACGCCCGCGACTGCTACCCTTGTAGTGGTGCTCAAAAGCCATGTTTTCTAGCCAAGATGGCACTTCTTGTTTTGCCTCGACAAGAAGATCCAGTAAATCCTTAGTAATATTTGCATTTCTCTCATTAAAGAATGAGGTGGCAAGACCTAAAACATTTCAAATAAAAAAACAAAAACACCACACATAAACAAAGCTCTTCCAGAAAAGTAGCTTACCGTTTTTGTTTTTTTTTGTTTTTTTTTTTGGGGGGGGGGAGTTACTTGAGACAGGGTTTCGCTGTGTAGCCTTGGCTGTCCTGGACTCACTTTGTAGACCAGGCTGGCCTGGAACTCAGAGAACCACCTTGCCTCTCTGCCCCCAAGTGCTGAGATTACAGGTGTGCACCACCATGCCCAGCTTCCATTCTTACTTTTCCCATCAGTCTATTAAAAAAACATTACTATCAGCTATAACCAATAAATCCTAACTGCATTGTTTGAAAATAGGAATAACATTTGTGATACTATAAAGCTCAAGGCAGGTGTGTGTGGTCATTAAAACACCTTTCATCCAGCACTCTGGAGACAGATAGGCAGATTTCTATTGAGCTCAATACCAGCCTGGTCTACGTAGTTTCTAGCTCAAGAAAAAAAAAAAAAAAAAAAAAAAAAAAACTATAAACTATAAAGTTCTTTTCTGTGCACATCACAAAACAAAACAAAACAAAACCCAGATACCTGATAACTAAGCACTTACCAAGGTTTCCCACACGCCCTGTACGACCAATGCGATGCACGTATTCTTCAATATCACTAGGCAGGTCAAAATTAATAACATGTTTCACATTTGAGATATCCAGTCCTCTTGCTGCTACCTGAAATACAACTTTTGTTACATATGGCCCACTAAAAGCAAGTATTTGGATACAATAACCTTGAGAATAAAAGGTAAACACAGCACTATACATACTGCTGTAGCCACTAGAATTGGGCTTTTTCCTGAGCGGAACTGGTGAAGGGCTTCTTCCCTATCTCTCTGTGAACGGTCTCCATGGATACTAGTACAAGCATATCCTTCATGATACAAGAAATCCTCCAGCGAATCTGCGCCCTTTTTGGTCTCCACAAATACCAGGGTCAGTGAATCCTTGCCTGAATTTGAAAATAAGGTGTTTATCACTATTAGGAAATACTTATAGACAATTAAAACGAACACGACAATGTTTTGAGCAGGGAGGAAAATAATAGTGATACAAATTCTCATTACATAAGCCATCACACAGAGCTAGAACTGCTTATCATTTTACCTGTTGCATTTAGGAGGTCAAGCAGAAATGACCGTTTGTCTATTTCCTCCACCCAAACCACTTTTTGTGTAATGTTCTCTGACGTAGACCCAACTCTTCCGACAGCCAGAAAAATGTACTCATCCAGGAAATCACGGGCCAGCATCTGAAGAAAAAGCCATGTGTAGTAAGTGCGGATTTAAAAACAAACAAACAAAAGGGTATAACTTAAAAAACTCAGTTCTCCTTTCTCCATCATGTGGGTTCCAGGGACTGAATTCAGGCAGCAAGCAATCTGACTCTGCACCATCCCTCACTATTTTTGGTTAGGGGTGGTAGCACATTCCTTTAATCCTAGCACCTGGAGGGTCAGAAGGAAGGCTGATCTCCATTGAAAAAAGGCAATCTTGATTGTGAAGTTAAGTGAAAATTGCCTAACAGTACCTGTATTTCCTTAGGGAAAGTAGCACTGAACATCATAGTGTGGCGGACACCCTTTGGAGGCATGGTATCTTGTTCAACTATTCTGCGAATCTGAGGTTCAAATCCCATATCTAACATCCGGTCAGCTTCATCTAACACCAAGTACCTATCAGGAAAAACATTTATAGTTAAGATTTTGAGACGAAATCAAGGCTTTGCCTGCTAATGAAATGGTATGATCATCAATGTAGTTAATTAATGCTTAGCACTGTATCTAATGTCGTCACGCAGAAAAGTTTTTTTTGCTAAGGTTAAATCACCAAGACCACAGAGCCAACTAGCTTACTGTTTAAAATTAACTTCTTAAACTTCTACACAGCCGTACGTGGCACAAACAGGCCAGCCCTGAAACTGGTGACTAGCCTCCACTAAAATGTGAGCTGACTTTTCAACACTGACTGCAATTATGATAAACTGACTTTGTGTGAACCACATCTCTCTCAACATTTCATATATTTAGACAATGCTAACAAACACATACTTGCAGAAGTCTAATCCAATCTTTCCTCTCTCCATCATGTCCACTAGACGTCCTGGAGTTGCCACCAACAAGTGGCATCCGCGTTCTAAGTCTCGAATCTGTTGACCAATTTCAGCACCACCATAAACCACGCAAGGACGAACTCTAGATCGGTATGAGAACTGTAAGCAAAGAAACTCCCATCAAATTCAGTGTCAAGATTTGTACATGGCCACGAACATGCTTTGTTAAAATCAACAGGAAAGCTCTGAGGTCCTGAAGTGCATGCTTACCTTTCTGGCTTCCTCATAGATCTGCACTGCCAATTCTCGTGTTGGTGCCAGTACCAAGGAGATTGGGTATTGCTTGCGACGCCCATATCTCCCATTTTCCTAAGAAATAGAAACTTGTTAATCTGCATACTAAATTACCACTCAATCTATAAAAGTTTAAAATTTAGAAAAGTTCATTTCCTTTTGCAATTTATATATTATACCATAAAATTTCATTAGACTAGTCTAAGCACCATTTGGAATGCTCCCAATAGCTTCCTACAGGATTCACAATGACTGGACTTTAGAAAGAAACACTGTAATAAGCATACAGCTCACTGACAGAACACTTGCTTAGCATACAAAAACCTCCTAAGCCCCAATCTCAGCATTGGGGGAAATTACCTTCATGGCTCTCAGAGCCTCTCCCGGGCCATCAGCATAAATCTGACTCAAGATGGGCAAGAGAAATGCTGCAGTTTTTCCAGAGCCTGTTAAGAGGAAGTATGTTCATTGGTTGACCGCAATAAGACCCTTCTTACTACTTCTGAATCAACACTGTATCTAATTAGTAGTTTTACTTTATGCCCCAAATCCCAAAAATTTCATATAACCTCTTCAGCTGACTAAAACAAGAGCCAACATTTAGGAACAAGCTATTTTGAAATAAGGATTTACAGAATACAGCCGTAACTATCATCTACGGCTTCTTTAACAATAGAACTGAGTACTGACAAAAGTTCATGACTCATAAACCCACAAATATCTATTATCTCCTTTTTTTAGTAGGAAAAAAAGTGACAGTTATTCCAATCAAATGAACCTACCTGTCTGGGCACAGGCCATCAAGTCCCTCTTCTCTTTGATAATAGGAATAGCATGCTTCTGCACTGGAGTTGGACGAGTGTAACGGGTAAGCTCAATGTTTCCCATAATAATTTCTCCCATCTCAACATCACTGAACTGTCAAATTCAATGGCATCGAATTAGGAGAGATGTTATCCTGAGGCCACTGTTATATATATATACTAATACATGAATGACAACAGCAAAATTTTAACATAAAACTAAGTTGGGTTTTTACATTTGACCCATTTCCTATTCCAAGGAGTGAATTACTTAATGATTAACTATACTCAACCAATGTCTCCCTTTCTACAAACTCTAATGTATGGCTAGTTATATTTCTCTGTAGCTTAAATAGAACAAGAACTTACACTTTCTATGTGTGGAGGACAGTTGTTGCCTGTTGCTTCAACTGGAATGTCATCGTATTTCTCAAAGTTAATCCCAGTATTGCCTCCAGAAAAGAGTTCCCTGAAATAGATATTGGTAAGTTCCCATGCAATACCAGTGAGAAAGACCTCACCACAAGTAGCACATTTCAAAAACTTACTGTTCCAAGCGTTCACTTGGCGGGAGTGGTTTTGACCAGTCATCCTCATCTGATTTGTCACACCAGCGACTATTTCCACCTCTTTCAAATTTGCCAAAGCCACTTCTATCTCCACGACTGCCGATTCCATCATAGTCTCCCCGGCCACGATCATCAAACCTTGAGCATCACCAAGTAATAAATCAGAATCTTAACCATCACCAGACCACCCCAGAAAACTGCCTCAGAAGAACTGGTAAGCTACACGATTTCAACAGTTCAATTCTGTCTTGTTCTTATGGATACATAAGGCTAACCAGCAGATCCTACCATCTAAAATCACTATTTCCTTTATTTCTGAACTCATACAGCCCAGCCTTGCAACATATTCTATCATTAAGAATCAAAGCTTTAAAAAAAATTAAATTGGCATATAGTCCATGCCTTTAAAGTGTTTGTCAAAGTATATATTTAATAGTAAAGAAAAAAAGAGAATAGCACCCCCAAACATTGTTCAGGTTATCCTATGAAGCCATTTAAGAGAAAATCCATGTGTGACAGCTTTTTAATAAATGTCTTAGAAAAAAAATCCTTACCTGAATAAAGATGTTTTAGTTTGCCAAAAATCTGGACACAGGAGACTAACCACAGCTATTAGGCACATGAGGTCAGTACGCCACACTTATGTAATCAAAAATATAAGGTGTTTATTTTGCCATAAGAGTCCACAAAGAGCTCAAGCAAATTCAGCCATTCATTACATGAAATTACTTTCAAAATAGTTAATATAAAACTAGAGAAATAGAAAAACTGACTTCATAGTTCTTTTGTTGTTGCTTTGAGACAGGGTTTCTCTGTGTAGCCCTGGCTGTCCTAGAACTCAGTCTGTAGACCAGGCTGGCTCAAATTCATAGAAATCCACCTGCCTCTACCTCCCAAGTGCTGGGATCAAAGGCGTGCGCCACCACTGCAGTTTCATCTAATTTCTATGTAATAGGTTCAATCTTACAGCTTAGAAACTGTAGTAAAGTTAAGCAGACATAATGCCTGACATCTACTTTTATCCCGATATATTCAGGGCAAAGATTTCCTAAATTACTATTGTAACCATGTAAACTGATTTCATTTACCTTCCCCTTGATCCACTTCCACGATCGCTGAAGAAACTAGACTTCCCTCTTGAATCACCGCGGGATCCAAAACTGCTGTATGCATCCTTATCCTTACTAGAACTCCATCCTGAACTGTCTTTGTCGTAGAATCCTAAAAATAAAAAAACAAACCCACCACAAACTCTTAAGCATCCTATTAATACATGGTCTTAATTTTTCTGAATTTGATAGCCTCTGGCTCTTTTATCTCTCTACTGTCAAAAACCAATGTAAATATTCTAATGGTACCAAAAGATAACTAAGACATAACCAGTTATACCTAAAATCGCCAATTCTCCCCGCTAGAAAATACTGTTATAGCAGACCTTGCAATGAGAGGCTAACGACATGACATTCTGAATGAATACCATCTCTAAGATGTCAACAACTTTGCCTCTAACGAGATGATTATGGCACTATCTTCTGTCACGTAATATGTTTTAACTTCCACTCACTTTGCAGGTGTCAATGAACTGACACAGAAACAGCCAAAGTTTTCAACTGGCACGTCAAATTTATTTGGTTCAGTGTTTTTCCAGTTCCAATAGCAAAAGTCGAAGAACAATGCCTTCTACATGTGCGTCACATGTCACATGGTATCACTTTAATGGCTTACCTACAGTATCCTTGACATTTATTCTTGAAATGTAACGATACCAAGAATTTTCAAACACCAAACTCCTCTATGGGCTCCCCAATGACAGTTATATTTACGACACTAGGGTTAAACTAGCTTCAATGACATTTTATTAGGCAGGGACATTTACAAGTTACTTTCCTTCTTCCTTTGTCCCTACCATTACCCAGCCGTGTGTGTCGCTAGCAAGCAAGAATTTAATTGCTTCCCCAGATCTCTTTCTTCCGGTTGTAAAATTTAAGATCCTGACCCTCATGTCACTCCAAATTCACTGGACTGTGCCTGGTATTTTAACTTATCTTGTGGTAAGTCCATTATTTTGTCATATATGTTAAGACAAAAACAAATTATTTCCACGTAGTTTGTACTACACAGCATGGTGATGGCCTATTTTTTCAAATTAAAACCAAAACTAAAATGTAACTAATCATAATGGATTAAGAGACTCATAAATCACACAAAAGCCATGACACTGAAGACAGTTTTCCATGGTGTAATATCAGTTAAGGTTTTCTAAAGTTCCAGGAGTTTAAAAAAATCAATCCTGGTAGAAATGTATAGGTTTTCCAAGTTGCTTTGTTTTCCCTAGGCTCTAATTTCTAAATGAATCAGATTTACCAAATTGATATTAAGGACTCACCTTTAGTTGCTTCTCTGTTCCTTAAATGAGGAGGGATATAGCGCCCTTCTAAAAGAACATAAAAAGTAATAAACATGCCAAGTACCTTCACTGTACAGCTCTTCATCAAGATCACTACTAAAAAAATAAACCCTTTGAACTTTAAAGGGTTAGTGAGAAAGATCTGACTTTAAGCTAAGCACATATGCCTGTAATCCTAGCTAAGGCAGGGCAGGAAAATCATCACCAGCCAGCCTAGGCCACATGCACTTTGTCTTCAAAACGAAGAAAAAAAAAAATAGGCAACTCTAAGCCTAGTAGTTAGTGCATGCCTTTAATCCCAGCCGAGGCAGGGGTGAATACAGCCTGGTCTACAGACTACCTGGACAGCCATGGCTATACAGAGAGACCCTGTCTCAAAACAAGGAGGGCTTATATAACTTAATTCTCTTTGTACTTTTGGATTAAATATTTGAAAGATTTGTCAGGAATGATGGGACAAAGAGTTTGAGCCAGGGCACCCAACTAAAAATATTCTTTTCTGCGGTGACAGAGATGGAACAAAGGGCCTTGCATATGCCATTTAAGGGACTTGATCGCAGACCTACATGCCCAGCCTTTCTACCTTCTAGCCAGTGAAAGCATAGTGTAACAGTGTCTGTTCAATTTTTAAACATTCAAAGGAGTACTAAGATACCAAGTTCTGAGAGTCAATATATTCATAAAGTGTGTTTTACTTACTGCTTGCTGTACTTCCTCCAGTCTGATTATCTGATGAGTTCAGGTCAAGGCCAGCAAACTAGAAGAAAATCATATTGATTTTAGTTTCAATGCTGAAGGAAATACAATAAAGGAAAAACTCCATTTTCTGGTCTCACATTCTAACAGCTGCCCCACCAAACCCACACAGTTAATGTGACCAAGAACAGAGTAGAGACTACAGAGCTCTAAAGAAAACGCAAAGTAGTCCCACTATAAATACCACTGAAAGTAAGTTACAAAATCAAACAGGAACTGGATCCAAATTCAATTCCACCTTTCATGTTTGTTCTGTAAACATTTTTCATAGTAAGAGCTCCTTATCTGACAAAATACAACTTAGCTATGCTGAATTTCGAAAATGTAGCCAGGCATGGCGGTGTGCCACTGTAATCCCAGTACTCAGGTGGCTAAAACGCTCTTATCAAGATCACCTACATGGTACTCAACAACTCCAGTTCCAGGAGACCCACTGCTCTCTTCTGGCCTAAGGCAGGCATATATATTAAATAAAACTTTTTTTTTTTCAAGACAGGGTTTCTCTGTGTTAACAGCCCTGGCTTATCTTGGAACTCTGTCGACCAGCCTGACCTCAACAGAGATCCACCTCCCTCTGCCTCCTCGAGAGCTGGGATTAAAGGCAGGCTTCAAGTCTGAGGTCAGGGTAGCCAACAAAACTGTTTTAAACATGAAGTAGGTGCTCAAGAGCTCAGTTCAGTTGGTAGAGTGCTCATTCACATTGATGGATGAAGCCCCCCCCCCAAGGTTTAATCACTAGTATCATGTAAACCAAGTTTGAGGATTCATGGCTATAGTCCCAGTGTTAAGAGAAGTGGAGGCAGATGGATCATGAGCTCAAGGCCATTCTCAGTAATATAGCAACTTCCGGGCTAGTCTGGGCTACATCAGACCCTGTCTAAAAAACAAAAACCACACATTAAATAGGTGTAGGATTCATTTTAATCCTTTTTGACAATGTTTCTAAATACCACCACATTTGTATTTGGTAATATTTTAAGCCTAAAAGCACACATAATGACAGAATTGAAACTATTGTTTAGTTCCTTTATTCTAAAATAACACAAATATATTAAATTGGGACAACACTACATAAAACAATTTTAGCAATACACACCACTTTGCACTATGTAGTAAAACTAAAGTAATTCCTATTCTCCTATTTAACTGTAAATTCACAGAACTAGTCATGAATTGCCTTTGAGGTTCTTACTAAAGAACATTTTTAGTGACGTCAGCCTAAGTCTACCCATGTAACCTTTTATTTTTCCATATGTGCCCTAGGCATGAAACAGCTTTGGCCACCAAGCCAGGCATCAAGCTAGGATGAACAGAGGACTACCATCTGCTCTGCCCCTGACGGATATAAGAACAACACCACCAACAAGGTGTCTCTTTGCCCATTGTCAGGGGGTTACCTAGCTCCTTAATACTGGGAACTCACAGGTTTTAAAGATTCTACAAAAACACTACACGCTATCTTCATGTTTTTAATGTTCTTAAGAATTGTGCCTGCTACAGTGCTGGGGGGAGGGGGGAGGAGGGAGGAGGAAGGGATGAGGTGGGCTGCATTCGCCTTTGCTAGATGCAAACTCACTACCATAATCCTGGCTGGTCTTGAATTCAAAGAGTTCATCCAGCCTCTGCTGGGTCCCGCAGATCAAACTTAAGGTAGGTTAGGGACAGTAGCTGGCGCCTTCACCCGCTGAGTCCTAATGTAATCTGCTTTGGAATATAAACCCCCAAAAAGCCAGGAAAAAAAATAGAACTGCTACATTTTTACGAATGTGATCTTAGGCTTTTTCTTTTTAAATGAGCTTTGATGTTTTGCCCCCATGTGTCTGCGTGAGGGTGTAGGTTCCCCTGGAACTGGAGCTACAGGCAGGTGTGTTCTGCCATGTAGGTGCTGGGGAACTGAACCCCATCCTCTGAAGAGCAGCTAATGCTCTTAAACGCTGAGCCATCTCTCTAGCCCTAGCTCTAGTTTTGTTTTTAAATATATCATCTGGCATCAATATAAGCACCAACAAAGTTGTCATAGGGGCTGTTGATATTCATTACAAGCGAAGACTTGAACCACTCGGAATTCCTAAATTTTTGGAGTTAAATCCATTACAAACTTATGAAAGGCCCTTGGAAATATAATGAATCTCCAATATACTCCAATAACTACCATTTAGAATAGCCGGGCGTAGTGGCGCACGCCTTTAATCCCAGCACCCATGGAGGCAGAGGCAGGTTGGGAGTTCGAGGGAGTCCACGACAGCCAAGGCCACCCAGAGAAACTCGAAAAACAAAAACTCGTTGAGACGGAAGATATTAAAGCTGGGAAGAAGAGCTGCCCTTCACAGCAGGCAGTGTTACTTTTCTTTTGACCCTAGGCAACACTAACGGTACAATGTGTTAGAAAATTTATTGTGTGTGTGTGTGGGGGGTCATTGACCAAGAGGCCAGGCAGGAGGATAGCCAGGCAGGAGGATAGCGCATCCTCATCTCTGCCTCCAGACCCAGAAACGCAATCTCGATTAAAAGAACAGAAGACACCAGGCCCGATCCATCTCCCTAGTTTTTACTGCAAGGGCGCGTTGCCAGGCTCTTGGGCATCCCGCCTCTAGATGATCCCAGAAGAGGCCGTCCCTCGAAAGGCCCGCGGTCCTCACCTGGGCCCAGGAAAAAGGTCGGTGCCTGTGCCGGGCTCCGGGTGCTGCAGCTGTTTCCTGGAGCCGAAGGCTGAGCAAGGGCCGCGCCGCCGGGTGGCTGGCGTCACCACCAAGGCCGGCGCAATTGCGCACGCAGCGGCCCCGGCCTCCCCACCCCCACCTCCCCCCCCCCCCGCGCCCGCCCGCCCGCCCGCCCGCCCGCCCAATCCGCCCTGAAATTTCTGCGTCACAAAACTTTCCACTCGGGAATCGCGGCCTCCCTAGCCTCGGCGCACCGGGGCCTGCGGTGGCGAAGGAACCCGGGGTTCACATGCACCGGAGCTCGCTGGCGCGCAGGCCGTCGGGGGGAGGGTGGGATGCGGGGGGGAGGAGGAGGAGGTGATGGGGGGTGATGGCGGGGGGAAAGGGAGAGAAACACGCCGCACCGCTGGTCTGCGCCACACAAAGGAGGCCGCCGCCATTAGCCCGCGCAGGGGCCGGGGACCCCCGAGCAGCGCCCCCCTCCCGCATCCCGGAGCCACGCAGCCGCTCGGCGAGCCCGACGGCGGCCACGGCCTCCGGGCTTGGAGACCATTTGCACGGGAGCCCTGGGGCCCCGAAAGCCCCCCCCAGAAACCCGGGGGCCGAAACCATCCCCCCCAACATACAAGATACACACACACACACACACACACACCCGCCAGGCGCGCAATCCCCTCCCCCCCCCCACCCTGCGGGTCACTAATCAACTAGGGTGCGCGCGCGTGCGCCCGTAAGAGCGCGCCCCCTCCCCCTCCGCTCGCCTGCGTGCTCTCTCTCTCCCTCTCTCTCCCCCTCTACCTCTGTTTCTGTCCCTTTCTCGCGCTCTCTGTCTCACACTCACACACACACACACACACAAGCCGCCATTGTACTCGTGCCGGGGGACAATACCGCGGACTGAACCGAGCTGCGGGAATAACCTGCATTAGCGACAATCCCCACCCCCCCCGCCACCACCACCACTCCGTAAAGCATCCAGTTCCTCCAGAGCCCCTGGATCCTGACACCCGCCGACGCTCAATAGACCTCGGGGAAAACGGGAAGGAAAAAAAAAAAAAAAACAGAACTTAAGAGCTGCGCCACAAGGCGGGCCAGGTTGGGGGTGGGGGGGGAGAAGAGTTGCAACCAGCGACCGCTGCGGCTCACCTGCTGGTCCAGCCCGAGCGCATTTTCCACTGCCACATGACTCATCCCTGAAGAGTACCGAGAACTCGGGAGTCTTCCGCTGCTGAGCAAGTGCCGGGTTCACCGCAAAGCCTCTCTCACGGGAGAACTGCGGCTTTGAAGCGCACCGCGCGGCCGCGCCTCTTATATACCGACTGGGAGGGCCGCTACGTCAGCACGTAAGACGCATGGCCCTCCTCTTTTTCTAGGCGATTGTCCACTGCCGTTAGGATCTCTGCCCCCGGCTACGGTGCGCTCCTCCTATTCTTCTCGTGACATTTCCCGACTCAGTCCCATCACCGTCCCCCCCTTTGTTGCCCCTCCCTAGAGGCCCCCCCCCCCGCATTAAATGCTGTCCTGGTTCTCTCGGTTTGGGTTTTTCCTGTTCTCCGCTGAGACCCTAATCTTAGTGTTTCCTCCAGATCTCGCGAGAAATCGTGTCTGCCTGTCCTTTCTGGCAATGAAGCCCCGATATTTAAACTAGGCGCATTTGCTGTTTCCTAAGGTCCCAGTTTTCATTTTTCTTTATTTGCACTCTTTCTTTCCCCTCCGTACTCCCTCCCCCCCCCCCCCCCGGGACTCGGAGATGATGTAGAGGTCTTTGTCTGGCCAGTGCATAACAATCAAATGAGGGCCGGGGAAGGAGGAGGGTGATGGGTCACGTGACCGTGGGTGTCCAGCGCGGTGGCCATTTTGTGAAGAAGGGAAATTGGCTTGAGCAGTGCTGGGAATGGGAGGGAGGGACGAGAACACTACGGGGTTGAGGGGGGGGGGAGAAGAGAGGAGCGAGGAAGGGTGGAAGGAGCCAGAGTCAGAAAGGGGAAAGACGAAAGGCTGGGCGGTTGACCCAGGTCGTCCTGAACAGGTAGTGGAAGGGACGTGCCGGTCGCTGGAGACCTCCGCGCGCTGTTGCCTAGGTAGCGGGTACGCCACCCACACCTCCTGCTATGGAGGAACAATGAGGCTAGCTCATGCGAATCTAGATCCGGCAATGTGGGATCCTCCCGGGACTCCGAGCCTCCGCCGCTGTGTGTGAAACAGCCCGGGCTCCTGTATCCTTCCGCGCGGCACTCGTTGCACCGGGCCGGTGACTGGGCGAGCACAGCGAGGGACCCCGAAGGTTTCTTCTAAGAACTCTTCCGAGGCTACCCAGGAGGCTACGGCGTGGGGACTGGGACACAAAACTGTGCCTGCTGGAGAAGCTAGGGTGGCTTTACCCGATGGAGGTAACGCGCCTCGGACCACTACGGTGGGCAGGAAGTATCAAGAAGAACGCGTCTGTCGTCAGACGGGGCGCTTTTTGGTGGTCCTACTGGGCCGACCCCCCCCCCCAAGTTCCTGCTTCAAAAAACGAATACCCTTAAGCAACAGAGCCGAAAGAATAATACAATGAGCCCTCTGCTTTCAGGCAATGGCAACACATACAGGTTACCTAAAAGCTAATCCCTTCGGACCCTCCGCTTAACAAATAAAACGAAAGACTACACACACACATACACATCCCGCCACAAACACACACACACACACACACACACACACCCCACCAGGAGCCTTCTGCTGCCAGAATTCAAATTAACGAGTTCTCGTCAAATAATTTACAACGCAGCTCTTTTTACTTTTCCGGCTTTTTAAGTTGAAAGGGAACTTCTAAACAGATAAGGAAATAATAAAAACGATCCCCAGGCAAGTTCCTTCTCGGCTTTTGTTCTCAATTTTTCTCAGCTGTAAGAGTCCACTAGACAACTTACAACAAATATTTTGTTTTGTTTCTTGGTAACCAGTGAATTTATTGGGTTTGTTTGGAGGAGCCGTAACTATGTTTTAAGACCCTTTTAAAACATAATAAAGTAACAAGTCAAGGATAATACAGCAAAGTTGATTACTGTTTCGAAAGGCAGGAAACTATACTAAGTATTTTTGACACCCCCTGTAACCGTACTGAAATAACAAACCATAGCTAATACAACTGAATTTTTTTTTCCGTTTCAAAAAGCATGACCTAACTGTAATACTCAAACCGAATGAATGCAATAAATAACATCATTAAAGCAGTAGTCATTAAAGTGGTGGTGCTCGCTATTTATCCTAGCACTGAGAGACAGGCTAATCTCTAAGTTCGAGGCCAGTGTGGTTTACAGAGGGAGTCCAGACAGCCAGGGCTACGAAAGGAAGAAAACACGCTTAACACCAACATTTTGAGACATTCTTTTCTTAGGGGAGGGGAGGACGGATGGAGGTGAGGAGGGGAGTGGAGGATGAGTGGGGTGGAGGAGGGGAGTGGAGGACGGATGAGTGGAGGAGGGGAGGGGAGGGGAGGAAGAGAGGAAGGGGAAACAATGCAATTAAAACATAGTCGGGGATGTTCTGCCCAAGTCTCCCAGGCCCAATGGCCTTTTTAAAAACCAAGAAGTCTTGGTGGAGACAGGGGCCTGGGGGCTAGTAGCCTTCTGCGACGAAATCGAAATCTCGGAAAGCCGCCTGCTCCGCAGCAGTGAGGGGCAGCACATCTCGGGGTGGGCTCAGCATGGGGGCCTCGGCGGTGAACTCCACATCGAAGTTGCTGACATCTGTGCGCCCGGACAACCTAGGCACAAAGGGTGGGGCCAGGCGACGGGCCAGCAGGTCGTCCCAGGCGAGGGTCTTGAAGAAGGGTTGTTTCTTCACATCTTCAGCGCCATGCTCGGAAGACCCCAACCTCTGGTCTGGGTTTCTCCGCAGCAGCTTTCTCATGATGCGGGTGGCCTCCACCGACAGGGAGCTGGGGTAGCGAATCTTATCGTGGACGATGCTGTCAAACACTTCTTCTTCTTCATCGCCAGGGAACGGGCACTCTCCGACCAGCATCTCATAGAGCAATACGCCCAGTGCCCACCAGTCCACCGATCTTGTATAAGATGTTTCGGTCAGCACTTCCGGTGCCAGGAACTCGGGGGTTCCGCAGAACGTGCTGGTCCGGTCGCCATGGCCCATCCCTTCCTTGCAGAGGCCGAAATCGGTTATCTTGACGTAGCCTTCGGTGTCGAGGAGCAAATTGTCTAATTTGAGATCGCGGTAGATGATGTTTTGCTCGTGAAGGAACTGGAGCCCCAGCACCACGCAGCCGGAATAGAAGATGGCCCGCGGCTGTGAGAACACATTGCTGTGGATGTGCAGCATGAGGTCTCCGCCGGCCGAGTACTCCATCACGAAGCAGACGTGTTCTGGTGTCTGAAAACAGCCAAAGAGTTTCACCAGGAAGGGATGTCCTGCCTTGGTGACGGCCGCCAAAACCCGCTTCTCACTCATCAGGTTCTTGACTTTGTCTCCGGCGAGGATGTCACCCTTCTTCAGGGCCTTGATGGCATAGAGTTTCCCACTGGCGCGAAATTCAGACAACAGTACCTTGCCAAAGTGACCCCGGCCTAGCACTGCCCAGAACTTGAAGTCGTCAAGCCTCAAGGGCGATTTCTTCTGGGGGCTACATAGGCTAGGGCCTGGGGTCACCTGGCTGGCTGTAGGTAGCTGTAGAGGGGCGATGGGTCTCCGGGTTGGAGAAATCAGGCTACTAGAGGTGGAAGGCAGCCCCGATAGGCTCTTCAGAGATAAGCTATCCGAGTTCGCACGGAGATTCAGTTTCTTCATGGCTGAATCTCCGGAGTACGGTATCTCAGAGCCAGAGATGTGTTGGGTCTGAAGGTAACGCCGGTTGGGTACGTCATTAAGGATGAGTCTCCAGGGCAACCGTACCCAAGTTACGGCATCAACATTCATGGCGCCCTAAAATGTCTTCCCTCGCTGCTTGGGGAAGACATTTTTTTCTGCCTTTGGAGCATAGGCATAGCTCAATGATGGGGTTATAAAACATGACCTCACCACCAGGCAGCCCTGAGGTTCCACGTCCAGTTGCACCTTACCCCTCTCGTTGTCCAAGAAGTCTCCCAACTTCATTCAGTACTAAGGCCCTAATGACTCAGGGCCTTGAGCCCCCTCCTTCCTGACACTCCCTCCTTCCGCAGGCCTTTTCCTCTATCCAGAACCTCCACTCTTTCTACCCCTTTGCTGATGCAAGGGTGATAAACTGCTTCCTGCTGTCCCTGAGGTTTATATGCACATAAGAACATCACAGGATAGGGATGGAGAGATGGCTCAGAAGTTAGGAGCATGGGCTGCTATGCTGGAGGTCCTGAGTTCGATTCCCAGCACCCACACAGTGGCCAACTACCATTTCTAACATCAACTAGTATTCTTTCTTGGTGTGCAGGCACAGCACTGTATACATGAAAATAAATGAATCTTTTTTAAAAAAAAGAATTTAACAGAAAAGAGAACAAAAACCAAACTCAGTGGGTCACGCCTATAATCCCCGGAGGCAGGCGGATCCCTGTGAGTTCAAGGCCAGCCTGGTCTACAACGAGAGTCCAGGATGGCCAAGGCTACACAGAGAAGCCCTGTCTCAAAAAAGAAAAAGAAAAAGACACTAGTGAAGGCATTTAAGAAGAAACTTGCTGGCAATGGTACTGTAATTTACCACTTAGAATATGGAAAAGTAATTCAGCTTTGGGGTGACCAGCACAAGAACAAGACTGGGCTGCTAAGAATAAGCAGCTGACCCCCTGCTCAGAAGTAGCCCATAGGCAGCTCAGTCTCCATGTGGGTCATGGAGTAAGAGGAGCAAAAGTCAGGGGAGTCTGTCATGAACTCCATGGCCTGCTCTTTGATCATTTGCCCCTGGCAATGCAGCCTTACAAAGCCACAGAGGAAGAGGGTCCAGGCAGTCCTGAAGAGACTTGATAAACTAGGGTCAGATGGTCAGGGAGGACAGCTTCCCCTCTCAGCAGACTAGGGGAAGGAGATGGGGGGAGGAGATGAGGGAGGGGGCTCTAATCAGGATATAAAATTAATAAATTGTAAAAACTTTTAAAAATAAAAGTAAAAAAGAACAATTAGCTGAAGATTCATGGGTTTTAAGTGTTTGTGTCTCTGAAGCTAAAGTGAGGATTTCCTTGCAATGAGTAGAATTTCTCTTTCTTTTTTTTAAAAGATGTATTTATTTATTATGTATACAGTATTCTGCCTGCATGCATGCCTGAAGGGCAGATCTCATTCTAGAAGGTTGTGAGCCATCATGGGGTTGCTGGAAATTTAACTCAGGACCTCTGGAAGAGCAACCAGTATTCTTAACCTTTGAGCCATCTCTCCAGCCCTCTCTTCTCTTTCTTGTCACAAGTTTTCAAACCTCACAGCTTGTATAATATAACCATTTGGGGCCCACTTTTAACTTGGACTACTGTAACTCCTTCATGCAATAAACTGAAAAGAGAAAAAAAAAACTTACATACTAAGTGTCAGAGAGAGCCAGTCAGTCCTGTGGTGGTGCAAGCCTGTGAACCCAACACTCAGGGAGGCAGAAGCAGGCAGATCTCTGTGAGTTCCAGGCCAGCCGGGACAATAAAGCAAGTTCAAGACAGCCAAAGCTACACAGAGAAACCCTATCTCAGAAAAAAAAAAAGAAAAGAAAGAAATGATAAGGGGCAGAGAGATGGATGAAGTAGGTTTAGGACAAGTCTTCCATTCCCATCACATAGGTCAGGTAGTTCACAGCCCTTGCAGTTCCAGCTCCAGTATATGTGATGCTTTCTGGCCTCCTGGGCACCCACCGTCTCTTGCACCTACTCCCACACCCCCACAGGAATAGACATGCATAGAATTTGGTTTAAGTCACATATTAAAATATGGAAATTGGGGGGCCGTGCTGGAGAGATGGCGCTGAGGTTAAGAGAACTGGATGCGCTTGCAGAGAACCTGGGTTTGTTTCAACATTCATAAATCCAGTTCCAGGGGATCCACTGCTGGGTTTTTTGTTTGTTTGTTTTTTGTTTTGTTTTGTTTTGATTCGATTTTTGTTTTTTGGTGTTTTGTTTTTTTTTGGCCTACTTAGACAACAGGCACGTATGTAGTAGGCATATGTACATGCAGGCAAAACACTCATAATTTATATTTAGTTGAAAGCAGATTGTAGTGGCACACGCCTTTAATCACACCTCTCAGGAGGCAGAGGCAAGGAGATCTCTGTGAGTTCAAGGCCAACCAAGTCCACATAGTGAGACCAGGAATCAAATAAATAAATAAATAAATAAATAAATAAATAAATAAATAAAGTAAAATATATAAATCTGGGACTGGAGAGATGACTCAAGCAGTCAAGAGCACTTCTTGCTCATGCAGAGGACCCAAGCTGTGATCCCAGAACCCACATCCTGCTGCTCACAGCTGCATCTCACTTAATTCACGGGGGATTCGGTACTTTCTTCTGGCTTCCGAGGGTACTGCAAGCATGTAATAGATGTACAGACAAGGAGGCACACACACATATACAAATAAAAATTAAATGTGTACATTCTCCCCTTTAGCTACTGTGCAGCTACACATGCAAACTAGAGAAGTATTGTTGCTTCCACAACTGAAGTGCCATGAATACCAGCGGCCTCCTTTTCTCAAATAGGGTAGTATTGGAAACAAAACAGCACCATCTTCCTTTGATTAATGACAGCAGCTACATTTGAAAACAATTTGCTGTCTATGGAAAGAACCCTTAGATGATGATGAAGTTTTTCATCTACATGGATAGCCAGTGGAACAATTCTCTCTGGCCTGGGACTGTTTAGCCTGCATTGGCACCACTGTCCAGTAGCCCTCACTAGTGGTTTTGTCACCCCCAAATACACACACTCCCATTGTGCCCCTTTGAAGACCGTTAATTATGCTTAGTGATCCCTATGGCTCCTGTGGTGGTTTCAGTGAAAATGACCCCCACAGGCTCACGTTTGAATACTTGCTCTCATCTGTTTCTGGCATCATGCTTTTGCTCTGTCATCATATACTCAAAACGTCTAAAAGCATTAAGCCCGATTAAATGCTTTATCCTGGTCATGGTATTTTATCACTGCAACAAAAAAAGTAACTACAATGGATCCCTTTCTGCTATGAGAGTTGAGGATTCAGAAGCACGTCAGTGAGATATGTTCTTGGTTCAGATTCCTTTCCATGTAAATCTAGACAAGTAGAAGGCCACTATCCAAAAGCTGTAAATTGGAGAGTTTGCTCAGGTTACCTGTGATGTGACATAGTGAGATTAACTGAAAATCTGCTTCTTGGCTTTGTTTTACTTATGTAGAATATATGTACAGGGTGCTGTCATGGGAATCCCTGCCCCCATGAAAATGTACAGCCGTTTCCTATTTTCCGAAAGCCTTCGCTCCTAGGAATACTTCGTTCAAACTGCTAGGGTGTTTTGTTAATAAGTTATTGTTAGAGTATCAAATGTATAGGAAAAGGGGAGGTGGAGAAATGGCTTTCGTGGTTTAAGGTATGTGCTGTTCTTGCAAAGGAACCAAGTTAGATTTCCAGGGCCCTGGAGGCCCACAGCCTCCTGTAACTGTAGCCCCAGGGGATGTGATGCCCTGTTTTGGCCTCCTTAGGCACTCACACACATGTGCACATAGATCTACATGCACACGTGAATAAATAAAAGTATTTTTAAATGTACAAGTAAATGTACATTTACTTGTATTTACTTCCGACGTATTTACTTGGAAAAGGAATGGTGTTCAGGTAGGCAGCAGCTAAATGAGCCCCCTTTCCCTGCTCTAAATGACTGTTCCATTGAGGAGCAATTTATAGATGTTACTGTCATTTAGCTGTCTTAGTGGTCCACAGCTGCAGAGACACTATGACCACGGCGGCTTTTATGAAAAGCCAGCATTTAACTGGGGGCTTGCCTGCAATTGCAGAGGCTTGGTCTGTTATCAGCACGGTGGGGAGCTTGGCGGCGCACAGGCAGGCATGGTCCTGGAGAAGTAGCTGAGAGTTAGTCTATATTGTGATCTGACGGCAGCAGGGAGAGAACTGGGCTTGGTGTGGGCTTTTGAAACCTCAAAGCCCACCTCCAGGGACACACTTCCTCCAACAAGGCCACACCTCCTAATTCTTCTAATCCTAGCAAAGAATTCTACTCCCTGGTCTATGGGGGCCCCCTAAGCCTATGGCCCCCTAAGCCTATGGGGGCCATTCTTATTCAAACCACCACAGTAAGCTAAAAAAAAAAAAGGGGGGAGAGGGGGTCAGAAATTACTGAAACCAGACTTTCTTTCCTACTCACTTTCCTGCCTTCACAGGCATTTTAGGTTCACAGCCTTTATTTTTATTTGTTTATTTAATTTTATTTGCTGTGCATTAGTGTGAAGGTGTCAGATCCCTTGGAATTGGGGTTACAGACCATTGTAAGCTGCCATGTAGGTGCTGGGAATTGAACCTGGGTCCTTTAAGGAAGAACAGATAGTGCTTCTAACCACTGAGCCATCTCTCCAGCCCCTAACAGCCTTTATTAAAGCAGACATACTATCTGCATCAAGCCCCAGAAACCCTGACCCAGATGGTATGCTGGGAAGGAGGGAGGAGAACAAACCTGGGAGCTTCAGTCATAGAACTAGCCATGAGCTCCCTGTTCTGGGACTTACAAGCTGTGAGGAAGGGCAACTCATCTGAACTCTCAATGCTTTGGGAAAATCACCATGGAGTTGGAATAAAAGCAGTTTATAGGGGCCTGGAAAGATGGCTCAACAGTCAAGAGTTCTCACTAGTCTTCCCAAGGAACCGAGTTTGGTTCCTAGCACTCACACTGATGACTTACAATCACCTGTAACTCCTGTTAAAGGGGATCAAATGCCCTCTTATGAACTCTGCAGGTGCACGCACACACACACACACACACACACTTAGTACACAATCACATGGGAACACACATATACACATCGATAGACACAGAAATGAATAGTTTCAAAAAGCAGTTTCTACCTCCAGGAATGGTTGGGATTCAAGGCATCGCACAGGAAAGGAGTCAAAGCGTGGTCCAGGGTAGCCCTAGGAATACCTCCCTGTGATTGGCTTCCCATCACCTCAACCTCTGCAATAGAATGGGTTGATGTGGGCAGCACACACAGCCTAGCCGTTAAAACTCCGATGTCATACTGCACGGCACGGCCAGTCTTTGTGAATGGTCACATACACACACACACACACACAGAGGCATGCATGCCCACGCCCACGAGTGTACACACACACACACACACACACACACACACACAGACAGAGGCTGGAACTCCCTGCAACACAACGCCTGGACCTAAGCTTTTCTTTGCCCGAAACGTTCTCTATACCAAGCTGCCCTTGAACTCAGAGATCTGCTTGCCTCTGTCTCCTGGGATTAAAGTCATGCAGTCAGAGTAGCCATGCTGCTGTATTACAATTTCTCAGCAGATAGAAGGGCTTACTATTCAGGGCTGACCCCAGTTTTTTTTTTTTTCCCCATGAGAATGTCAAATTTTTCAAGACAGGCTAGAAATCCACATTTCCTTTACTTACTTACTTATTCACTCACTTACTTACTTTTACAAAATGGTGTGTGTGTGTGTGTGTGTGTGTGTGTGTGTGTGTGTATTTATTCCGAGAGATGAAACCCACAGCCTACCCATGCTATGCAAGAACACCCCCAGCACAGTGTCATTTTTATTTTAGATTTGTTTTTATATGTACATGTGTTTGCCTAATGTATGTATATGCATCCTAGGCATGCTTGCACATGCTTCATGCCCACAGAAGCCGGAAGAGTATGTTGAACTTGTCCTGGGATTGGAGTCACACAGAGATGGGAGCTACCCTATGAACCCCACCATCTGGACACAGGTCCTCCGGAAGGGCAACACATGCTCTTAACTGCCGAGCCATCTCTCTTTAAACCCTCCAGCTGACATTTTTTTTAAAAATTATTATTACATTAAAGAATGGACTGGAGAGATGGCTTAGTGATTAGAGCAGAAAACCCATATTCAATTCCCAACACCACACAGCAGCTAACATCCGGCTGTAACTCCAGCTGTAGGGGATCCAACACCCTCTCCTGACCTCTGAGGTCACTGCAAGCATGTGGTGCACAGACATGCATACAGGCAAGACCCCCCCTACACATAACAATAAATCTCCAAGACAAATTTCGGAATTGGACACATTTGTTTATTTGGGGCAACGGTTCGGTGTACAACACGGAAGTCAGAGGACAGCTTATGGGAACTGGTTGTCTCCTTAAACAATGTGAGTCCTGGGGATCAGTCTCAGGCCATCAGGCTTTGCCTCTGCCTCCATAGTGCTGATATCACAGGAGTGTGCCACCACCTCATCAAAGCTTTCTTTAAAAAAAAAAAAAACTTATTTATTTATACATATGAGCACTCTATTTGCATAACAGAAGAGAGCATCAGATTCCACTAGAGATGCTCATGAGCCACCATGTGGGTGCTGGGAATTGAACTCAAGACCTCTGGAAGAGGGAATAGTGGTCTTAACTGCTGAGCCATCTCTCCAGCCCCCACATCAGAACTTTTAACTGTTAGCAGCTAATCATGAATATTTCAAAGCACTGTGTGTGTCCAGAAGGCTTCAGGACATCTAGTACTATTCCTGTCTTTCAGATCCAGTTGATGGGCACGTGAGTGTTTGTGTGTTTTTTCCTTATGTTCCAAAGACCTATCTATTAGTTAATATTCTGTTGTGAGGAGACACCATGACCATGGTCACGCTTATAAAAGAAAGCGCTTCATTGGGGCTCGTTTACAATTTCAAAGGATTAGTTCATTATCTTCACGGTGGGAGCATGGTGGCATGCAGGCAGACACATCAAGTTGTAAAGTTGAGGGTTCTACATCTAGACCCACAGGCACCAGGAAGAGAGAAACTCTAGGCTTGGAATGGGCTCTCTGAAGCCTCAAAGCCCAACCCAGTGACACACTTCCTCCACAAGACCGTGCCTCCTCCAACAAGGCCACACCTCCTAATCTTTTCAAATACAGCCACTCCCTGATGACCAAGCATTCAAAGAGTACGAGCGAGCTTACGTGTCATTCCTCTTCAAATGGCCGCAGTCTCCTTTCACGTGCAGTCAACGTTGAACTGAAAAATCTTTAAACCCTTTATGAGCTCAGGTCTACTTTACGGTTCTTGCGAAATAAACGAAAACTTGTGGCTGTACATTTTACACTTTCCGTTGAAGAAGAATTAGGTTAGTTAAGTGTTACTTTGTGCTAAAATAGAAAAAGCCGGCAATGCTCTTTCTCCTACAAGAATTGTTTTATGAAAGAGGAAATGCTGCAGCTCACCAACTGTCTCCCACCCTTTCTTCGATGACTGTTTTCGGTCTATCTCACGCTACCTTTTACACAGCTTAACCTTGAATAGAATGAGAAATGTCACTTATTGCGGGAACTACATTCATCCTTTCAAACATGTATGTTCCACTCTAAAGTTGTCATCATCTATGTGCAATAGTATGCCTGTTAGGAGCTTAATCCCTAGAGTCATAATGTTAATGATATTTGAAGACGAGGCCTTGTTGAGGTCTCAAAGGTGGGCGGGGCCTCCGTTGACGGCACGGTGGCTTCATAAGAGAACTAGCACATTTGTTCTATTGCAGCAGGGGATGCCTCTACCATTTTACCATGCAGCAGAAGGCCCAGCAGATCCCAGCACCTTGCCCTTCGACCTCCCAGACTCTACAGCTGTGAGAGTCAACCTACTTTTCTATTGTTTATGAATTACCCAGTTACAGGTATTTTGGTAGAGCAACACAAAACCGTTTGTATTAGGGCATGATTTGTACCTAAGAGAGATCTAGAAATGTTGGCACCATGGAAACATAGTAGCCTCTGTTTCTAAAGTGGTTACATGTGCACACACACACACACACACACACACACACACACACACAGACATAATTTGAAAATGAGACCTCATGTAGCCAGGCTCAGCTTAAACTCCTGCTTGTCCTGCCTCCGCCTCCCACATGCTGGAGTTACAGGCATGCCATCACATTTGCCCTCTACTATCTCTTGGATGACTCAACCACAATTCACTTGCAGTCTAACGCAGGTTATTTCACAATTCTGTGCCTCGGTTTTAATTTATAATATAAAAGGTATACATGGCAGGACATACCTGTAATTCCCAGCTCTCAAGGTGTTGATACTAGAATACTGGAAGTCCAAAGTCGGTCCCACCTAGATGGTGAGATTCCATTTTGAAAACAAAACAAAAAACAGATGTACTAGCACTGAGATGACAGAGGCAGGACAATTAGGAGCTCAAGATCAGCCTTGGACACATACTGAGTTCCAGACAAGTCTAAACTGCATGGGTCCATGTCTTAGACAAAACAAAACATTAGCTGGGCATAGTAGTGTACACCTTTAATCCCAGCATTCAGGAAATAGAAGCAGGGACATCTCTGTGAATTTGAGGCTAGCTTGGTCTATCTATAGAGTGAGTTCCAGAACAGCCAGTGCTGCACAGTGAGACCCTGTCTCAAAACAACAACAAAATCAATCAATTAATTAATTAATTAATTAATTAATTAATTAATTAATTAAAAAACCACAATATAACAAGCTGGACAGTGGTAGCACATGCCTTTAATCCCAGCACTTAGGAGGCAGAGGCAGGGAGATCTCTGTGAGTTTGAGGCCAGCCTGGCCTACAAAGAGAGTTAGATCTAGGACAACCAAGGCTACACAGAGAAACCCTGTCTTGAAAAAAAAATACACACAGCATAACTTATAACTAGGTAGATAGATAGACAGACAGACAGACAGACAGATAAGATGAGATTCCCTCTAAGTCAAGAGACATTATTTGAACAACATTCTAAGTCAAGGCCAAAAGAAAGACAAATAAGCTTAAAAGATGATTTGTACTGTCACAGAAGTGGAGAGATAAGACATACAAATATCCACAGAGCTCCCCGGAGATCACAACCCAGCCTGAAGCTGCATGTGATATTTCCCACCTAGACCAGGAGTCCCTCTAAAGCAGAGCCCGGATCCTGCTCATGTCTGTAAATGTGGAGAAAATGAATGAATGATACCAACAACGTAATAACTGTTCTGTTGGTATATGTTCTTTTGGAATGTAAACAATTTACCCTTGTAAATAATCAAGAACAAACGGTGCCCAACTAATCTAAATATCCATACCCTTTAAATCATACTTTATCATAATTTGGTAGGGGAAACAAGCTCCCAAGGATACAACCCAAACTTAAAACCTAAAAATTCCCCAGTCTCTTTAAGAGACACTCTTAAACAGGCCCAGGAGCAAAATACAGCCTATAGACCCGACACTTAACATAACAAAACTGGCTGCCACTAGAGTCTAACAGGAAGGGTACACAAGCATGGTTTCCTTATACTGTGGCTGGCTCAGCTCAGCTCAGAGCAACAACAGCAGCCATGGCTAGAAGGAACTGGAGGCAGACAGACTTCTAGACAGAGCTTGGCCTAAAAGTGCATCTAAAATAAAAAAATGCCATGGCAGAGGGTGTTTAAATCCCTTTGGCTTTGTTTTGGTTGTCATAGTCACGGATCTGGTTGCAATATGTTTAATGGTGATGGCTCTTCTCCATGTCTTCTCCAAGAATGTTCAAGGACAAAATGGGAAAAAAACGCCAAGGAATGGAATACTAAGTTACAAACAATAGAAAGGCCATTCTTCCTAATAAAAATTAGATTAATAACGGCTAAAATTCAAGGTTCTCTGGCTGCAAGATACTTGTGACCTCTTTCTGGTAAGGGTCGCTGATTCACTGTAACAACAACTAAATTCCAAACATTAACCAACTGGGCTTTGCTTGTTACAGCCTAAATCAGCACAACTGACCCAAAACTTAAAATTTTATTGTCTCTTTGCTTGATTTCCATTTAAAGGCTTTGAGTTACAATGATATTTATTTGAGAAAAAAATATTTGAACAAGTTGGTGAAGGTACCTGCCTTTAATCCTAACACAAAGTAAAAACAAACAGGCAAATCTCTGAGTTCCAGATCAGCCTAACTTACATAATAAAAGCCAGGGTGTCAACTCCTGCCGTTTAGTCACTTGCAGAGATAGTATAGGATTCAAAATGACAAATTTTTCCTTAAGGTTACTATGTAAGTTCTTTTTTTTAAATAATAGATGTTATGTCCTTACTGATCTAAAGGTTGGATTCCCATCAATTTTAGGTTTGTGTAAGAAGAGATGATGTCACACTGCTCTAAAAAGGCCAGCCAATCTCAAAAACTGGTACTTCCACAGCACTGGTATGAAAGGGCATTTTGGCTTAAGAAATATGTTCTGTTGGTCAATATAAGGACTCAAAATTAGGCTGGGAGACCAACATGCAAACTGCATGCTTCCCACATCAAAAAACTTTTAAATGCTGACTAGATAAAGGTGTCACTCTGTTCTGGAAGCCGGCTTATCCTTTCAAATGTGAGACATTTTCACAAGGGAGAGGGCAAATGTTGGTCATGCCTGATGCAAAAAAGACACAGGGGGCTTACAGGTGGCAAAGTACATGCCAGCCTAGTTAAGTCCTAGAAACCCAAATATTACAATTCATATGTTTAAAAGGCTGAACCATCCATCTCATATCAAAAAAGGGGCCAGCCAAAGAATAGTCCCAACCAATGTAAAAATCCAGGTACAAGATGCCTAGGATATGCTTAAATGCTAAAGGTAATGGGGAGTTTATATAAAGTTTGGCTATAAGGGCCTAACTACCCATTCTGTATAGAAAAGGGAATAAGACAAAAATAGCTACAACATATATATAAAAACCTAGACCTAAACCTCTACACAGGAACAAGATGCCTAGGGTATGCTTAAACTCTAAATTTAAAAGGAGTTTATATAAAGTTTACTTAAAATATAACTTTTCTATTGCTCAAGGCAACCAGCTTGTCTCTCTAATGGGAGGCCTTCTCTCAGGAGAGAGGTAGCAGCTTGGCCTTATAAAGCAGGCGCCCAGGAGCCCAAAAAAGATATTGTGATCTATACAATCTTGTTTTGATTTCAACATGATAATGATTGTATGTTCAAAATAATGGTAACATATATTGCTGATCCCTTTACATGGGAGCAACTGTAAAACTGACTTAGACATAAAAAAAAATGTCTCCAGCCAGAACTTCAACAATACATGACCAATAAATTCTTGGCTACAATGTCCTCAAAATGTATTATGCCATTTTTTAATTGGCATAGATAAAATCTGTTTACAGTTTAGTTTCATCCTGCACATCTCATACATTTATAATTTTGGGACTATATAATGATTGTGAGAAGTTATCTGTTTACAGAACAAAAGGACCAGACACCGGAGACGCTGGATCAAACCTGACAGAATTCATCCTTCCAGCCTGCTGGGACATTGACATATATGTTGCAGCATCTTGCATGTTCGAGCATTCGGCAAGTTTGTGTAAACATGCCACCATTTGTTCTCTGTATTGTCAATAAAACAATCAGCCACAAGGCTGAGCAATGGAGAGAAGAGGATGGAACACCCTGGCTTGGAGGGGAGGAGAAGGAAGCAAGTGGGAGGGCTAGGAGAGCAGAGATGGGCAGGACAGGACTTGGAACCATGAGGAAAGATGAACCGGACCTAAGATATGACTAAAAGCAAGTTATAACGTGGGGAATCTGAATGGTAGGAAACTATGCAGGCTTGAAGGTTTAGGATGGAGTAACTCTTGCCCAGAATTGTGATCTAGGTTAATTAAATAAATCACAGTCTCTGTGTGGTGATTTAGGTATATAGCTGGTTTAGGAATAACCGCTGCTTAACTAAAAGATAAATCAATGGTAAATATTAATACCTATAACACTGTTCCAAGCACACACAGTGAACTTTGAAGGGGCTGGAGCAATGGCTTGGCAGTTTAAAACAACTTGCTACTTTTGCAGATAATCTGAGTTCAGTTCCCAGGCCCGCAACTGTAATTCCAGTGCCAAGGGATGTGATGCCCTCTGTAGACTTCTGACCTCTGTAGACCCCTTTCATGCATGTGGTACACATACATACACTCAGGCATATACACATAACACATAAAATATTAAAATATGTCTTTTTTAAAAGCTCAGAAAGCCTTCAGACTTGGAGTTTGAGTTAAAGCTGGAACTATGGATAGGATTTAGGTAGGAAAGAAAGGTAGCTATGGAAATGAGGGGAAAGATACCTCATGTGCAGAAACTTGCTGGACCAGGACATAGGAAAGGCTGTGGAGCTCTTGAAAACAGGGAGTTCAGAAGAAAGTAGTTGAAGGGAATGAGGCATTCCTTCACTTGGTGAAACCACAAAATACTGCCCTAGTAGTTGGGAATACAGTTCCTGTGGTGGTGTGAATGAGAATACCCTCCATAGGATCATCTGTTTGAATTCTTGGTCCCCAGTTAATGGAACTGTTTGGCAAGAATTAGGAGGTGTCACCTTGTCAGAGGAAATGTGTCACTGGGGGTGGGCTTGGAGGTGTGAAAAGTCCACACCATTCCCAGTTTTGTGCTCTCTCTCTCTCTCCTTCAAGACTATGGATCAGGATGTAATCTCTCGGCTATTTCTCCAGCACCATGTTTGCCTGCCTGTTGCCATGCTTTCCTCCAGGAGGATCATGGACTCTAACCGTCTGGAAGCACAAGCTACAATAAACATTTTGTTCTATAAGTTGCCTTGATCATGGTATTGTATCATGGCAATAGAAAAGTAACAGAGACAGGGACAAGGAAGAAGGTGCATGTCTTTACCTCGTAGGAATGACTGCCCATTGGCCATAGAGTTTATTTTATCGTGTTTCTTTATTGAAATGGAATCTCATTACGTTGCCTACATTGGCTTAGAACTCCTGGGCACATGATATCTTCTTAACCCAGGCTCACCAGTAGCTGGGACTACAGGAAACGCCGCTGGGCCTAGCTGGCTATAGTATTTAGAAAAAGTGAGGGACCTAAAAAGGTAACTTGAGGATGACCTATGGCGATGAAGGTATTTGGGCTTTATTTTGGAAATAGCAGAAGTGAGGAGCAGGCGGGCATTCCCTAAAAGGGACATTGGAGGGACAGACAGTATCTAGGACAACAAGACAGTATCCTCGTTAGACACGGGAACAAAAAGCATTCTCATGCTGAGCCGGAGGCAAGGGCCTGTAATCTTATCTTTCCAGGAAGATGAAACATGAGGACCACAATTGCAAGTCTCACGTGGACTACAGAGCTAGGCCAAGGCCAGCCTAGGCAAATTAGCCAGGCCCTGTGTGAAAGTTAAAAGGGGACTTAGCACAGAGCTTACCTTCCATGTGCAAGGCCACCCCCAGCATGGGGGAGCATTCTCACATTTCAAAACGCAATTATTCAAGTAATTTTGAAAATAATATTCTGTGTTGGGCTAACCACAGAACTTGGGGCTTCATATATGCTAGGAAAGCACTCTAACCACTGAGCTACACACCCAGCCTTTGTACATTATTTAATACCTGTGCAGGAGCCAGATCTGTCCCTCTTCCTAGGAATGGAACTCAAGTCTTCAGGCTAGGCAGAAAGCACTTGTACCCGAGGAGCCACCTCGCCAGCCCCACCCAGAACCTTTCAGCAGCTTTCCGCATAAGCACGATGGAGCCTTACACTTTCAAATACTCTTAGAAGACAGTTGTGGCCTAAAGCAAAGGTTAAGTCCTACCTTCTCAGTTATTGAGCTCTGGGTTTCTCCCAAATCTGTCACTCAGTAGATTTTTCTAGTTGCCTGGTTAAGGAGCAGCCCTACTCTGCTTGGAATATAGGCCACTGCACAAGAAATCTCTTGCTTTCCTCAAAGAGTCCGTGTGAAAACGAGGCAGCAGCTTGCCATGCGAGGCAAGTCCTTTGGGTGTCCCAGATGAACATTGCTATATTCGGACTAAGAACTGTTATGCAATGAGACCTATCTCCACCTTTGTATCGTGCCATTACGTCACAGTAAAGAGTAGCTGGGAGACTGATAGGTTTCACTGGAGATTTTCAAAGACTGATCCTTTCCAGGGGTGAGTTTTGCTTTAATCTCATCGGAGCTCCATTTCGGTCATAGCTCTTTGGCGAGGTAGAAGGAGAAAAAATATCATTAAGATGAAAGCACTAGATGGAAATGTTTTGTAGGATGTCCCGCATGTGTTCATGCACAGGCAAACACACACACACACACACACACACACACACACACGGTCTAGGCAGAGGCAAAAAGATTGCTAGTTGCAGACCAGCTTGGGCTACATAGTGAGATGTTGTCTCAGCAAACAATGGTGACACATACATACACACACACACACAGGAAAAAGTCTCTTTGAAGACACTCTGACCTATACCTAGCTAGAACAATACTAGGGTTTCAACTATTTCATAACCGACAATGAACGCTCTTCAGCAGCCATCCCAGCCACAGAAGAAGCCCCAGTCTAGTCCTGGTTGACATCTTTTACCACATTCCAATGGGAGGCATATGCTCACACACTCCTGTCCCAACAAGACGGTGGAGACTCTGACTACAACCATAGTATATTCCTTTCAGATCATTAGCATCTAATACTAAACCTGGGCCATAGTCAACAAACTAAGCGAATGGATGGATGGATGGATGGATGGATGGATGGATGGATGGATATGTACGTGTCATGACAGTGCATGGATTTCAGGACAAGCTAGGAGATCCCTTTTTTTTTTTTTTTTTAACAGTCTAAGATTGAACCTTATATTTGATCGGTCTGCTTTCCATCACTGTGACAAAACGCCTGAGATAAATAAACACTTAAAGGAGGAAAACTGTGATTTTGGCTTTATTGTTTGTGGGTCGTGGTGAGGCAGAACATCGTGGCGGGGAGTATTCAGTGGATAAAAGCTGCTTGCCTTGTGACAGCCAGGAGCAGAGAGAGAGAGTGAGGAGAAAGCAAGCAAGCAAAATATGCCCTTCTAAGGCATGGGGCCAGGCACTTACTTCCTCCAACTAGGCCATACTTCCCAACAGTCCATTCATCTGTAAACTCATTCATGAATGAGAGCATTGACCAACGGAGCTCCCTTTGAGCCAATCACTTCCTCAAAACTTTGCCTCTGAATATTGCTGCACAGAGACCAAACACATGAGCCTTTGGGTAATAATGTTTCATACCTAAGTCAAATTTTTGTTCTGTCAAAAGCCCCTTTAGAAGAATGAAAAATAAAAACTGGGGAAAGTATTTGAAAAGGGATTGATATCTAGAAAACATAAAGAACTCTCAAATAAGGGATCTAACTCTAGACAGCTCACTTGCCAAGCATGTGCAAGGTCCAGGGCTCCATCCCAGAGAAGGAGGGCTCAGAACTCAATTGTAACAAACTCACTCATTAGAAAGTGGCCAGCCTAATCTACAGAGTGAGCTCTAGGCTCCACAGCCAGGGCTACACAAAGAAACACTATCAAGGCAAAACAAACAAAGAAGAAACAAAGAGCTTGGTGGCACATGTCTTCAATTCTAGCACTCAGAGGCAGGGCCAGGCCGATTTATGTGGGTGTCCAAAGTGGTGGAACCGGCCTGGGTGCCCATCAACGGATGAATGAAAATAATAATAATAATAATAATAATAATAATAATAATAATAATAATAA
>NW_026585894.1:18914888-18940086 GCF_907164565.1 Psammomys obesus
AATAATAATAATAATAATAATAATAATAATAATAATAATAATAATAATAATAATTTTACTCAGCTATAAAGAATGAAGTTATGTTGCTTTCGGGAAAATCGATGGAACCGGGGAACGCTCTGTTAAGTGAAATAAGTTAATCGCAGAGATAAGCAGCACATGACACAAATGGAAACTGGGGAAGAGGGGCCAAAGGAACATGAAACTAAAAGAAATGTGAAATGAGAGAATATGAAGTAAAAAAGAGGAAAAATGAAGAAGAAATAAGAAAGTGAGCCAGATATGGTGGTGCATCCCTTTAATCCTAACACTCGGGAGGCAGATGTAAGCAGATCTCTAATAGTTCTAGGACAGCGCTCTCTACACTGGGGGTTCTAGGCCAGCCAGGGCTCGATAGTGAGACCCTGTTAAAATTTAAAAAAAAAAAAAAAAAAAAAAAAAAAAAAAAAAAGATGGGGACAACTTGTAATCCAAGCACTTGGGAGGCAGACACAGTAGGATCAGAAGTTTGAGGCCAGCCAAAGCTATGGGAGACCCTGTTTCAAAATCAAACCAAACAACTACAATTCAACATCATGGTCAGCCTATCAGATTGAGAAAAATGAAAACCGCTGACAACACCAAACGCTGAAGAGACTGTAGAAAAACTGGGTCGTTTGCTGAAGGAATAGAAAACGAGACTGACATTCTGGAAAAATTTGGCAGTTCCGTTCAAGACTGAAAATAGATTTATCCTATGACCCAGCATTTGTACATTTTGGCGTTTATCCCAGAGAAATAGAAACTTATTTTCACACAGATCCTGTTAGACAAACGTTTGTAACAGTGTTATCTGTGACACCCAGAAACTGCAACCACCCATACAGTGTCCTTGGTGGACAAATGGTTACTTACCCCTCCACCAACCTGACACATCCCTACCTTGGATGACTCAGCAACAGAAAACAAAGAACTGTGGTGATGACGTCTGTAATGCCAACACTTGGGAGGCTGAGGCAGGAGGATTGCCCCAAAGTTCAAGGGCAGCCTAGGATCCAGAGTGAAAATGAGACCCAGACATCCCCCTCCCCCCAAAAAAAAACCACGAAAACAAGAGCCACTGAGAAGGCTCAGTGTAAAGATAACCCCGACATGGTAAGAGGAGAGAACCCCTTCCCAAAAGTTGTCCTCTGCCTCTGCGCTCATGCCTGAGGAATGCACACTAAAAAAAAAAAAAAAAAAAAGTCAAATAAAAACATTTAAAACTCTTTTGAGTTCATTTCTCTTTATCTCATGTGTGTGGTTATTTTGCCTGCCGGTCTGTATGGGCACTATGTGGGTGCCTGCCAGCTATGGAGGTGAGAAGAGGGCTTTGGATCCCTGGGCCTAGAGTTAGAGATGGCTGTCAAGTCCCGTGTAGGTTCTGGGACCTGAACCTAAGTCTTCTGCAAGAACAAGTACCTCTTAACCACTGAGCCATCTCTCTGGTCTTCCTTGCTGTAAAGATATACAAGACTATGGATGGACCTTCAAGGAGTCACGCACAGCGAGAGGTAAACAAGGCCAACCAGTCTCCGAGGGACGCCATCACACCATCCCACCTCTGTAGGGTTCATTGGACAGCATAGCTCTGGAGATGGAGGCCAGCTTCCTATGGCCTGGGCCTGGGTAGGGATATGGAGCAGTCACAGAGGGATGGCCTGCAGAAGCCTTGTGGCAGATTTCCAGCTCTTGATACGCTACAAGCTACCCTTGACAAAAAACAACCTGGTGACAATCTTATCTCCCCACCCCACACACAGAGCTGCGTAAGAGTTGAAACACTCTCCAGTTTGGGGGAGATCTGGAGTTTCAGGAGATAAACAAACTTCACTTGTCTGAGAAAACTGGAAATTTCAGATTCCCAAGGCCCCTTCCCAGCTCTCCAGAAGTCGCAAACAGCTACTGGGGGGAGGGGACTGTGACCAGGGGAGCTGCAGAGAAGAGAGCTCTCGGATCTGTGGAGACAGATGTCTGCAAGTTGTGTAGAGAGCACCAGGGACAAAGTTGTTGTCGTGAGTCACCGCGGGTGGACTTTTCCGTGATGTGGGTGCCTGCTCCTTTAATTCCCCACGCATACCCCTGCTAGGAACGCTAGTAAAAAAACATATTGGTTCACCAAATTCTACAGTTGGTCTGTTCTGGGTCCTCCTTTTGGGCGAATAGGTCTGTGTTTGTGTGTGGTGGTGGTGGGGGAACTTCCTGGGTTGATACAACACACACACACACACATTAATTTTTTTTTTAAATTAAGTTAGAAAATGTAAAACCATTCAATGTTTCTGACTGACCTGCAACTACGTTTAAAAATTTTTTTTTATGTTTATTCATTTATTGGGGAGGGGCATGCTCATGGCACCAGGCCAGTGTAGAGGAGAGAGGATGACTGTTGGGAGTCAGGTCTCTCCTTCCAGGATCTGAATTCCTGGCACGCCGGGACTCAGGGAGTCAGGCTTGGCAGCGAGCATTTCTGCTCCCTTGACCCATCTCACTGACCCTGTTTTTTGTTTTCTCTGTACACTCTTTGCTCCTTAAAAAAAAAAAAGGTCTCACATTGTGATTCGTGGGGACCTCAAATGTCTTTGTCACTGTCCTGTTGCCATGAAAAGACACTATGACCGTGACAACTCTTATAAGAGAAAACTTTTTTCCCCCCGCTTGGTTTTTCAAGATAAAGTTTCTCCGTCTGGTTTGGCTGTCCTTGACTCACTTTGTAGACCAGGCTAGGCTTGAATGCATAGAGATCCACCTGCCTCTGCCTCCCAGACTATTTAGGATTACAGGCATGGGCCACCACTCTGGGCTGAGAAAACTGTTTTGGTTTGGTTTGGTTTGGTTTGGTTTGGTTTGGTTTGGTTTGGTTTGGTTTGGTTTGGTTCTTTGAGACAGAGTTTCTCTGTGTAGCCCTGGTTGTCCTGGAACTCTGTAGACCAGGCTGGCCTCAAACTCAGAGCTCTGCCTGCCTCTGTCTCCTGAGTGCTGGGATTAAAGGCTTAATCCAGATTTTTTTGTTTTGTTTTGTTTGAGACAGAGTAGTCTTCACTGTCCTGGACTCACTTTTGTAGACCAGGCTGACCTCAAACTCACAGAGATCCACCTGCCTCTGCCTCCCTGAGTGCTGGGATTATATTACAGGTATCCACCACGAAGCCCACTTTAAGCCCGCTTTAATCCAGATTTTTTTTAAAGTGGGAAGATCTACCTTTAATCTGGGCCATACCTTCTGCTGGCAGCCTATATAAAGGGCATGGAGAAGGAACCTAGCTCTCTTTACCTGCTCTTTATGCCCTCACCTCACTAGCAAGTCCATTCCTTTCCTGGCATTAGAGCCTACTTCTTTGGTGTATACTGAAGACCAGCTGAGGCATCCAGCCTCCTGGACTAATCAAAAGACCGGCCATTGGCAGACAGCCATTGTTAAACTAGCTGGTTGACCCAGCCTGTGAGCCACTGTAATAAATCCCCTTTATAGATAGATAGATAGATAGATAGATAGATAGATAGATAGATAGATAGACAGATAGATAGACAGATAAATAGATACATACATACATACATAGATACATAGACAGATACATAGATAGGTAGAATCTATCAGTTCCGTTCCTGTAGAGAACCCTGACCAATATGCATTTCTAATACACATTGGGATGTATCAGAGGTTTCTGAGGATCCTGGAACATTGGAACGGAGACGTGTAAGTGTTTGAGCACTGTGCGTTGTAACTTTCCTTTTGCTGTGCCCTGCAAAGGGTTACTGGACAATCATACTCTTTGTTAATCCGCCTTTAATGACAGGAAAAGCTCCTTGCTTGGTAATTAATTGAGTATCACATCTTCCTTGTCTTATTCCTTGACCTCATCACAAGGGCAAGTAGAAAATGTCCTTCCAAGGTCCTTTAGTTTTTTGTCTGAGATGTTAGCACCAGCATAGCTGTAAGCAGCTGTGTCCCCTCTAAGTCCCTCCCAAGGATCGCCCCTTAGCCCCATGGACAATAGCACTGATATTATATATGTTTTTATAGAAAGCTTTGGAAAAAAATAAAGGATTTCATTGTTGTTTTTGAAACCGTATCTTCCTTAGCCCAGGCTGGTCTTGAACTCCTGATCTCCCTGATTCTACCTCCTGGGTTCTGGAATAAGACACATGTGCCAATAGACTCAGCCAAAAAGCTTATTTTAGTTCATTTCTGAGACAGGGTCTCACAGTGTGGTCCTCCTGGCCTACAATTCCTGATCTTTTACCTCAGCCTTCAGAATGCTGGGACTTGTTACGTCCTCTGAGACCAATTAGAAACAGATCAGGAATTTTTGACGTTAAGGTTGAGGGTGTCTGTAAAGCCTGGAGGTGCCTGGGCTGTCTTTGCCCTCCACCCCACTGCCATGTCCATAATTGGCGCACTGTATTTTTCTGTCTGTTTCCAGACGAGGATGGGACACCCTATATAGTTAGCTTGGGTGGAACTCAATACCGCATGAATGGAGCGCTCTTCAATCTCACTATTTATAGGAACCCCATGGGCTACCTGACTCCAGGCTTCTCAGTTTCAGGGCTTCAAAGTCATAGCTTGTGCATCAGGTAAAGTCTCTGAGTATTTTTGCTCAAGTATGGGGTGAGGAAAGAAACCATCTCCTGTTCTCAGTCTTTTTGGGAGCCTTGACCCCTTGGAGGGATTCTTTGCATCTTATCAGCTCTTCTAAAAACAAAAAAATCATCTGTTCTTTTCTTCTGAGAAGCAGGAATAAATGGAACTCTGGAATGCCTCCGTTGGATTTGTGTGTGTGTGTGTGTGTGTGTGAGAGAGAGAGAGAGAGAGAGAGAGAGAGAGAGACTGTGACCCTGATTCATTGAACCTGTGTAATTGTTCAGCCACAAGCCTACCGGCTTTGGCAGCCCACTGAGAACTCACCAAGAACATGATGGCCCTGTTTCAGTCACCTTTGTAGCTCAAGGAATCTTAGGCAAACAAGCCCAGAAGGTCTCTTTGCACAATTCCATAGGTGAGTCCCTGAAAAAAATATGTGACTACTCTAGGCCTCTATAAGCAACTGGTTCTTGGGTAGGGATTGTAGGGATTTTAAGCAAGAGCAGTTAAACTGTACAAAACACTGGGAAATTTCAGCTGTGGAACACTCACTGGCTGAGGGCTACTTCTGAGATCCCACCAGTACCACCTTCTAGAATGCTACTTAGCTAGCTCACATGGTGACTCTTCTTCAAGGGTCATGGTCTTTAGCACTTCTTTCCGTATCTGCTCTTTAACCGTCTTCTCTGGACTAGTTTGAATGAGCATGGCCGCCACAGACTCCCATGTTTGAATATTTGACCTCCCCAGTGGGTGAAACTAAGTGATCTGCCTGCCTGCACCCCCCTGATGGCCGCAACTGAAAGCATGTCACTATGCCTGGCCTGTGTTCAGAGAGTCCTGCCGCTCCTTCATGCTAAGCAGCTTGAGATGGATCACACGTCCTCAAGGGACGTGCTCATTTGAAACTGAAGTGTGGGTGTAAGTAAGCACATTTGGGATGTCACTGGGTTCTGCTTATCTATTTCTAGGTTAAAAAAAAATCCCTCTGTAGTAATTCTGTTTCTATCGCTATGATAATGACCCAGGCAACTTAGAGAAGAAAGGACTTATTAGAACTTATGGTTCCAGAGGATTAAGTGTCGGTTACCATCACAGTGGGAAAAGCATGGCAGCAGGCAGGCATGAGGGCTGGACCAACAAGCTGAGAGCTGGCATCTTAAACCACAAGCTCAAAGCAAACAACTGAGTAGCAATGGCACATGGCGTGTGTGTGTGTGTGTGTGTGTGTGTGTGTGTGTGTGTGTGTGTGTGTTTGAATAGCCTTGGCGGTCCTGGACTCGCTTTGTAAACCAGGCTGGCCTGTAACTCACAGAGATCCCTCCCACCTCTGCCTCCGAGAGGGCTGGCTGTGCCACAGACGTGTGCCACAGCACATGGCTTTCTTTTTTCCTCCTTTTTTAAACTTTTATTTATCTAGTACAGTTTATTCACTTTGTATCCCAGCTATAACCCCCTCTCTCATTTCCTCCCAATCCCACCCTCCTCCCTCTTCTCCTATTCCCTTCCCCCAGTCCACTTGTAGGGGAGGTCCTCCTCCTCTTCCATCTGACCCTAGCCTATCAAGTCTCATCAGGACTGGATGCCTTGTCTTCTTCTATGGCCTTGTAAGGCTGCTCCCCCCTCAGGGGGAGGTGATCAAAGAGCCAGCCACTGAGTTCATGTCAGAGACACCCCCTGCTCCCCTTACTAGGGCACCCACCTGGACTCTGAACTGGCATGGGCTACATCTGTGGAGGGGATAAGGTTATCTCCATGCATGTTCCTTGTTTGGAGTATCAGATTCAGAAAAGATACCTGGGCCCAGATTTTTTGGTTCTGTTGTTCTCTTTGTGGAGCTCCTGTCTCCTCCAGGTCTTTCTATCTCCCCCTTCTTTCATAAGATTCCCTGCACTCTGCCCAAAGTTTGGCTATGAGTCTCAGCATCTGCTTTGATACCCTGCAGGATAGAATCTTTCAGAGGCCCTCTGTGGTAGGCTCCTGTCCGTCCTGTTCCCTGGCTTTAAAACCTCCAGGCTGCCAGTCACACACTTCCTCCAGCAAGGCCGAACTCCTTAAGCCTCCCCAACTAGCACTGCAGTTGAGAACAAAGTGTTCAAATGCCAGAGACTAACAGGAGATATCTCACTCAAATCACCACACCCTACAAAATTTAGTAGCTTCAAACAATTTGTTGACTATTCTGCACAGTTTAGGGGAATGAGATCAGGCCCAGCTGAGCTCCTAAATTTGCCTGCAGTCGGATGGTGGAGAACACTGGGCTCTATGGGAATCTCCTGTCACAGAAGCTGTCTTAGCTAGAAAACACCTGAAGGATTCCTTGTGCATTCAAGCAAGCAGCTGCGTTCCTCCCCAACTCGGCCCCACCCCACCACCCTTCCCCTCTCAATGTCCTTGGTTTTGATTTTTGTTTTGTTTTGTTTCTTAAGGCAAGTTCTCATTGGGCTGGTTCCACATTCATAGCAATCCTTCTGCCTCAGTTCAGAGTGATTACAAGTGTGAGGCACCAGGCCCCACTTGAGCCATTCTTCCCAACCAGCATGTATTTCTTCACAAAAATTTCCTCGTTTTTTTTTTTTTTTTGTTTTTCTTTTTTGTGTTTTTGTTGTTGTTGTTTTCGAGGCAGGGTTTCTCTGTGTAGCCCTGGCTGTCCTGGACTCGCTTTGTTGACCAGGCTGGCCTCGACCTCACAGAAATCCACCACCGGGCCCAGCTCATCTTTTTTTTTTTTTTTAAATCCATGGATAAGCCAATCCCCGGCTACCCTGAGTCAAGCCCTATCTTAAACCACGGTGATGCTAATGCCCTGGTTGTCTTTTAAAAGGCCCCGGATTGTGAAGTTAACAAAACAAAAAGACCTGCTGAGTGAAAGCACTGAACTTTTGAGTGCTCCCAGTAATACCTATGAAAATCTTCCCAAGCCAGCTGTATGCCTCAGCTGCATCCATAATCCTTAGGAGGTTGAAGCAGGGCCGCAATAGCCTGAGCTATACAGGGCTCTCTTTCTCTCTCTCTCTCTTCCCCAAGAATCTTTGTCCTACTTTCAGTTCTAAAATTGTTTCATTTATGTATTTAGATTTGTTTTATGTGTCTGAGAGTATTTTGCCCGGATGTGTGTCTGTGCACAAGGTGTGTGTGCCTGGTGCCTTTAGGGTTCAGGAGAGGGCATTGGATCCCCTGAAGCTGAGTTATGGAAATGGATGCTTGTAAGCCACCGTGTGGGGGTGCCGGAATTGAACTCTGGTCTTCTGCAAGGATGAGCACTCTTAACTGCTGAGCCATCTTTTCAGCCTCTATTGATTATTTAAAATTATTATTATTGCAGAATGCCATCCTATTCCTACTAACTTTTTTAATTAAAAAAAAAAAGAGCTAGGACTCGGGTGTAGCTCGGTTGGTTGCTAGGAGCGCTTACCTAGCATACACAGAGTCCTAGTTTCTACCCCAGCACCACATAAACTAGATGCTGTGGTGCAGGCATCAAAAGTTCAAGGTTTCCCTTGGCTACATAATTAAATTCGGGACAACAGCCTGTCTCAGAGAGAGAGAGAGAGAGGTGGGCAAGCAAGGTGGCTCAGCAGATAGAAGCACTGGCTGCCTAAATCCATCCCTAGAACCCACCAAGTGGAAGGAGAGAATTGACTCCCAAGAGTTGTCCAAGAGAAAAACTGATGTGCTGGTGGATGGATATCTATAAATCCCTGCTGTGGGAAAGCTGGGTGTGGCAAGAGCATTACTGAGAGTTCAAGGATAGTTAGTGAGAGCCTGGCTCCAAAAAACAGAGAGAAAGAAAAGAGAGAGAGAGAGGGAGGGAGAGAAGTAAAGAAAAAAGAAAGAAAGAGAAAAAGAAAAAGAAAAAAAAAGAGTTAACCATGCTCTGAATTATAAAGAATTTTGAGATCTAGCTCAGAAATACAACAGCGTTCTAGTTTTTTCCAAGTGGGGGTGGGGAGGGGGTGGAGACAACCCAAGCTCCAAACCACAAAATTCAAAATAACATTTACAGACACACCCAATAAGTTTCTGACTCCTGCCTGTTCGTTGGTTTCTTTTTCTGTTTTGTTTTTTTTTTTAATTTCTTCTTTTATGTGAATGTGCATTTTTGCCTGGATGTATGTCTGTGTTCCACATGCATCCTAGTGCCTGCAGAGGCCAGAAGAGAGGGTTGGATCCTCAAAGAGAGAAGAGTTAGAGACAGTTGTTACCTGCCACGTGGGTGCTGGGAATCGAACCCCAGCCCTCTGGAAGAGCAGCCGCTGCTCTTAAGCATTGAGCCATCTCTTCAACCCTTCACTGTCATCTTTATATTGAATCATATCACATTTGAATTGTGTTAGGTGACATTGAAATATTGATATGGATATGGTTTCAGAATTGTGTTTTTCCTTAGAGCATGCTGTCTACATCAGCTGAAACCTGTAGGCTAATATTCAGGAGGAAAAGGTAGGAGTTTCCCTGAGAGGAACTTTTTACTTAAAAACCAAAAACAGAACCAGGCGTGGTGACACAAACCTGTAATCCCAGCACTCAGGGAAGCAGAGGCAGGCAGATTGCTGTGAGGCCAGCCTGGTCTACACAGAGAAACCCTGTCTCGAAAAAGCCAAAACAAAATATAAAAACAGCCTGGCGTGTTGGCACATGCCTGTAATCCCAGCACTCAGGAGGCAGAGGCAGAGGCAGGCGGATCTCTCTGAGTTTGAGGTCAGCCTGGTCTACTAAGGCAAATCCAGGACAGCCAAGGCTACACAGAGAAACCTTGTCTCAAAACAAACAAACCAAAAACAAAAGAAAACAAAAAAAACACCACTGATCCAACTGGTGGCACCACCAGCTGTGATGACACAGGTTAATCCCAGAATTTAGTAAGCAGTGGCAGGCAGATCTCTGAGTTCTGGGTTCAGGCCTAGCCTGGTCTACAGAGCAAGTTCTGGGACAGCCAGGGCTACACAGAGAAAGCCTGTCTCAACAAAAACAAAAACTGAACCAAAACAAAACACAACACTGATCCACATCAACGGCCAGTTTAGCAGCACTGCTGACTGACTTGGTGAGCTCTGGGGTCATTGTCCACATCTATCTGCTTTTACTTTGTCCTTTCCTTTCAGAAGGAAGGCAAAGGCAAAGAAGACAGTGGGGATAGTGATGGCATCTGTGCTCCCAGAAGGAAGACAGGCCAATGGACCAGCCTGTGATACCCACTGGTCCACAGTCCTAGCATATGATGGCTGCCAGAGCCTCTGGCACACTCCTCAGTAAAGCCCAGAGGGATTGAGACTCCTCCCTACCCCCAACCGTCCCACGGTGCCTCGAATAATGTTTGACACCCTACATGAGGTAACAATATTAGGGAAGCAAATTAATGTTACTGATTTATTTTCAACTAATTAATTAAACTTCTAGCATTCCAGCTGAGAAAATAGGGAATAGGGTCTGGTAACACAGGTTATTAGTAACTGTTCAGAAAAAAACCACTCTAGTCCTCATCTTTCTTTTCTCTTCCTTCCTTTTTTTTTTTTTTTAACCCAGGTTCTGGAACAGAATCTAGGGCCTCACACAGGCTAGGCAAGCATCTAACCAGCAGCCTTCTTTGCTTTTTTCTTTCTTTTATTATTATTGTAATTGTTGTTGGTATTTGTGGTGGTGTGTTTGTGGGGGGGGATAGGGGGGTACACCACAGCACATATGTTGAGGTCAGAGGACAACTAGACAGTTCTTGTCTTCCAAACTCACATCATTAGGCTTGCAGACCAAATGCCTTTACCTGTTGAGCCATCTTACCGGATCTCTTTTCTTTTCTTTTCTTTTTTCTTTCTTTCTTTCTTTTTTTTTTTTTAAGAGACAATTTCTTCATATACCCCTGGCCATCCTGAAACTCCTGTGTAGACCAGGGTGGCTTTGAACTCAACAGATAAACATGCCTCTGCCTCCCAAGTGCTGGGATCAAAGGCTGCACCAGTACATCCAGCCCAGGCTCTCTTTTTCTTTCTTTTTATGGTTGAAGTTGATTTAATTTTAGTATTCCTAGGAAGAGGCAGGTGGATCTTTGTGAGAACCAGGCCAGCCTGGTCTACATGGCAAGTTTCCTGCCAGCCAGAGCTATACAGTGAGACCCTGTTTAAAAATAAATACAGGGAGGGAATGTCGGATTGGGGAGGGAATGAGGGAGCGAGGGAGCGGGATACAGCTGGGACACAGAGTTAACAAAATGTAACTAAAAAGAAAAATACAATTAAAAATAAATAAATAAATAAATAAATAAATAAATAAATAGATAGATAAATAAATAAATAGTAGAGTAGCAAAAACGAAAAGAAAAATAAGCATTTAGCCAGGTACTGTAGTACATGCCTGCAATCCCAGCACTCAGGGAGGCAGAGGCAGGTGGATCTCTGTGAGTTTGTTGCCAGCCTGGTCTACAAATCGAGTCCAGGACAGCCAAGGCTACACAGAGAAACTCTCTCTTGAAAAAACCATCATCATCATCATCATCATCATCAGCATCATCATCATCATAATAATAAAGCATTTAAATGGTTGAATACTATGAAGTCATTAAAATTGAAGAAGGCTGTTCAGTGGCTTGGGAAAATTCTGCTGCATCTGAAGTAAGAACAAACATCACAAGGGACCATTCCCTGCAGGTTTAGAGGAATCATGTGCAAATATTTGCCCGGAAAATATGCTGGAGGGATCGCATCAACATGTTCACATGTGCAAAGGTCCCGAGTTAAGAAGTCCTCATTAAGCTGGGTGCGGTGGCTCACTCCTGTAATCCCAGCACTCCGGGAGGCAGAGGCAGGTGGATCTTTGGTGACTTCTAATCCAACCTGGTCTACAGAGCAAGTCTAGGACAGCCAGGGCTACACGGAGAAACATTGTCTTGAACCCCCCCAATAATAATAATAATAATAATAATAATAATAATAATAATAATAATAAAGAAAAGAAGTCCTTACTAGTCTGGGTGGTTTCTGCACTGTGGACCTCATCAGTTTCTTGCATACAGTCCTGTGGCACTGAGGTCCACCAAACTTCTCTTCTGGCCCTTGGACCACTCTGAGAACAGGCAAGGACTGTTCCCAGTGGACCAATGAATCTAATCGGGTTCCTCGAAAGTGTCCCAGTTTAGTTTCTCAGAACACCACCAACTGAGAGGTGTGGGTGGAGGAAGATCATAGTGTTCTGGAATGTTCTCTTCAAAGCCAAGGTAAGAGCCAAGCACAGGGGCCATTTCCACAGCTTCTCAATGGTTGTGACTACTCACTGCTCTCCAGGGGAGTGAGTAGATCTGTTCGGATGACTGCTCTTTGAATGTGCCTAGTGTGACCCTTGAGACTTTGAAAATTAATAGGGCAATCAACACTGAGAAACTTGACTCACTATAGGACTGAAGTGATAAGAGCAGGAAGTAATGACTAGGGATGGAAAAGCCTCAGTCACCAGGTTGGTGTCAGAGACCAGAGCGGATAGGAAGGGTTTAACAGCTTTAAACCATACTTCCTCTACGTCCAAGAGACCAAACTTCAGGGAAGGTCCTGGACATCTTTCATGTGCAGAAACTGAGCCTGGGAGAGGGAGTTGAGGCCCACCTGTAAAGACTTGTGGCTCTTGGTCATGCGTTGAGGACTACTGGGCCGTATGATTGATGGAAGAACCCTCAGCATTACTAAACTGATCTCTGGTAAGACCTGGGCCGCACATGTGGGAATGGTTGAGTGGTAGGGATGTGGAATCTGGGGAGAGATGGGAGAGTGGGAAGAGGAGAGGAGTCCTTTCAGAAGGTCTACTGAGGTGGCCAGCCTGAGAGACTGTTTAGCTGGCTCCATTCGCCAAGACCATGAATGCATGAGGCAGAGCTCTGTGGGAGGGCATAAGATGCTGTCATGGGCTTGTTATAACCTGAGGAGCCTGAAGACCTGCCAATGGAAGAGCCCAGCAGGCATTAGGAAACAGAGACATGAAGTGACTAACCGTTCAGTTGCCAGATGATGTGGCCCTGCTTCATTCATAGCTGCGTAATATTTCACCACAGGGAGCTACTTGTACTTCACTAGTGTCAGCAGCAGTGGGTATATTTTGAGGCTGGTACTAATAAACTAAGCCCAATGGACCCAGTGGGTCAGTGAGGGTGCTGGGAGAACTGGAAACCATGGGATAAGTACAAAACAACAACCACAAAAAAAAAACCACTGGAGAGTAACAGTCCCCCAAAGAAGGTTCGAACTCAAGAGTTCGAAGTACAAAAATGGAAGCCGGGAGGATGGAGAGATGGCTCAATCAGTACAGTGCTGATTGTACAAGCCTGAGGACCCAAATTCAGATCCTCAGTACTCATATGAAGCCCCGAAGTGCTACAGAAGGAGCGTGCAGAAGCAGAGACCAGAGATCCCTGAAACTCATCTACTCCCCAGCCTAGCTGAATTGCTGGTCTCCAGATTCAGGTAGTGAGAGACCCTTGTCTCAGAAAATAAGGTGGACAGCAAGTGGGAAAAATATGACATTGACATCCACCCCCCACATACACACACACAGAGAATCTCATTTTTTTTTTTCCAGAAGAGGTTTCTCTGTGTAGCTGTCCTGGAACTTGCTCTGTAGACCAGGCTGGCCTCAAACTCAGAGATCAGCCTCTGCCTCCTGAGTGCTGAGTGCTGAGATTATAGGCTTGTGCCACCACTGCCCGACCACACATAGTGTCTATAGAGACTTGAAGCCACAGTGAGTGCGACATTTCAAAAGTCAAGTACCAAGTAACTGTCCGTTAGATACAGACTTACAAAGGTACTATGTGGGCCCGCACCACATCAAACCAGTGAGGAGGACTAAGACAGAGAGTGAGAAGCGGGAGAGAAGTGAAGAGACTTGGGGTGACAGGGGTTGTACCTCCATGCAGGAAGGTATGACCTCTAATCCAACACCTAATATTGGATCTGGGGCCAAGGCTATCTCATCATCCCATCGCCCCCCACCCCATCCTCAAAGCAGGATGTGAGAAAAGAACTTCCTTGAAGCTACTTGATTTTGTGGGCAGGTCCCAAGAAATAGGGGTAAGGGACAGGGAGGAAGAGTTCCCCAGGGAAGGAGGGGAAGCTGATCCCGGTCTATCATCATTGTAGGTAACTGGAACTTAATATCACCTAGGACATTTTTAGGCACCATAGGAACGTGTCTCAGAATTGTTTGCCTAGGTTATGGATGAAGTGGATGGTAGAGCAAATGCTGAGCATGCAGGCGAACCAGCTCCATCCCTGTGAAGAGACCATAACTACCCTCTATAGAGAATAGGATCATGTTCATCCAAGGCTATGACAGAGGGTCCTTCAAAGATTGTGCAAAGGAGTTTGCACAAGTGTCCAAATGCTCCAGTGGCCACAGACAGATGCTCATTTGGCTGAGGGAAGTATTTTCGTCCCCAGCTCCTCCAGACCTACTCTGGAGCAAGTAAAACTTAGCTGGGCACTGAGGTCTGCTCCAGGATGGAGCTTCTGAAGAGAAAAGACAGATGGCTGATTTGCCATGATGGCCGAGAGAGAGTGTGGCGATACTGGGACCAGGTTAATCCAGAACCTCTAAGAGAAAAGATGCGGGAATGTTTCCTTGCCCCCCCCCCCAAAGGAGACAGCCCCCTTAGGACCTTCCTAGAGGCTGTCCAAGAGGCCTTGCAGTGGTGGATGAGGAAGACAAGGAAACATAAAGAGGCTGAAGAGCTGCCCAGCCCCCAGGGAAGAGAGAGGCCACGCCCATGCCGCTGTAGCTGAGACTTGGGGTGGCAGTTGGGGAGCCCAAGGATGAGAATCTCTGAAGAACCCATGGAAACTCCCAGATTCTGCTTCAGACACCTGCCGGACTCAGAGAGAGGCCTGGCCTGACCAGCCCACCCTCCACTGGCCTCTCCCTCAAGAACCTGGAGAGCAGGAAGTACAAGGTGGAGAATTTGATAGGAAGCTGGCCACACCCACTTCCTGCTGGAGGATATCAAACCCAAGTGGGCCTGAGCCAGGAAGGGGAAGAGATAAGAAGAATCTCTTGAGCAGGCTCTTCTAATTATGGAAGAGGCTGTGCTTTTGACTTTCGGGGCCCTCTTGGAGTGTTTTATGGGGCTAGGGATGGTAGCTAGCAGCACTTAGCTTCCATGTCCAGAACCACAAAACACAGCCCACTTTCCTTAAGATCAAACTGAAACGGCGTATTGTTGGAGTATTTCTTGAGAAGAGGGACCTTATTTAGCCAATGTAGAAGCTAAGGTCCCTCAGAGAAACAGAGGCAGGAGAACATGTGAACGTATGTGTGAATTGGCTCCCACACAGCTGAGCGGGTTGACAAAGTCCCAAGATTTGCGCCGCCCAGCCGTGCTCTGTGGGAGAGTCAGTGACATAGTTCTAAACCAAGTCCAAAGGTCTGAGCTTACAGGAGAGCCAGTGGCCTGCTTCCGGTGCCAGTCCAAAGGTCTGGGACCTAGAAGAGCAAATAGCGTAGTGCCAGTCCAAGTGCCAGCAGGGCTCCAGACCTAGTGGGGAGCTGATGCTTCGGTGTGGATTTGAAGTCAGGAGCGAGATAAAACAAATGTACCCCCAGCTCAAAGAGGAGAAGGAAGTGGCTTTTACGGCATGGGGCATGTCATATGTCTGACTGCAGTGAGGCTCTCAAGCGATTGGATGAGGTTGGCCTACACAGAGAAGGCCAATTTGTTGAATTGAAGTCCGTTCATTTCAACGTTATTATCCAAAACGCCTCCAGTAAAAAACCCAGGATAATGTTTGGCCAATGTCGCAGCTAAGTTTACACAAAATTATGGCATCCAGCTTAAGTTCACTGAGTGGATTTTATTTTATTTTTTATAACAACTGTGGGGTGGGGGGGGATTGAGAGAGGCTGCGTGGTGGTGTAAGTGTGGAGGCTGGGAGAATTTTAAACAGGTGAATCCGCTCTCTTCCTCTACCATGTGAGTTCTGGGCATCCGAGTGAAATCGTTGAGCTTGGCAACAGGCACCTTTAACCTACTAGGCCATCTCATCAGCCTGACCGAATGGGCTCTAGCGGGAACAATGAGCTGTGCCTTCCTTCTACACAAGCTAAACCTTTGGTTACACCTTTAAAAAGCGGTGCTCTTGCTCTTGCTCTTGCTCACCCTACCCCTGATCTCTACCACATGCAGCTTCCTCTTCTGTTTTGACCCTTAGCTGGTGCCTTCCTGGCTCTATCGTCTGGGGGGCCCTGCCCTCTAAACCACAGACAGTCCTAGACCGAGGCCTCCAGAGTCCTAACCCTAATGACTCCGTGATCCGCTCCAGCACCGCTAACTCTCTCCCACTGGCTAAGAGTGGCGACACCCTCTACTAAAGCAGCCTGCTGATGACTTTAACATTCAGGCAAGCGATCCGTCAGAGAAGTCCCAGACTGCATTCTAGTGGCTTAGCTAAGCATGTGACAACCCACGGGAACTCGGTCCTGTTTTTCGTTTTCCTACGAAGCTTAAACCAAGATTCCGAAAGGCTTTCTTTGTATCCAGTAGCTCCAGCAGTTGCAAATCCTCTCCAGGAGTTCCTTCAAGCCAGAATCTTTTTGGCTCCATCCCTTGCAGGCTGGGGAGAGGAAAGAAATATTTATGAGACTTGGTCTCCGCCTTGGGGAGAAATAAACCCATAATCACTACTCTGTGTTCTGAGACTTGAGCGAGAGGAACAAAGGGCATGCGTGTGCGCATGTGCGCAGCTCCACCCCTGCCCCCAACATCTCCCCAAGGAGGGGGGGATGCCCCCCCCCCCCCGGCCCCCGGCCCCAACACAGCACAGCCCTGGACCTGAGTTCTGCCTGAATGACTGAGGGAGGAAATCTCAGCAGGCTGTGAGAGGTTGGGAGAAGCCAGGCAGGGATGTGATTTCAGCGTCTAGACTCAGCCTGATCCCACCCAGAGCTCAGGACTAGACTTTGCGTCCCAGCGTCTACTCCGCTCCATCTTAAAGAGTCTCAGCGTGTTGCATGCTCGCTTCCTGATGTGCTCACGAATTTTGGTTTTGTGCTCGCAAGGGTAACCGAGACGGTTCCTTTCTCTTATTGTTATCATCTCATTGGCGTTATGTGGGGGGTCTAATAGCGCCATCCCAACGAACTGGGCAGGCGAGGAAGCACAGGATATTGTTTCTGCCACGCTGCAGCCGCAGCTGGACGGGAGAAGTGGTGGGTAACAAAGTCGAGGAGACTAGCTCGGGCTAGTCTCAAACTGGTGTTCCTCCTCGCCTGCCTTTGCCTCCCGAAGTGCTGGAATTACAGACATGTACCGCCATGCCTGGCTCGTTACTCCATTTCTTTCTTTTAATTAAAAAAAAAAAAAGTGCCTCTGTGTGATGAGGGGAGAGGGTTGGGGGGAGGGCATGTGGCGATCAAAGAACGGAGCTTTGTGCACTTGGTTGTCTCCTTTATTGTGGTTTCAGGAATGGGACTCAGGTCGGCGCGCTTGCACAGTGAGCGCTTTCCCCACCGAGCGCTGGCCGGCCCTTGATAGTCCGTTTCTTCTTATTGCTCTTATTTAACACCCAGAAGATTGTCCCTTTCATCCGATCTTCCAAATTCGCCGGCAGATCGTTCAGAGCGATCACGTGTGCTTTCCCAATCTCTCGCAACGCTTTTCCTCCCTGCCCTGGGGACTCCCATCCATCTTGCGAGGCTACGTCCGCAGGGATGACTTCATGGCCATGCTTGGGAATGCCAGCCTAGAGAAGCACAGTTGTCCTTTTAGTGATAAGCTGGGGAGGGTTTACCAGATACAGGGGAGAAAGCCGCGGTTCCCACGGCTTGCAAAGGACATTTTATTTGAGTTCTTTCTCTGACAGGAAATCTAAGTCTGCAGAAAACACTGCTTGGTTTATGTCATCGCCTGGCTTAAAATGTCCCCCTAGCATTGAGTCCAAATTACTTGGCCAGACTCTCAGGATCCTAAGGAATCGGCCCTACCATAAATCACCACCCTGCATGGAACTTAAAGCTAGCCAGAATGCCAGAGGCAAGGGCACTCTTCAAGGGAAGGGCGCCTCCAGTGAGCCCCGAAGTGAGAGTGAGGCAAGCAAGGTTGAACGGCGTGTTAATCTGTAAAGCACAGCTGCAGATACAAACAGCAGAAAGACTTTCAAAGATGTTCTCAACCTCTGGGTCGCGACCCCGCCGGGGGCGGGGGGGGGAGGTGACCCTGAAGACCACCAGAAAACACAGATATTTGCATTCCGATTCGTAACCGTAAGCAAAATTACAGGCATGAGGTAGTAACAACAACAACAAAAATACTCTTTAATGGTTGTCGGTCACCACATCATGAGGAACTGGATTCAAAGGTTTCAGCATTAGGAAGGTAGAGGAAGGGCAGTTAAACCAGTTCGGGGGCGGTGGGGGGGGGGGCAGGAAAAGATGCCAAATAGGGAGCGGGAGGGGAGGATAGTGAGTTTTAGGCAACAGAACTGTTGTGGAATTCAAATGCCAGGGCACAAAGGCTCCGAGGCTTAGAAGCACAGTGGGATCTTGAATGGGGGCCCAAGCTTGTAGCTCAGCCCGGAGAACTGTGCACATTTTTTTTTTTTTTTTTTTTTTTTGTCGTGCTAAGCGTGCACGCTCCCACTGGGCTATACCCCCAGCTCTAAGAATGTATTCTTTGTTGTTTGTTTCTGTTTGGTGGTGTGTGGGGCGTGCGGGGGTGGGGGCACTTCTTTGTTTTTTGTTTTTTGAGACACGGTTTCTCTGTTTTAGCCCTGGCTCTCCTGAAACTCACTCTGTCCACCAAGTTGGCCTCGAACTCACAGAGATCTGCCTGCTGGGATGAAAGGTGTGTACCACATGCTTTGTTTTTCTTGTTTGGTTTTTGTGCGGAGACTGTGGCTTCGTCTTTCTTTATTCGTCACACACAGAGCTACACTGCTAGTTAATTACTAAAATCCTGACCAGCTCTAAGGCCCTGGCCCAGAGCTCCAAACCGGAAGCAGTAAGGAATAGGGTGATGGGCTGGCAGTATTCCTCCAACATCACCAAAACCAATAAAATGAGGCTCTTGAATCCTTCCAGGGCCAGACCAGGGCTTGAGTCTTGGGTTAACCCAGGTACCTCTGGCCACATCTCTCCGAGCAAGGTAACCAGCAAGGGTCTGGAGGAAACAGCCAGTTGGAGTCCAGACAGACCCAAATGGAGGGAAGGTAAAAACAGACAGGTGCTGTCCAGCTGGAGATAAGAGGCAACAAAGGCAGGCTGAGGGGAGGGGCTGGAGCCAATACTGCAGCAATTCGGGAGTGCAGCCCCGGGGTCCTGTCCTGACTAGCTGGCCAGGGGGCAGCTGGCAGTCTCCAGGGGGCAGCTGGCATTCTGCAGTTGGCATCCCTGACCCAAGCCTGGTGGAGGGCTCACGAGTTGCGGGGGGGGGGGGGGGCGCCCTCTTGGTGAGCTCCTCATCCACCAGCTTGGTCTTGAGGTGCTCCTGGGAGGCCAAAATGCCTCCAGGCCACTTCCTAATTGCCTGCTTCTCACAGACCCAAATCTCCTGCCCAACCTGTTGGATGAGTCTATAGCGTCAGGTCACCCTCAAACTCATTGATAGTATCTGCTAGCGCATCAATGGTCTCCACGTCCAGGTGATTGGTAGGCTTGTCCAGCAAGAGCGGGTGAGAGCTCTGCCTAGCCAGCCGGGCCAGACCCGTTCTGTACTTCTACCTTATCCAACAGGTTCTGGATTGGGCTCACTGTTTCCCAGGGAGGCCAAGTCTCTGTCATCTCCTCATTCTCCCTGACCTCTCTAGAGAACTTCACCACATACTCTGAATGGGGAAAGGTCCGGGCCCACCTGCTTCTGTGAGTGCTGATGGGAACGCCCTTTCTTTTCTTTTGAGACAAGGTCTCTCTATGCAGCCTTGGCTGTCCTGGACTCGCTTTGTAGACCAGGCTGGCCTCGAACTCACAGCAATCGACCTGCCTCTGTCTCCCCAAATGCTGGGATTTAAGACATGGAGCACCATGCCCAGCTAATGTCAAATTCTAGATTATTGTCAAATTCTAGATTATTGTAGATGCAAGGCCTGTCTTTTTTTGTACTTGGACCTCATGTTCTGGACCATGATGATAGGTGGTGGGATCTTTCCACACAGTGGAAAACAAAGTGACAGTGTCCTGTCTCTCACAACCCTTTCTGTCAGTCCTGGTGCTACCATTTTTCTGTAGTGTTTCCTTTTGATTTTTAGCCCACTGGGCTGGCTTGGCACTGCCATGGCCAAACTTGGCAATGTAGCTCTTCATGTGTGCTACCTGATCCTCATCAGCTGGTTCTCTTCGAGCTCCAGCTGTGTCTTCACATACTAATCATAATTACCCATGTAAATACTTCCCTTTCTTGTTGTGCATGAGGTTGCTGTTGGCACAGGCCCCATTCAGAAAGTCCTGGTAATGGGACACAAGGACCAGGATGCAGGATGCGCTGCAAAGTTCCTCTTCCAGACACATGCAAGCATCCAAATCCAGGTGGTTGGTAGGCTCATCCAGAAGCATCATGAAAGGCTAAATAAAGAGGGCTCTGGCAAGAGTGGCTGTCATCTGCCAGCCACCACTGAAGTCTTTCAGCTTCCTGTGCTGCCGGCCAGGCAAGAAACCCAAGCGTGTAAGATCCTTGAGGCCCTCATCTGGGCTTTGCTCGCGTGCAGCTCTTCCATGAGCTTCTCACACCCTGCATCCTCCTGAGCTAACCACTTGGTCTCCGTCTCCAGATGAGCAAGAGGTTAATAACGTGGAAGAGGTCAATACTACTGAGATGAGAGGCCAGGCTCAAGCAGCAGGGTTTTTTGTTGTTGTTGTTGTTGTTTTGTTTTGTTTTGTTTTGAATCTCAACGTCCTCTAGCTCCTTAGTCAGCAAATCCACTTCTCCATCACCTGTGGTCTCTCTGCCATTGGCCTCCTCATTTTTCTCCTTTGCCACCTGAGGGGCTGTGACAGAGTTTCCATTTCCTTCATATGCCTTTCTGGGCCGCTCACCTTCTCAAACTGACATTGTTCCCACCACGCCCAACTCCTTTCTCCTCCATGCCGACCAGCATTCCCCAGTCTCTATGAAAGTGGTTAGTCTAGGTACCTCATTGAGGACAATATTTGTCTTCAATGAACATCGGTACTGTAGCAAATACGAATTTCCTTTCTAAGGCTAGATAAAGCGGGGGAGAGTGACCGCACACCTTTGATCCCAGCACTCAGGAAGCAGAGCTCTCTGAGTTTGGGTCCAGCCTGATCTACAGAGTGAGTCCACAACAGCCAGGACTACACAGAGAAACCCTGTCCCAATAAACCAAAATTAATGAATTAATGAACTGATTAAAAAGAAAAATAAAACAATGAAAGTGTTTAAAGGACTGGAAATGCTGTTCAGTTGGTAGAGCCTGTGCCTAGCATGCACAGAGTTTTGGATTCCCTCTGCAGCACCTCCATTATTATTATTATTATTATTATCATCATCATTATTATTGTTATTATTATTATTATTATCATCAGGTATAGTCTGTACACTTGTAATGCTAACACTTGGGAGCTGAGAGCAGGACAATCAGTAGTTTAAGCTTGGCCTCTAGCTACAAAGTGAGTTTAAGACCAGCATGGGTTACAGAACCTGCTTCCAAAAAAAAAAAAAAAAAAAAGAAAAGAAAAAAAATTAAGACAGACAAGATAATACCCTGCTACTCAGAAGGCTGAGAATGGAGAAGAGGAGAATTGGAAGTTCAAGGAATGTCTGACTTACACAACAAGCCAAAAGCCAACCGATACAATTATTTTGGAATATCAAGAAGAAGAGGGCAGGGGTGTGTGGCTCAGTGGTAGAGCATTTGCCTAGCATGCCTAAGACTAAAACCCAGTCCCATACACACAGGCTAAAATGGAAATTTTCACATTTTTAATAGTTTAAACATTTGATAAAAGTCTTTTAAAGATAATTATGCATATTTTACCACAATAAGAAACAAAATTTCAGGCTGGGACTAGTATAGCGGCAGACTGCTTGCCCAGTATGTATGAAGCCCTGGGTTCAATTCCAACACACATACCTGCACAAAGAAAAAGGGAAAGAAAAAAAATGTAAACACTATTTTTAATTGAGAATATATGTATATACCGGGATGAATACAGACCAGAGGGAGCAATGGTCACTTCCAGATGGTGGAACCACAGAGAGTAATCTCTTGTACATTTCCACACTCCTGGACCTCTGCTAATGAGCATGTAATCTTGTCAACATAAAAGGATTTGAGATGGAAAAAAACAGGCAGGGCCCTGTCAAGCCATGGATTAACACGAGAAATCCTTGGGCTCTGGCTATCCTGGAGAGCTGTCCTTCCTTACAGGAAGGGTCTGTTCTTCCTTAAGTCCTGAGGGTATCCTAAGGGTGAATGAGGATCAGAGGGAGGCCTCTAGCAGTGTTTCTTAAGTGAGCAAGGACGACTTGGGCCTAATGACCCAAAGCAGGAATGCACAGTCTCCAGTCTCCCTAACCCCCACCCCCACGACCCCAATCAGGCACCACAGCTAACACTCACAGAAGCAGGGCCTCTGAGACAAGGGCACCTCACTAGAGGGCAGACACATGCAACTGGGTTCCCCGGGGGTGGGGTGGGGGGGACGGCATGGTGATCTCTCCACCCTACTGGTGAGGACCCATCCATCCCAGTGTGCCTGTTGAGAAAAGCCAGGATGATACAGGGGGCCCGGAGAGGAAACTGGTATCTGAAATGTTTCCTCCTCTGCTTTGCTCCCAGGTTGCTAGGGTAAAATCCATAAACACAAACGCCTGGCTTCCGGACTTCATTACTGATTAATGAGAGCCAGCTTTATACTTGACAATCCTTGGACAAGGCCCAGGCGGCTTCCCTGCTCCTAAAAGAGCGCTCTGTGTGCCACCCGGCCCCTCCTCTCTACACAAAGTGGTTAATTTGGGCATTTTCCTCTCCTGGGGCCGGTGAGCCGGCTTGGCCTTGTCCTTTGGCTTTCTCCGGTCACGTGTGTCTCCTTCCTGAAGCTATCTGTGCTTGCTGAGGTCAGACCCTTTGAGCCTGGCCCACCGCTCTCCATTTCCTAAGCCTTTCTGGTGTTTGCTTCAGTTTGGCTTTCTGGTTCTGTTGTTTTTTCATGTTTGTGGGCTTTTTGTTGTTTTGGTTTTTTTTGAGACAGGGTCTCCCATAGCTCAGGGCTGGCCTCATATCAGACATCTTCTAAACTTCCAAACTCCTGGTAGTCCTGCTTTCACCTCCTGAGTTCTAGGATTCAAAGTGTGCACTATTTTACCCCGTGTATGGGGTACTCGGAACTGAACCCAAGCAGGCTCCCTTGCATGCTACTCCAACAGTCTACCAACTCTAACGCATTTTCAGCCCCCTTAGGCCTTCCTAGATTTCCCTGATCTCTCTTATTTTTTCTCTCTCTCCCTCCGAACATTCATCTTGAAAGACTGTGATCGGTATTGGCTGTTCATGAAAAACTGTTCGGGCAAGTGCTCACCACGTAGCCCAGGTTGGCCTTGGCATCCTGGCTATCCTCCTGCCTCAGATTCGCCAGTGCCTGGCTTGTGCCATAGAACACAACTTGGCTTATTGTTTTGGTTTGGTTTTGGTACTAGGGATTGAACCCAGAGCTTTGCACACCCTAGGCTAGTAATCTATTATTTTTTTAATAGATATGTGTGCGTACCTGAACATATACACATATGCCATTTCCATGCGGGAACAGGCAGAGAGCAGAAGAGGGCATCAGATCCCTGGAACTGCAGTTACAGGCAGCTGTAAGCTGCCATTTTAGGGCTGGAAACAGAACCTGGGTCTTCTGCAAGAGTGGTAAGTACTCTTAATGGGTGAGCTACCTCCTCAGACCCCACTTGTATTGTTTTTTTTAAATATTTATTTATTTTATGTAGATGAGTGCTCTGTCTGCATGTACACCTGCAGGCCAAAAGACAGTATCAGATCCCAGTATAGATGGATGTGAGCCACCATGTGGGTGCTGAGAATTGAACTCAGGACCTCTGAAAAAGCAAACAATGTTCTTAACCTCTGAGCCATCTCTCCAGCCCTCAGTTTTTTGTTTGTTTGGTTTTTATTTATTTGTTTGTTTGTTTGTTTTGGTTTTTTTCAAGACAGGGTTTCTCTGTGTAGCCTTGGCTGTCCTGGACTCATTTTGTAGACTAGGCTGGCCTCGAACTCACAGTAATCCCCCTGCCTCTGCCTCCCAGATCACAGGCATGCACCACTGTGCCCCACCTTTAAAAAAAAAAACAAAACACTAATTTTACTAGAGACTATATTACTTCCTTTCAGACCTATGAGGATATGACTTTCGCTAAGTATGTCCTTCATCCCTCTCCAAAGGAGAATGGGAAACAGAAGTGAAGCCTGGTACAGAACTCTAACCTGTACTAATGAATGGGAAATGCCCAGGATGCCATAAAAATCCACACTGTCTTCAGCCATGAACAAAGCAGTTAAGTGTGTTGGCTACTGTACTGTCCTGCCAGCCTGCAGAAGGAAAAGCAGGCCTGGCCGCTCCTGCAGAAGAAAGCAAGGAAAGCTCTTGGATTCAAGACGGGAGGAAAACCATCCAGTCGACACACCGGGAATTCAAAACCAACATTACTTCAAGTGAGACAATTTAAAAGATGTTTTGATTAATTTGGGTTTTTTTTTTGGGGGGGGGCTAGTTTGGTTTTAATTTTGGTTTTTGCTTGTTTGTTTGTTTGTTTGTTGTTTGAGTTTTGTTGTCGTTTTTGGTTGTTCAAGACAGGGTCTCTCTGTGTAGCCCTGGCTGTCCTGGACTTGATCTGTAGACCAGGCGGGCCTTGAACTCACAGCAATCTGCCCGCCTCTGCCTCCTGAGTACTGGGATTGAAGCTGTGCAGCACCACTGCCCAGCTGGTTTGGGTTCATGACCATCCCCCTTTTGACCCCTTCAGGTACCATGTGTGCATGTGGTGGCACACACATCATACATGTAAGCAAAACACTCGCATAAAATCAAAGGGATACATATTTTTTAAAAAAATTTAAAGACTCAAAACTCAGCCTGGTGTGATGGTAAAAGTCTGTGATCTCAGTACTGTCATCCCAGCACTCAGAAGGTAGGAGCAGGAAGATGAGGAGTTCAAGGTCATCCTTGGTTACATATCTAGGTAAAAGCCAAACTGGGCTAAATAAGACTCTGTCTCAAAAAGAAATAAAAGTGAGATCTGTCAGCAGGAAAAGGCATTTGTTGCCATTTTTGATAAGCCGAGTTAGAGCCCTAGTCCTTACATGGTGGAAGGAGAGAACTGACTCCTGCGTGATGTCCTTTGGCCTCCACACATGCACCATGACAAACAGGAAAAGTACATATGAATAAATTGAGGGGTAGATAGGAAGGTAAAGATAGATAGATAGATAGATAGATAGATAGATAGATAGATAGATGAAGGATGGATAGACAGACAGACAGGTAGATAGATAATAAATAGATGGATAGATAGATAGATAGACGGATGAACGGACAGACAGATTGATAGACAGGCAGGCAGACAGGCAAGTAGATAGATAGATAGATAGATAGATAGATAGATAGATAGATAGATAG
>NW_026585894.1:18940096-18940851 GCF_907164565.1 Psammomys obesus
TAGATAGATAGATAGATAGATAGATAGATAGATAGATAGATAGATAGATAGACAGACAGACAGATGGATAGATAGAGAGATAGACAGACAAACAGGTAGATAGGTAGGTAGGTAGATAGATAGATAGATAGATAGATAGATAGATAGATAGACAGACAGACAGACGGACAGATGGACAGACAGACAGATAGATGGACAGACAGAAGATAGACAGATGCGCCGACAAATAGATAGATAGATAGATAGATAGATAGATAGATAGATAGATAGATAGATGGATGGATGGACGGACGGACAGTCAGACAGATAGGTAGACAGACGGCAGGCAGATAGATAGATAGGTAGGTAGGTAGGTAGGTAGACAGACAGACAGACAGATAGACAGATAAATAGATAACACCCCCCCCCCGAAAAACCACCAGATGGTGCTGGCACATGCCTTTAATCCCAGTACTCTAGAGGCAGGCAAACTTGAGTTTGAGGCCAGCCTGATGTACAGAGTTCCAGGACAGCCATGGCTACATAGAGAAACCCTGTCTTGCAAAACAAAACCACCACCACCAACAACAACAAAAGATAACCAAACAATCAGAAACATCCCAAAGCCCTGAGCCTACAATGCTGTGTCTCTTGAAGAACATGGCATGCAGCTCTATTTCTCTGCTGCCTGAAGAAACAGTTTCTTTTCTTTTTCCTATCTAAAAAGAATGTGTGTGTGTGTGTGTGTGTGTGTGTGTGTGTGTGTGTGTGTGTGT
>NW_026585894.1:18940861-18974903 GCF_907164565.1 Psammomys obesus
TGTGTGTGTGTGTGTGTGTGTGTGTGTGTGTGTGTGTGTGTGTGTGTTTGCCTGTGCATGAACCAGTTCTCTTCTGCCTTTATCTCCCATCTCACAGTAAGAGTATTAGGGTTACAGATGTGTGCCACTGCATTCAACTTTTCTTTTTCTTTCTTTTTTCCCAAGCTAGGGACTCACTGTGTTACCCCTGGCTGGCCTGGAACTATGTTCTAGGCCAGGGTGACTTTGAACTCAGAGATTCACTCATCTCTTCTGGGATTAAAGGTATGTGTCACTGTGGTTGGTTGGGTAGTTGTTTGGTTGGTTGATTGGTTAGTTGGTGGGTGGGTGACAAGTTCTCACTATGTAGCCCTGGTTGGATTGGAACTAGTTATATAGTCCAGACTGGCCTTAAAGTCGTGTCGCTCCTTACCTCAGTTTACAAAATGCTAGGATTATCAGCATGCACCCCTATGCTCAACTCCTTTCTAATCTTTAGGAAAACCAAGGGCTAGCTGAAGAGTTGCTGCAGAGAATACTAGGGACAAAGGCAGGCAAAGAGCCTGATAAGCCTGTGGGCACAGGCAGCTTCCTGGGAAGGTGGGCAGACTCAATAATGGCAGTTCTCAGTCTCCCAGCCAGAATAAACCCCCTGCCCCACTGCTGATCAGAGCTCTCTCATGGACTATCCAAAGGCCCCTGGACTGATATGGAGCCTGGGTGTTGCAGATGTTAACATGGTTTTGTTTTGATCACAGGTGTGGGATGTGGGACTGGTTCAGATGACAGCAGTGGCCTCATGTGATCTCTGAGAAGGCCCTCTTTTGCCAGATGCAGAGAGTTTAATTTTGAGGACTCTGGACAGAGAATAAAGGCCAGAGGCCAGAGAATGTTAGGAGACGAAGGCTGCTGCTCCTGGTTGCTGTTGGATGTTGGAGAGATCCTGAAACAAAGATTGGATTGGCCTCAAGGAACCCGACAACCCTAACCAGCAGGAAGTAGCTACAGAGAACTCCACTCCCTTTCTCCACTAACCTTTCTCTTCTACCGGTGCATAAGGTGTGGAGCAGGGAGAAAAAGGGAATAAGGAATGTAAATAAAATAGTTTTGTGTGTGTGTCCGTGTCTGTGTTGCTAGGAATAAAACCCAGAACCTCAAGCATGTTAGGCTAGCATTCTGCCACTGAAGCATCTTTTAGTACATGAGCCCAAAAAAAAGATACTGTGGGAAACTTAACAAAAGTCAGACGTGCCTACAAGATTGCCTTCATCACCACCAGTAGCCCTAGCTTTGTGTCCAGAGAGAAATGGTGTTTCCCAACCTCCTAGCAGTTGGAGATGACCACGAACATGTTGGTAAGAGTTGCTGGATGAGCCTTCTCAGACAGGTCTTTGGCCTATATCATGTACATTAATTTGGTAAATTGATGTAATGGTGTGAAGGAGAAGGGTCCCCAGAGGCTCATATGTTTGAAGGCTTGGTCTCCAGTTGGGGAAGGATTAGGAGGGGTGGCCTTTTTCAAAGAGGTTGGCTCCCTGCCTGCTGCTCCCTCTACTTCGCCATCAGGAACTCTAACCCCCCCCTTCCCCGAAATCAGAAGTCCCAAATACTTGTCCTCCTCCTCCTCTTTCTCCTCTTTCTTCACAGAGGGGTAGGGTTATGGCTATCTTGAAACTCACTCCCCAGAGATCAGCCTGCCAATGACTCCCCATACACTAGATTAAAGTCATGAGCTACAATGCCTCCCTGAATTCACTCTTGATTATGATATCTTATCACCACAATAAGAAACTAACTCATTGTCATGTACTGCCTGTGCTCACTGAAAAGCTGGGTCTAGGAATGGAGCTGAATCCCCCATTTCAGACCCAAGCACATCTATTTGAGACCCGCATGATATCAAGTATCCTCCAAGACCCCTTGTCTGGGAATTTAGCTTAGTCCCCTAAATCTGTGACAGGGAGTAAAAAGAACAGGAAAACAGGCCAAGAGTAAAAGCAGCATGTCCTTGAAGACAGCTAGAAAGTAAGCCATTTCCAACAGAGGTTTTCCCCGTGATCTGAAAATGGCTCCAGTAAGAAAGAGAGGCAGAAGTTCAGTCATGGGAAGCTCATCCTGGTGAGGAACAGCAACCAGGAACTCCAGACAGCTGTCTCACCTTCCAAGGTGGATTTCTGCTGGGGTCTCTTTGCCTGTCTGTTTATACGGATGGTCTCGCGGACCATAGGCTTGGAACTCACGGAGAGTCACCCCCTGTCTCTGCCTCCAGAGTGCTAGAATTAACGGAATGCACTACCACAACACTGGTTTGCTGGAATTTTTTATTACCCAATTTAATGATAGGTTGCTCTATTGTCTGTCAATCAATCACCTATCACTTGCTATTTTTTCTTTTACTTTGGCTTGCTATGTACTTCATAAACTCATTCAAAACCAAAAGACCAAAAGTATTAGCTGGGTGGTGGTGGTGATGGCAGCAGCTGCGACATAGGCCATTAATTCCAGCATCTGGGAGTCAGAGGCACAGGGATCTCTGTAAGTTCAAGGCCAGCCTCATCTACAGAGTGAGTTCCAGGACAGCCAGGGCTATAGAGAGAAACCCTGTCTTGAAAAACAACAACAACAAAGTGATAGTGGGTGAGTTTGGGACCCAGCTCTCTGGATGCTTGGAAAACTGGCTGCAGGCCCGCACCAAAAGACTAATGATTGTGAATGGCATAATAGTCTATTGGAATGTCATACAAATTCACTATTTTAGATCATGGCCCAACCTTTTTCATTAATGTAATTATAGACTTGATCTTTTTTAATGTGAGACTGTGTGTGTGTTGTTGGGGGAGGGGAAATTGTATATCATGTGTGTTCCAGTGTCTCCAGAGGCCAAAAGATATTTTGGACCTCCTGGAGTTGGAGTTAGGTGACTGAAACACATCCCGCATACCCATGTGTACTGGGACCCGAACTCTGGTCTATTCCAAGAGCAGCAAGCACTCTCAACCTCTAAGCTCTCTCTCCAGTCCTGTAAATGTGTGTGTGTGTGTGTGTGTGTGTGTGTGTTGCCTTTTCAAGACAGTGTTTCTCTGTGCTATCCTGGCTGTCCCGGAACTAACTCTGGAGACCAGGCTGGCCTCAAACTAGGAGATCTGCCTGCCTTTTGCCTCCCAAGTCCGGAAGTCAAGATGTGCACCACCACCTGGCTTCTCTAAAGCAATTGTCATAGTCTTTTTTATTATTTTCAAGCTTTTCATCTAGACACGGTTAAATAAACTCATGCAGTGTATAGGAAAGGGTCTACACACACACACACACACACACACACACACACACACACACACACCAGGCTACTTCCTCTTTTATCATTCTTCCGGCAAGTTCATGATGGAATTCTTGGTTATGGACTCTCATTTCCCTGAAGACACCAGCATTGTGAACTTGACTAGGACCCCAGTTTCTCAGCTGAAAGCAGACACCATCAGCTCTTGGGCTGGAGACAGGGAGAGCAGAGCCCAACATGGAATCTGGATGCAAATAGTGCTGCCTTTCATAATTCAGAGCCCCCCTGGTCTGCTTCAAAACCCTTCCTGTACTGCCTGTGGGAATTACCTCCCCTTGTCTGCCCACACCACATCTGCCAGTGAGGGCTGACACGTCTCAGAGTCCAGAGAGAACCTAGGGAGGAGAGCTTGACAATCAGAAGTGGCCCACAGATGCAATTTTCCATTACAACATCATCTATGGTTCTGGAGGAGAGCCATTGGGGCTAGTTAGAAATGCCACATTTGGCTTTCGAAATGCCTCAGTGGGTAGAGGTACTTGCTACCAAGGCTGATGACCTGAATTCCATCCCTGGGACCCAATTCTCTCACTCTCTCTCTCTCTCTCTCTCACACACACAAACACACACACACACACACACGTAATCAAAATTTAAAAATAAAATGAAGACATCCTTCAGGGGCTAGTGGGATAGGTCAGTTGTTAAGCTGCTTGCCGTGCAAGCCTGGGGATCTGAGTCTGAGCACCGGAACCTGTTAAAAAGCCAGGTGTGGTGTTGTGTGTTTCTAGGACGGAACATGCAGATGGATCCATCCCTGGTGCTTGCTGAGAGGAAGAAACCCTAGTTCAAAAATGAAGATGAGTGGCACTCCAGAGGAACGGCGCCAACAGCTGATCTCCGGCCTACACACACACACACACACACACACACACACACGCACCCATGCACATGACATACACATACTCCAAATTCAAACGAGAAAGTAAGTGCCAGTTACACCTGAAGGATGAGCTCAGAGAGAGAGTGCCCGTCTAGCAACTTTGAGGCCCTGGGTTTGCAACAGGTAAATTCGAAACACAAATTCTCAGGTCTCACCTGACCCTACTCAATCAGAAACTCCAGGGGGTCAGCCCAGAGAGCCCTGCCCGGAATTCTGAGGCTTACTCAGAATCGGCAAGGCTCTTTCAACCAGTCATTCGCAGTGCGGGTCTTCCCTCCTCCACCGCTCAGCCAGAGAGGGCAGTGGGCTAGCAAGGCCTCAGAGAGCTCAATTCTACACGACCTCAGAGCTCTGCCGAGGCCAGAGTGCCTGAGCAAGGAGTTCCAGACCCTTTGGAAAAGGGGGGGCCACGGACAGCGCGAAGAAATGAGGTCCCTCCGAATGGTGGGATCACAAGCAGAATTGTTTTTGGCTAGATCTCAAGTTACTATTCCTGCTCTCAGGTGATATATTAGCGGCCTTCGTTGGTCTGCCTTAAAAGCCCTATCCTTATTGGGAGCCGCTATCTCGGAGAGTCCCGGCTGACCTTGAACTCACTATTTTGAAAGAAACATTGAATCCTAATTCGCCCGCCCACCTGCACCCTCTACCTCCCGAGGGCTGGGATTACAGGCGCGCCCCACCATCCCCAGCTCTGTCTTTGATTCACCTTAACCCCTTTCCACCAGCATTTCTTTGGAGCACTGGGGACGGGGGGACACCCGTGTGTGTGTGTGTGTGTGTGTGTGTGTGTCAGACCCAGGGCCTCGTGCATGCTAGGGCAAGCACTTTACCGCCGAGCCATACCCCCCCCCCCCCCCCACCCCAATTCAGGGGTGATTGTTTTGAGATACTGGGTTTAAACCCGTAACCTTCCCAAAATAGGCAATCCATCATGACCTACAATGGTCCCCGTGTCCCTGGCAGAAGAGTCACTTTCAGAGGTACCTGGTCCATAAAGATGCTAAAGTGCTGAAGACGGTCCTGGGGATGGTGCAAGGGTGGATTGTGAGTACCTGTGAGCCCTAGGCTGAATTAGTGGACGCAGGAGGCTCCTGTGCTCACCGCCAGCTTGGGACAGGTGAAGCCCCGTCTCTAAATAACTGAATAAAGGGAAAATAGTGCGTTATTTGCTAATATCCTGTGGGTATCGTTCCCTTGCACTTTGGCTTCTCTCCAGAAATATGAATGAATGCATGGTGAGCGCAGACGTGGACAGCTGTTAAGACTCTACTGTTCGGGAAAGGATGAAACGAGCCTCTCTATGTTCAGCAGGGATGAAATCTTTTTTCTTTTTTTTTTTTTTCAACCTTCAGCGAGTTGAACCTGTAAGCAGAGGCGATGGACTCGCATGGCGGTGAGAACAAAACCCAAACAAGCTCGGCTTGAAAGACAAGAGAAAGAGTTATTACTCACTGCAGGCAGGAAGAACCGAGGGGGGGGCGGGGGCTACCGAAAAGCAAGGCCCTCTCGAAGAAAGGAAGCCTGGGGAATATATTCAGGAAGTCTATTCATATTCATATGGGGGCTGGCCTCTCATAAATATGCATAATCAGGGAGCACAATTCTGAGCATGCCCAGTTGAAGAGCACATCTCTGAGCATGCTCAATGGAGGAGGAGACTTTTTTGAGCATGCTCAGTTAAGAAACACACGCTTTACGTAGGCTCGGGGTTGGGGAGTGCGCGTTGGAAAGATCGAAAGCGAGGAACGGGAATGCTTCCGAGCATGCTCAGTTTACAGCTGACGTTTTTTAGCTGGCAAGAAAGGAAAGGACACATTGACAGTACGTTAACACCGGAGTCGCCGCCGCAGGGGCCTGCTAACAAATCTGGATGCAGAGCTTACGGCTGGGGGGGGGGGGTCGATTGTATATCCGCTCCTTCCTATGTGTGCCCGAAAAATGGGTAGTGTCACCTTGCACGAATTTCGTTCCGCCCCGTTTTGTTGTCAAAGCGGGAGGCTTTTTCTGTGGTCCTAGGGATTGAACCTAAGGGCACGTACATGCTAGGTAAATGTTCTACCACTGAGCTACACCGCTAGCCTTCTGTGGTGTTGGTTTGAAAAAAAAAAAAACTCTCATGTAAATGTGATAGCCATGTAATACACATAGGGAAAAGACACGTGTCGTACACGCAGTGCTGAATGAATTTTCACAAAGTGAGTGCATCTATGAAGCAAAGGCCCAGCTCAACATAGAGCTTCCTGTACCCTCTGGAACATCACCTCCCTGGACTCTTTAACAGTATGACAACATAGATTACTTTTCTGAGTTTTGAGATGTATACAAATGGCTTTTTTTTTTCTTGCATGCCTTTATTTGAAATTTATATTCATGGCTGTTGAGGTCTAATTTGCTTCTTGCTTCTTCCTCACGGAGGACTGTTGATCAGGTGTATCCCGTTTAATACCTTCGTATCCCACCCGTAACCTTTCTCCTTGTTCATGACATTCCAGGGTGGGCACTCACAGTAGTGAACTTTCCCCATAGTCCCCTCCTAGGGACTGAAACTCACAGGATCCCCAAGGCCCCCCGCAGCTTATACAGATAGTAACAATTGCTGGGGCAGGACACTGCCCAGCCAGCTAAGCTGCTTGCCGGGCACCAAGGAAGCCTCAGGATGCAGTTTAACTGGCGTTTAACCTGTGTCAGGGTGGATGTTGTTGGTGAGGCAGCTAGCTGCCTTGGAGTCACCCCGGCTCCTGCAAATAACCCCTGTCCCATAGTCCTCTAAGTAAGGCAAGTCAGCTCACTGGTTCACTAAGCTAAACTTGGGTGGGATTTTTTTTTTTTTCAGCCTTTGTGGGAATAGCTGTACTGGCTGGTTTTGTGTGTCGGTGTAACACAAGCTAGAATCATCAGAGAGGAAGGCACCTCGGCTGAGGAAATGGCTTCAGGAGATCCAGCTGTAAGGCGTTTTCTTAATTAGTGATTGATAGGTGAGGGTCCAGGCCATGGTGAGGGCTGACACCCCCTCCCCCCGGGTTGGTGGTCCTGGGTTCTAGATGAAAGCAAGCTGAGCAAGCCGGTAAGCAGCACCCCTCTGTGATCTCCGCACCAGCTCCTGCCTCCAGGTTCCTGCCCTGATTGAGTTCCTGTCCTGACTTGCTTCAGTGATGAACAGTCACGTGGAGCTGTTGGCCAAACAAACCGTTTCCTCCCCAGCTTGCTTTTTTGGTCCTGATGTTTTCCTGGTGACAGTATAAACCCTAACTAAGGCAACAGCTTATTCCAAAAATCCATCTTGCTCTCAGAAACTTTACTTTGCCAGACATTGCATCCAAGTTAATAATGTGCCTTGAGACCATTTAAAACTGGGTAGTAAATCTACTGCTCTATAGTACAGGCAACCTGTTTCAGTTTTACTTGCCTTGAAAAACAAAACAAAACAAAACAGTGGAGGGGTTGGGGATTTACCTCAGGGCCCAATGCCCTAGGTTCAGTCAGCTCCAGGAGAGAAAAAATAAGATAATGTGCCTAAAAGGCCTGCGCCCTCACAGCTGACTTAATTTCTTTTAGTTTTTGAGACAGGGTCTCGGGTTAATTCATGTAGCCCAGGCCTACTTGAACTAATGGCAACCCTTCTGCCTTTCAATCTTATGGGTTGTGGGATTAGAATGCTTGCCCCACGTGCAACTTCGAATGAGGCTTTGCTGGGGGCGGATGCTGGAGCACAAGATCCACAATGCACTACCAAGAGTTCCCAGGCCGCCTTCGAGGAAGTGGGAAGAAAGTTGTTATTGGCTGACGGTACTTGGTAGGCTGAGGCAGGGGCAATCGAGAGAGTTTGGGCCCAGCCTGCCAAATTGGACCATGCGGGCTGTTTTGAAAGGTTGCACACATCTTTAATCTTGTGAAGTCGAGGCAGCCGCGACAGGCATATTGGCTGTCTCATTCTCGGCGGCCCAGGCAGTTATGTTGGTTGCAGTAGCCCCGTGGCTCAGGATTTCTGGGGAAGTCTCATCCGAGGTCTTGGCATTTGACAGGATGGTTGTTTTCATGAATGTGAGGTCAGTTGTAGCTGGCTGGAAGAAAGCTGGCAGAAGGGGGTTCCCATTGCCATGGCAGGAAAGCCATCTAGCAATCAGCTGAACATTTCGTGCATCCGGGACCCTTGCAGGAAAGGGTCCCAAGGAAGTCTAGTGTCAATGTCAAGTTAAAGGATGAAAAAGCATGTTTCCCTTGAAGTAATTTTAGACCAAGGCTGAACCCAAATTTGGAGTCTCCGCCTCTTTTCCTGTGTCTTCAGCATGTTCGCAGTTTGAGATCTGTGTCCTACGGTCTGTTGTGTGTGTGATGTCTGTCTGTCCCTAAGATAGGGCATTGTTCTGCATGAACTGAGCAGCGCAGGAAACATGGCATGGGAAGGAGTAAGGATTTTGTTTGTTTGTTTGTTTTTGGTTTTTGAGATAAGATTTCTCTGAGGTATTAATAACCCTGGCTGTCTTGGACTCACTCTGTAGACCAGGCAGGCTGGCCTCAAACTCACAGAGATCTGCCTGCTTCTGCTTCCCAACACCCCCCCCCACTGGAATTTTTTAATAGAGTTTACAAGGGAAGAAATCACTTCTTTGGCCCCAACTAGCACTCAAAACCCACAGACGTTATCAAACTATGCCCACAAATTGCTCCTAATACTTACAATGAATACTTATTTTATTATTTTTAGTCTGTTAGCTCCTTTCAGCAGGTCAATTAGCACAACACACACGTAGACAATTTTCTGGGTCAAGGACATGAAAGTACATAGTCAAGTTAAAGCTCTGCATTTAACTTAGGTTGTAAAAGCAGACTAGTGGGAAGTGCAGAGCGTGAAATGATTGGTTACACTGTTTGTTTGAAATTTTTTTTTTTTTTTTCCTTTTCTGACAAAGGATTTCTCTGTGTAGCCCTGGCTGTCCTGGAACTTGCTCTGAAGACCAGGCTGGCCTTGAACTCAGAGATTCTCCTACCTCTGTGGAGTGTGCCCTCTGAAAGAGGGAGGCAAAGGCAGATGGAGCTCCTAGTTCAAGATCAGTTTTTTCTGTGTAGACATTCAGTTCCAGGACAGCCAGGGCTATGTACAGAGACCTTGTCTCAAAAAAAAAAAAAAAAAAAATCTTTGCAATACAAAACAAACAAACAAAACTCAGACTGGAGAGATGACTTAGAACTTAGATGGTTAAGAATTCATACTAGGGACTGGAGAGATGGCTCAGAGGCTAAGAGCACTGGCTGCTCTTCCGGAGGTCCTGAGTTCAATTCCCAGCAACCACATGGTGGCTTACAGCCATCTATAATGAGGTCTGGAGCCCTCTCCTGGCCTGCAGGTGTACATGCTGACAGAACACCATGTAAATAATAAATAAAGAAATATTCAAAAAAAAAAAAAGAATTCATACTACTCTCAGAGGACCCAAGTTCAGCTCCTAGCACCCACATCTCCAGCTCTGGGGGATCTGACACCTTGTCCTCCAAAGGCACTGAGCTTGTATACACCCATGCAAGCGTGCCACCAAACCTGACAATCTGGGAGCAAACTGACCCCTGAAAGTTGTCCTCTGACTGTCACATGAATTCTATAGCATGAGCACATCCGCACAATAATAAAAGATAAATTATAAATGAAAAAAGAAAGCTTTAATACGGTTTAGATCATTTAAAACAGCAACTTGTTAAGTTTCTAAGACTAGCAAGAACGTCTTCTCTTTCTTTGGTGTCAATCAATTAAAAATATTCCTGGAAGCACGACAACCATATGGTAGTTAAGAAATGGAAATAATTTCCTCAGAGTCATGCTCTAAATGAGCACACAGCTTGCTACAGTTCCTGGTAAACTCTGTCACATACAAAGCAGAGCCTGTTGAGTGAGGACAAACCTTTGCCCAGGCCTGGGTGCTCTTTTTAATTTTTATTTTTTTGTTGTTGTTGTTATCATCATCATCATCATTTTTGTTGTTGTTATTGTTTTATTGTTTTGGTTTTTTTTTTTTTTGAGACAGGGTTTCTCTGTGTAGCCTTGGATGTCCTGGAATTTGTAGACCATGCTGGCTTCGAACTCACAGCAATCCTCCTGCCTCTGCCTTCCAGAGTGCTGGGATTACAGGTGTGTGCCACCTGCCTCCAGGCCCACTCATCATCACTGTCATTATCATCAATCATTATAATTATCATCATTATTACTGTCACCTCTAGAATAGAGTTGAGAAGCTTTCGGAGGTGCTGGGTCCTCTTCTGTCTAGCTTCTCTTCAGGTCTGTGGTAACCAGCCTCCAAAACGTCCAAGCGACCTCTACTTGTGCTGTCCCTCCTGCTGTGTGCAGGCTGAATTAATAAACAGACTAAACCAGGGTGAGGTGAGATGGAATGGAATAGAGACAGAAAAATCTTTAGGACTTGCTAGCCAGCCTAGTCTACTTGGTTTAGTTCCAAGCCAGTGAGAGACCCTGCCCCCCAAATAAAGGAGATGGCAGCCAAGGGCCAGGCTTAAAGGGTAAAGCATTTGCTGTGCATGTGTGAGGGCCTGAGTTTGAACTCACGCAAAGCTAGGCATGTTGGCACATATTTGCAATGCCAGCACTCCTACATGAGGACTAAAGACAAACAGATTCCCCAGGAGCAAACAACAAAGTTAAAAGGTGACAACCCAAGGGCCTGGAGAGATGGCTCAGAGGTGAAGAGCACTGGCTGCTCTTCCAGAGGTCCTGAGTTCAATTCGAGCAACCACTTGGTGGCTCACAACCACGTATAAAGGGATCTGACGCCCTCTTCTGGCTTGCAGGTGTACATGCAGCAAAGTGCTCATACACTAAAATAAATAAAGGCAGGATGGCAGCCGGAACTTGGGGTTGTCTTCTGACTGCTATTCATGTGTGCACCCTCACTCAGACTCTCATACACTTACACACACATACAAGAAAGAAAAGACAAATGATCTGTACATATATGTGTACCCACACACACTGGAACACGCACAGATACACACACACACACACACACATAAAGTGGACTAATATCACTGCCTACATCAAAGTGCATAGAGAAGGCCCTGGGAGCAGCAGAAGCAGTCAGTCCAGCCACCTGCTGTATCTGAAGCTTTCAAAGCCAGAGACTTAACCAACCTCCGATGAACAAAACCAAAACAAACAAAAAACCAACAGATCTGGGCATTGTAAAGCACACCTGTAATCCCAGCACTCAGGGGGCAGAGGGAGGCAGACCTCTGTGAGTTTGAGGCCAGCCTGGTCTAAAAAGTGAGTCCAAGGTATCTCCATCCCTGATCTCAAGCTGTACTCTAGAGCAACAGTTATAAAAACTGCATGGTCCTGGCATAGAAACAGAATGGTGGATCAATGGAACCGAACAGAGGACCCAGAAATACACCCACATACTTATGGACACCTGATCTTTGACAAAGATGCCAAAACCATACAATGGAAAAAAGACAGCATCTTCAACAAATGGTGCTGGTCTAACAGGATGTCTACATGTAGAAAAATGAAAATAGATCCATACTTATCACCCTGCGCAAAACTGAAGTCCAAGTGGATCAAAGACCTCAACATAAAACCAGACACATTAAATCGGCTAGAAAAAAAAGTGGGAATACCCTAGAACTCATTGGTACAGGAGAAAACTTCCTGAACAGAACCCCAACAGCACAGGCTCTAAGAGCAACAATCAATAAATGGGACCTCATGAAACTGAAAAGCTTCTGTAAAGCAAAGGACACCGTCATCAAAACAAAGCGACTGCCTACATATTGGGAAAGAATCTTCACCAACCCTTTATCTGACAGAGGACTCATATCCAGTATACATAAAGAACTAAACAAGCTGAAAAGCAGCAAACCAAGTAATCCACTTAAAAAATGGGGAACAGAGCTAAACAGAGAATTCTCAATAGAGCAATATTGAATGGCAGAGAAGCATTTAAAGAAATGCTCAACCTCATTGGCCATTAGGGAAATGCAAATCAAAACAACCCTGAGATTTTACCTTACACCCATCAGAATGGCCAAGATGAAAAACTCAAGTGACAACACACTTGGAGAGGTTGTGGAGAAAGGGGAACCCTTCTCCACTGCTGGTGGGAATATAAACTTGTACAACCACTCTGGAAATCAATCTGCTGCTTTCTCAAACAACTAGGAATAGCGCTTCCTCAAGATCCAGCCATACCACTCCTAGGCATATATCCAAAAGAGGCTCAAGTACATTATTATGTACTTACTAGGACATTTGCTCAACCATGTTTATAGCAGCTTTATTTGTAATAGCCAGAAGCTGGAAACAACCCAGATGCCCCTCAACTGAAGAATGGATGCAGAAATTGTGGTACAATGGAGTATTACTCAGCAATGAAAAATAAGGAAATCATGAAATTTACAGGTAAATGGTGGGACCTGGAAAGGATCATCCTGAGTGAGTTGTCCCAGAAGCAAAAAGACACACACGGTATATACTTACTCATATAGACATACAACATAGGACAAACTCACTAAAATCTGTGCATCTAAAGAAACTAAGCAAGAGAGAGGACCCTAACTAAAACGCTCAACCCCCATCCTGAAAGGCAAAGAGGATGGACATCAGAAGAAGAAGAAAACAGGAAACAACCTAGGAACCTGCTACAGAGGGCCTCTGAAAGCCAGAAGAAGAAAACAGGAAACAAACTAGGAACCTGCCACAGAGGGCCTCTGAAAGCCTCTGCCCTGCAGACTATCAAAGCAGATGCTGAGCCTGATGGCCAAGTGTCGGGCAGAGTGAATGGAATTTTATGTAAGAAGTGGGAAATAGTAAGAGCTGGAGAGGACAGGAACTCTACAAGGAGAGCAACAGAAAAAGAAAATTTGAACACAGGGAACTTCCCAGAGACTCATACTCCAACCAAGGACTATTCATGGAGATAACCTAGAACCCCTGCACAGATGTAGCCCATGGCAGTTCAGTGTCCAAGTGGGTTACATAGTAATGGGAAGAGGGACTGCCTCTGACATAATCTGATTGGCCTGCTCTTTGATCACCTCCCCCTGAGTGGAGAGCAGCCTTACCAGACCACAGAAGAGGACAATGCAGCCACTTTTGATGAGAACTGATAGACTAAGATCAGAAAGGAGAGGAGAACCTCCCCTATCAGTGGACTTGGGGAGGGGCATGCATGCAGAAAGGGGAGGGAGGGTGGGATTGGGAGGGGAGGAAGGAGGGGCTTATGGGGGGATACAAAATGAATAAAGTGTAATTAATAAAAAATTTAAAAAAAAAGGTGAGTCCAAGACCTCATCTCCAAAGAGTGAAAACAAACAAAAAAACCAAAACAACAAAAACAGAAGAAAGACAAGTTTGTGGCACATGCCTTTAAGCCTAGCACACAGGAGGTATAGAGGTAGAAAGATCAGGCATTTGAGGCCAGCCTGGGCTACATAGACCACTGAACCATCTCTCCAGTTCCCCCCCCCCCACCCCAGCCATATACAGTGAAGGAGATCATGCTGCACACCTGTCATCCCAGCACTCCGGAGTCAGAGGCAGGAAGATCCAGAGTTCAAGGCTAGTTTTGGCTACACGGTAAGTTCAAGTCCAGACCCCATCTCACAGAACACACGGGAGAGATGTGTGTGTGTTCTCTGTAAATACTAAGCCATTTTTCTACAAAGGAGTGGGCATCTGCGGGGGTCCTGAAACACCTTTCAATGTAGAGTGCCACTCTTCTTGCTTTTATAGCCGATGGGGGCGGGGAGGGGGGAGATGCCGTGGAGCAAGCGCCAGGCTGAGGCGCCCTCCAGCAGCGCAATGCTGACCGGGCTGTAAGAGAAAAGAAGAAAGCCTCGAGCGTTGGCAGGAGCCCCTGAAACAGGGCCCAGGGATGGTTTTGCCACCGCCCCACAGTAGACCACTGGACATCTCTGACGGCAGATGGGCCGTGCTGCCAGTTGGAGGGCGGGGGGCAGGAGTGGGAGTTGGTGAGCACCCTGGGTGGGGGTTTCAGAACCCCTGCAGGAGAAAATACAGGTAATCTTTCCACAGGCTGAACCCCCCAAACCAGGAATGCCAGGGATCTCTCATTCCCACTATCCTGTCAGTAAATACTATTTTCTCTTTGTCTTCAAGAATGAACATTTGATTCCAATTTCCTTGCAAGTCCGAAATCGGCTTTTTTTCCTTAATTGGAAGCTGTTATTCGTTTGTGTGTATTAAATGAGAGAAAGGTTGGAAAAATAGAAGCAGGAAATGTTTCCCCATAAAAGTGAAATGAGCTGCTAAAGTGAATGCACCCAAATCAAAAAAGCTACAGAACAAGAAGAGGGCATTCTGGAAATGGCAAGGCTGCAGAGACAAAAGGATAAAGGGCTGAGTGAGAGTGATGGACGTGCCTAGAATCCCAATGTTGGGAGGCGGGGACAGGAGGACAAGGCCATCCTTGGCTACACAGTAAGTTGGAAGCTGGCCATGCTTTACATAGTAACACCGTCTCTCTGGCAGCTCACAACTGCCTCTAACTCCAAGCTCTACCACCCTCACACAAGTAATGCACAAAAAATAAAAATAAATAAGTTATTTTAGAAAGAGTTCCTGTAGTGTCCATTTAAAAAAAAAAAAGCCTGGGTATGGTGGCACACACCTGTAATCCCAGCACTCCCGGAGGCAGAGGCAGTTGGATGAGTTCAAGGCCTGCCTGGTCTACAGAATGACTTCCAGGACAGCCAGGGCTACACAGAGAAACCCTGTCTCAAAAAACGAAAAACAAACAAACAAAAAGACCAACACACACACACACACACACACAGACACACACACTCCAAGGCCCTATGAGAGAAGAGATGGGAGAGTGCAGGCTGCCAGCAGGTGTCTTGTGCCACCCCTGCAAGATTAGGCAGGTTCCCAGCACCCTCAGCAGCCCACACCCTAGAGAAGGTCCCTTTCCTGGGTCCCTGGCCTTAGCTCCAATCTCATTCCTCAAGGCTAGTAGAGGCAGAGACAGGTCAGTAGCCTCAAGTTCTAGGTCACTGAGGTCACCTTGCTCATGATTTAGGAGTGGGATAGGGAAAGAAAATAAAAAGTATGTTACATGTGTTACATGTTAAGGACAGAAGCTTGGGCTGAGGTGGCAGAGAGCACAGGGCTGGGAAAGAGGACTAAGGGAAGAAAGAGACAGGCCCACCTGTGGCCTCCTCCCATTCTCCTTAGAATTTCACAGCTGCCTCAACCCTTAGACCTATGACCTTCTTCCCTGGCTCAACTTCAAAATTCCTGTGACTCGGGCTCTGCCTGCTGTTAAAGTTTCAAACCCAGGACTAGCACCTGAGGGGCCTATTTAACATATCAAAGCAGAGCTGGCCTCCGGGTTCTCCCAGCATCCCTCAGTCCCTACCTGTTTACCGAGCAGTGCTGGCATACCCCGCCCTCTACCCTGATCCCTCCAGCCCAGGGACTGGGCCCCCCTTCCGCCAGAGGCTCTTCCCTGTATAACCCAGACATGTCGGTTACCTGCCCTTTTGTACCTTTGGCCTCCTGGCTGCTGTTCTTAGTTCCCCTCTCCCCACATGGCTCCAGGGAATGACCAGTCTGGTCTCTCCCAGATGTCTGCCTCTAGCTATGCCTCCCTCTTACCTATAATAAGCTTTCTCCTCCACTATACCTAAGGAGAAGTCCTGGCCTTTCCTTTTCTTTCCTTTTTTTTCATTCACCTGCCCTCTGTCCTCTAAGCCAAGCTGGCTTTCTCATTTTACTGTTGTTTTTTGTTGGTTTGTTTGTTTGTTTGTTTTGTTTCTTTTTGGAGTAGTTTTGGCTTCCTGGGAAAAGTAAGTCTGAGGTGCAGAGATTTCCATCAGCTCCCCTTCCCCTGCAGGCGTGACAGCAGCCCCGCCACAGAGGGACTTTGGTTATTATCATCTGACCCATTTTCACAGTCACTCAAAATCAGTGCTTACAGTGGGTTCTATTGCTGGTGTCCTTGGTGCTCAGGCAAATTTATGTCAGGTCTTCATCATAATACAGAGTAGGGGCCGTAGCTTCTATCCCACCCTGTGCTTTATTCAAATGGAGATATTCTTCAATATCTCCCCACCCTTGTGTGTGTGTGTTTGTCAAATGACAATCTGCCAACTCGTTGGAGTCAGTCCTCTCCTTCCACTATAAAAGCCCACTATGAAAGTACTCAGGAGACCTCCCCTATCAGTGGACTTGGGGAGGGGCATTCGTGAAGAAGGGGGAGGGAGGGTGGGATCCGGAGGGGAGTAGGGAGAGGCTTATGGGGGGATACAAAGTGAATAAAGTGTAATTAATAATAAAAAAAATAAAAAAAGAAAGTCCTCAGGTCATCAGGCTTGTTGGTAAGCCACTGATCCATCATCCAACAATGTGGAGTTTTCTGTTTGTTTATTTGTTTGTTTGTTTGTTTGTTTTCAGTGTTCAGATAGAATCCAGGGTCTTACACGAATTACCACTACCCAGCCTCATTTATTTCATTTTGAAGCTGACCATCTTGATTCCTTTTCTCTTGCTGCTGTGGTAAGACACCATGACCGAGGCAACTTAAAAAGGAAGCATTTTAGTTGGGGGCTTATGGTTCCAGAAGGGAACAGAGTCTGTGGCCAAACAGGAAAGCATAGCCACAGGTAGTGCGCTGAAACAGTAGCTGAGAGCTCACTTCTGATCCAGAGAGAGAGAAAGAGAGTTGGGAGTACACGTATGTACACATCTGTTTTTTTTTTTTTTTTTTAATGGGGTGCTGAGGACTGAATCTGGAGACAGGGTTTTGCTTACACTAGGTCAGTCACTCCATCAACTGACTTTTGACTAGGACAGCCTCACTGGATATCCGACTATCAGTAAGATCCTAGGGGTCCTCTCCAGCAACACCCACACCCTGGGCTTCCTTTATTTTTAAGATTTATGTATTGATTATGGATTATGTTCTGTCTGTGTGCACACCTCAGAAGAGGGCGCCAGATCTCATTATAGATGGCTGTAGAGAGCCACCATGTGGTTGCTGGGAATTGAACTCAGGACCTCTGGAAGAGCTGCCAGTGCTCTTAATGTTAGGATTTAGATAAAAAATGCCATGCACACAACCAATCTTAAATCCAGTGAGGTTTATTGGATGGAGATGGAGATCAAGAGGGAAGGAGAGAGAGAGGGAAAGAGAGGGATGGGGGGGGCGCCCTGACAGAGAGAGGGGAGAGAAAGCAAGAGAAGGGAAGAGCAAGAGAACAGGGGAGGGAGTGGCCCGGATGATGTCATAGGACCTAGGTACTGACATAGGACGTTGTCAGGACCCTAAAGGTCCCTAAGGGAAGGCCAGTTGAATTGCCGGCACACCATAACACTCAACCTCTGAGCCATCTCTCCAGCCCCACCCTGAGCTTCCTTATAGAAAGTAACCAACCTTTTCTAAGAAAAAGCTCAAGCTTCCTGCTGATAGGACTCCTTCCCACTGGTTCTAGGAAGTCAGCCCAGCCTAGGGAAGAGAGCGCCATAGACATCAGGGCTACTTGGGAGGGACTGGGAGTGAGACCCATTGCAGAGGGTGTTCGAAGCCTTTAAACAGCCTGCTGGGTTTTGTTTCCACCGGCCTTGCTTTCTATATTTCTTTTATTTACAAAGATGTCTGTAGGAGTTTTACCTGATTTCGTGTCTGTACACCATAGAGAGTGCCTGTGGAGGCTATAAGAGGATGCCAGAACTCTGGAATTGGAGTTAGCTGCAAGGCACCATGTGGGTCCTGGGAATTAAACCCAGATCCTCTGGAAGAGCAGCCAAAGTGAGTGCTGAGCCTGTCCAAGGAAAGTTAAAACACATATGCATTATTCATTGATTGGTTGTTGAGACAGGGTTTCTCTGTGGAGCAGTGGCTGTCCTGGACTCACTTTGTAATCCAGGCTGACCTCGAACTCACAGAGATCTGCCTGCCTCTGCCTCCCCGAGGGCTGGGATTACAGACGTGGCCCACCACTCCAGGCTCCCTGCATTACTTTAAAGAATAGAATAGCTTTGCCTCCCAGCAATAGTGAGTACAAGGTAAGCCGAGTCCATCCCTATTTGGTTGCTTCTCTCTCTATGTTCATGGCCTCCCTGTTGTCAGCAACCCCCCACCAGGCCATTCACAAGGACACCCCTATGCATCGTCCTCATAACTCCCAGTCCACATTGGGACTCACTATCAATCGTATACACACTGGAGTTAGCTACACCGTCTACCTTATACTATCATCCCGAGTAGCTTCATGGGAGGACAGACAGACAGACAGACAGACGGTCGGTGGCTCGCTCAGTGATAGAGTGCTTGTCTATCATAGACAAAGCCCTGAATTCATCCATCCTTTGCACCATCAGAGAATGAAGTTCAGAATGCCTCACAATGAGTGTTATTCATTCATGGGGAGGGCGAAGGAGACCCTCAAAGATCATCATTCTTCAGGGCACTGTTTTTTTTTTTGGTTTCTGGTTGGGAGACAAGTTGTCTACTGGCCTGAAACTCGAGTCTGCTGCTCTGGCTGTCCAGGGAGCCCAGGGGCTCTGCCTGGCTCTACCCCCTCAGCACTAGGATCAGTTACAAGCACTTACCACCATGTGCCCTCCCCCACTTAAGGTGGGTTCTAGACCTTAAACTTGAGTCCCCTTGCATGCCTGGGAAGCAAGCACTGTCTTTGAATATTGGCTTCTTTTCTTTCACTCAGCCATTGAGTTGTGATGAACTTTCCAGGCACTCACCATCCCCCTTTTAAAAGGAGTGTGTAACCCAGGCTAGCCTCGAACTTTTGGCAATCCCCCTACCTCTGCTTCCTGAGCCTTCAGATTACAGGCCTGTGCCACCCTACCTGGCCACTGCTGATTTGTGGGTTTGGTTTTGTTGTTGTTTGGTTAGCTTTTGTTCTGTTTCGTTTTTAGATGTCTTGCTCAGGCTGGCCTTGAACCTACATCAACCAAGCCCCTTCAGCATAACGCCGATATGAAGTTTTATGCTTGCAAGAGCCACACACTCTTTCTTTTTTTTTTTTTTTTGCTTTTGGTTTTGGAGACAGGGTTTCTCTGTGTAGCCTTGAATTCAGAGATGTCCACCTGCCTCTGCCTCCCCAAAGTGCTGGGAGTAAAGGAGTATGCCGCCACCACCTGGCCATCCATACACTAGTCTCTCTCCTTTTTGGGGGGTGGGGTGTTGTAGAACAGGGTTTCTCTGTGTAGCCTGGCTGTCCTGGACTTGCTTTGTAGACCAGGCTGGTCTTGAACTCACCTGCCTCTGCCTCCCTGAGTGCTAGAATTTAAGGCATGTGTCACCAAGGCCGGTATACACTTTTTTTTTTTCACTTTATATCCCAATCATAGTCCCCTCCCCCTCCTTTCCTCCTAGTCCTACTCTCCCTCCCTCTTCCCCCTATCCCTTCTTCCCTACTCCTCAGAAAAAGGGAGTACACACACACACACACACACACACACACACCCCAACCCATTAAAGCATATCAAGTCGCATCAGGACTAAGCACATCCTCTTCCAAGGTGGCTTGGCAATCACACACTCTTCTTTTTTTTTTTTTTTCCTTTATGACACAGAAACTCTGTGTAGCCCTGGGCTGTTCTGGACTTGTTTTGTAGACCAGTCTGGCTTCTGAACTCACAGCAATCTGCCTGCCTCTGCCTCCCTGAGTGCTGACCATAAAATGTTCCATGGTAGGTTCCAAGAATTGTCGGACCATAAACCCCACAACAGGTACTTTTCCTATGATCATAAAAATAACTGACTAAATTCCACTTTTATCATCACTTCCTATGTACCTCAGGCTTGAGCTTGACTATTAAAAAGGATGCTTTTAGTTTTGGTCACTTCTCTCTCTTACTTCACGGGAGACTGCAAGTCTGGCCCAACCGTAAAATTTTGGTGGTTGCTCCTGGGTTTTGATACCACCACAGTTAGAATCCAGAAATGAGTCTGGGGGGGGTTCTAGGCTGACAACTTTCTGGTGGTTTTTGGAGAGGGGTGTGCTTGAAGAAGGGACAAATCAAGCCGGCCCACTGCAGTGCAGCCAAATAGGTCCAGGCATCCAGAGACCACGATTTACCCTTCATAAGTCAGCACTCATCAAGGCCTTCAGGCAAGCTGGTGGGCCCACTGTGCTTTGTCCTGAGGTAGGATCGGTGCCAAGATGAAGACTAAACATGGATGCCCTTGCTCAGTGCTGGTTTTCTATTTGTCTTCTGATGTTTAATGCTAACTGGGTTTTTAATAAAGATAGCTCTGTTAGCCGGGCATGGCGGCGCACACCTGTGATCCCAGCATCGAGGAAGCAGAGGCAGGTGGATCTCTGTGAGTTCGAGGCCAGCCTGGTCTACAAAGTGAGTCCAGGAAGTCAAGGCCACCCAGAGAAACCCTGTCTCAATAATAATAATAATAATAATAATAATAATAATAATAATAATAATAATAAATTAAAAAGCACTATTTTGGTGCGAGGAACCTATTTTTCTTCATGTTGTATACCCTTGAAGCTTGTAGGTTTCACCTTCCAGGACCACCTGACTGAAAAGAGCCATCATACACTACAACAATCCACCATCATGGGTAGTCTTGTGCCTTCAAAGGATTAAGGGATCTCTTTTCAGGTTCCATTTGCTTAACTTTGAGCAACAGATTGGGGAAAACACACACACACACACACACACACACACACACAAACAAACCTCTTATAATTGTCTATAGAACAAAAACAAGTTAGCATATGAAACACTAACAAAAAGTGAAGGTTTCTTTTATTTTCAGAACAGATGATGATTATTTTCAAATACTCAACAGACTAAAAAGGAAAAGACAAAAATCACCCCTTCTGTCAGAGACAATGGTGACCCAAAGCTGTCCTCTCCAACTTCTTTGGGAGTGACAATAAAGAACAGAAGGCAATGTGGAAACCAACATGAAAATTAGCTCATCAGTAAAATTAGCTTCACAAAAAAAAAGTAATATATCTATGTTAAATTTGAGTCTGGGGAAGGGGGACTAGAGAGATGGCTCAGTGGTTAAGAGCACTGACTGTTCTTCCAGAGGACCCAGGTTCAATTCCCAGCACCCACATGGCAGCTCACAACTATCTATAACTCCAAGATCTGACACCCTCACACTGACATACATGCAGGCAAAACACCAATGCACATAAAAGAAAAATAAAGACACGATTTAAAAATAAAGAAATAAATGTGAGTCTGAATATTCTGGAATATGTGCACGGGAAAGGGTGTGTGCATGGATCCAGGGTTTTGTTTTGTCTTTTTATTTTTTCAAGATAGGATTTTTCTATGTGGGAATCCAGGTTTTTGTAGTGCCTGAAGATCCTAAAACTTGGAGGACCTTTTATTAAGACATGGAGACAAGCCGGGTGTGGTAGTGCACATACTTTTAATCCCAGCATTAGCAAGGCAGAGGCAGGAAGGAAGATCTCTGTGAGTTCCAGACCAGCCTGGTCTACAGAGTGAGTTCCAGACCAGCCTGGTCTACAGAGTGAGTGCAATCAGGGCTGCACAGGAAGAGCCTGACTCGGAAAAAAAATTAAAATAAAAATATGAAGACAGGGCTGGGGACTGTGGCTCATTGACAGAGTCCTTGCCTAACATTGGTGAGGCCCTGGGTTCCATTCCCAGCACTGCAAGCAAGAATAAGGCAAAACAAAATGAAAACAGAATATGAACTACAGATTCAAAGCTTAGCAGGAAATGCACAATTCTGTTTACTTAGAATCAGACAGGAAACACAATTCAGAACAATTGCAGAAGCTAAGAAGTGGTTCACATTTTCAAATACTTGAGAAAACGAACAAAACTTGGATAACTACCTGCCAAACCTCACTGGCACCTCTTCTTCCAGTTTTTGGCTGCACTTGATCATCTTTCTTCTAGTGGGAGCATGGACGAGTCAACTTTTTCTTCTAATACAGCTGGCCAAGGATGTGGTTTCAGCAATGACAATTTTAGCGTTATGATCTGTTGTTAGTAGTCCTGTGTATATTTAGGGAGGATTGTTTTAAAATGTGTGCGAATGTCTACCAAGTTTCTTACCTAGAAAAAGCTGAAAATTGAGAGAGGGGAGTGGGACAGGTACTTGCGGTCTGATCACCTGAATTTGTCCGCTGGAGTCCACATGGTAGAAGAAAACTTGGATCTCTGTGAGTTCAAGGCCAGCCCAGTTTACAAAATGAGGCCAGTGACTGGAGAGATGGCTCAGACATCAAGAGCATTGGCTGCTCTTCCAGAGGTCCTGAATTCAATTCCCAGCAACCACATGGTGGCTATAGTGAGATCTGGTGCCTTCTTCTGGCCTGCTGGCACAGATGCAGACAGAAGAAGGAGGAGACAAGAAGGAGGAGGAGGAGACAAGGAGGAGGAGGAGACAAGGAGGAAGAGACAAACACTTGCAAGGTATTCCCCTGGACTCGGTAAGCATACTGTGGCATATACGCACATTTACAGGCCCAGAGGGTGGGGGGGGGGGGAAATAAATACACATTTTTTAAAATAACTGAAAAGGCTGGTGATGGAGCTCAGTTGATAGGGTGCTTGGTTCCACCCCCAGCACATAAAACTGCAGGGTCGTCTATGCCTGTAACACGAGTAGAGTTACAGCACTCCAAGAGTAGAGGGTTAGGAGATCAAGGCCAGCTGAAACTACACGGGACTGCTTCAAACAGAACAAAACAGGCTCCAAAACCGGATGGACTCCAGGGCCTCCGGAATATTAGTCTAGCTTTCCACCAATTTTTTATTTATTACAATTTATTCACTTTGTATCCCAGCTGTAGCCCCCTCCCTTGTACCTTCCCTATCCTGCCCTCCCTCCCTCTTCTCTTCCCATGCCCCTCCCAGAAAATATTTCTTAACTAGTTTGACCCTGACCTTGCTGTAGAGGTGTGTCAGGAAATTTATGTTATCTTTGTCAGTGTCGCCATTTTAGTCAAATGAGTAGGAAATTAAATTTTTCCTATTGTTCTATCACATAAACTAGTAAGCAACCCAAAAGGCCTATGTATTACCTCTATTTAAATTTTCATTTCTCTTCAGAGAGTGGTGGTGTATGTCTTCAATTCTCTAGAGGCAAAGGTTAGATCTCTGTGAGTTCAAGGTGACTACACAGTGAGACCCTGTCTCAAACACACACACACACTCACAGACACACACACCTTCTTTTGGTGTGATCAAAGACAAAAACAATTGTCACAATTCATTTTCTAAAAAGATATAGTCTCTTTGAACAAATTATAGAAATATAAAGTATGGTGCTGTACAATCTCAGTATTCGGGAGGTTGAAGCAGGAAGATCTCTGGCACCAGGCCATCCTGGGCTAAGCAGCAAGATCATGCATGGAAAAAAAAAAAGAGGCTACAAGTCTGATGACCTGAGTTCAATATCCAGGTAGAAGGTGAGAACCGACTTTTTGTTTTAAATAAAGATTTATTTATTTACTATTTTTACAGTATTCTGCCTGCATGTGTGCCTGCAGGCCAGAAGAGGGCACCAGATCTTGTTATGAGCCACCGTGTGGTTGCTGGGAATTGAACTCAGGACCTCTGGAAGAGCAGCCAGTGCACCTCTGAGCCATCTCCCCAGCCCTGAGAATCAGTTCTTAAAAGTTGTCCTCTGACCTCTACAAAGTTGGTCTGTGGCACACATACATGTGCGCACGCACAGGCACACACACGTGCACACACACACACAAAGAAATTTGGTTTGGTTTGGTTTCTCGAGACTAGGTTTCTCTATGTAGACTAGGCTGTCCTGGAATCACTTTGTAGACCAGGTTGGCCTCCAGATCACAGAGATCTACCTGCCTCTGCCTCCCCAGTGCTAGGATTAAAGGCGTAAATTACCACTGCCTGGCAATAAATGTAAGTTTAAAAAAAAAAAAAAGAAAAGAGGGGGTTGGGGATTTAGCTCAGTGGTAGAGCTCTTGCCTAGCAAGCACAAGGCCATGGGTTCGGTCCTCAGCTCTGGGAAAAAGAAGGAGGAGGGAGAGAGAGAGAATGAGAGAAAAACCTCCCCCCAAATGAAAGGAAACAAGAATAAAAAGAAAGAAAAAAAGTTAGGTGTAAGAACACTGGGGAGACAGAGGTAAGAGAGAGAATTTTTTTTAATAACTCATTTGTTTTTATTTCACGTGCACTGGTGTTCTGTCTACATGTATGTCTGTCTATGTGAGGGTGTCAGTGTCACAGATAGTTGTGAGCTGCCAAGTGGGTGCTGGGAATCGAACCCGGGTCCTCTGGAAGAGCAGTCTGTGCTCTTAATGACTGAGCCATCTCTCCAGCCTGAGAGAGAGAGAGAGAGAATGAATGAATTTCATTGCATGCTCAGTTGCCATTATATCTATTGCATCGTTGATTTCTATTGTGTGAGACCTTTCCTGGGGAAACAACACACACACACACACACACACACACACACAACTCTCTACTTACCCTAGACAGGGAACCCACGACAGACAGACCAAAGTAATGACTACGACCAAAGTGCAGCTTGATGAACTGCTGAGGTTTTCCTGGGGTTATTAGCAGGAGTATGGGTGGACGGTCACTTCAAGAGGCCACCCCAAACACGGGTGACATTTTCTGGAAGCGAGAACCCTGAAGTTCTCTACAAGATTGGACAACTGGACAGATCCAAGAGAGCGCCTTTTGGCAGCTGCTTGGAGTTTCCTCTCCCGGCACTGTTGACCACCTCTAAAAGCCAAGGAAAGAAAAGGTCTTTAGAACTTTGCAGGTCTCAGCTTTCTCGGCTGAAGCAATGTTTCCCAACCCTTTCTGTTAGTTTGATTTTTGTTTTATGGGTATGATTGTTGTGCCAGCATGTATGGGTACCATGTATGTCCCTGGAGGTGAAGGTATCATATGGTGCTGGGAAGCAAACCTGGGCCCTCTACAAGAGCAGTCAGTGCTGGACCATTGATGAACCAGCCTGCCTCCATCTCAGACTCGAAAGCCATCTTATAAACCAGGTTCATTCCTGTTTATGATTAAATCTGTTTCTCGGGGACGAGGCTGTGCCCTACCTGTAACCTTAACCACAAGCGGTCCTCTACTGGCTGTTCCAGGTAACAACCATGCCTTTGTTTCAGGAGAGTGTTTGTGTTTTTTTTTTAATAATTTATTTAATTTGTATTTTATGTGCATTAGTGTGAAGGTGTCAGATCCCTTAGAATTGGTATTACAGACAGTTGTGAGCTGCCATGTGGGTGCTGGGAATTGAACCTGGATCCTTTGGAAGAGCAGACAGACAGCGCTCTTAACCACTGAGCCATTTCTCCAGCCCTGTCTCAGGAGATTGTTAAGACTACCTTGTTATGACCACCTTGTCTTCGTTTCAGACGGTTATTACAACAACTCGTTATGCTCGGCTTTTGGAATCCCACCCATTGGCCTGCCAAATCCCCCATTTAGAACCCCCTTCCCCCGAGCTATAAAAACTTCCTGGGATGTCTTCCTCACATCCAAGGCTGACCTTTTGGACAACCCCACCCCCGTTAGGGGGAGGCAGCCTATTTACACAAATAAAAAAAGAGTTTACAGCTGAGCACGGTGGTGCTCACCTTTAATCCCAAACACTCAGGAGGCAGACAGGGCAGGAGGATCTCTGAGGCCAGCCTGGTCTACAGAGTAAGTTCTAGGACAAGTCAAGACATAGAAAAACCCTGTCTTAGGTGGGGTTGGGGGGGGATGAGGAAGCTTGCTTTCATTAATTTGGCTGGGGTGTTGGGTTGGACTCTTTGGAGTTAACACCATCTCTATAAGCCTCTGAATTTCTTTTTTGTTTTTTATACGGATGGGTGTTTTGCCTCCATGGACATCTGGCGTACCGTATGCATGCAGATCTTGAGGAGATCAGGAGAGGACACTGGATCCCTTGAAACTGGAGTTATAGATTGTTGTGAGACACCACGTGTGGGGGGGGGGCAGGAATTGAACCCAAGTCCGTTGGAGAAGCAGTTGGTACCCTAAAGCCAGGTCTCCAACCCATTACCACAGACCCTCTCTCGGCCCTGCACGCGTGAAACTGTTTCCCTTCCGCCACCCACTTCCCAGCTGCCCTTACCGGGTGGGCAGGCAGATTATTCCTGGAAGGCATTCCTGTCCCAGGATGGCTGGTAATTCATATGGAAATATAATGGGCCACTAAGGTCATACCAACTGTATCTCCAAGTCATGTCTCAGGATGCGGAAGCCCTGTGGGCATGGGACAAAGGGAGAGTTTTAGTTGATAGAGGTAGCAGTGTTTTTTTTTTTCCTTTTTTAAATTTTATTTTTTTTAAATATTATTACAGTTTGTTAATTTGTATCCCAGCTGTAGCCCGTTCCCCCATTCCCTCCCAATCCCACCCTCCCTCATCTCCTCCCTGCCCCTTTCCACACAGTCCACACCGTGTTTTGTTCTTTAAACTGGATTAGCTTGCTTCGGACCCCCCGCGAACACCCCCCCCCCCCCCCCCCCCGTCTGTGCCTCTCCAGCGTCGGAGTGTCGGGATTACAGATGTACACCAGCCACCACTTAAACAGAGCTCATACCCTCCCCTTTCTCCAATTTTACACCCCTGTATGATAGCAGTGTTGATTTCTGGGGCCTGGCTGCAAGGGTTTCCAACAAGCCAGGAGCCTGAGGCTTGAGCGTTTGCTCCAGGTTCGTGATCTGGGTATGCGTGAGGCGAAAGGTTTGGGTGCTTTATGAGTTCTGGTTAACAAAGGACAAAAAAAAGAGGGGGGGGGGCGCAGGAGACTCTGAGAGGGCGAGGGACAAAGCCCTTGCAACTGCGCAGCCGCCTTAGCTCCCTCCCCCGGGCCGTTGAACAGACACCCCCTCCCCTCGTCGTTCTTGCCACCTTGGGGCCACTAGAGAGCAGCAGAGCCTCATCTCAGGTAGGGAACAGGAGCCGGCTTGCCAAGACAACTTCGGAACCTTGCTCCCGTGGACTTCCGGTGACATCACCCATTCCTGGCAACAAAAAGTGTGCCCCCTTGGCCTGGTACAGAGCCGCAGAGGCCTGACGGATGCTAACCTATTCAAGATCACACGACACTATGGTCTAGTTGTCGCCCCGATGAGCAAAGGTTCACCTGTGTGTGGGGCCAGAGGTCACAGAGCTGGCAGATGTCACAGATGCCCAGTTGTCACCATTGTGACCCTAGAGGCTCCCTCCTCCTGTCCCGGGCATTTGATGGGGACTCTTTTTTTTTTTTTTTTCTCTCTTTAATTTTAATTTTTAATTTTTATTTATTCATTTTACAACCCTGTCAGAGCTCCGTCCCTCCCTTCGTCCCGGTCGCACCCTTCCGGTTTCCCCGTATCTCCCTTCCCCTACTCCTCAGAGAAGAGGAGCCCCGCCCTTACACACCCCTACCCCAGCATATCAAGATTCAGGCAACAGGCTCAGCCCCATTCCCCGTACTAGGGCACCCATATGTGGACTGAGCTGCCCATGGGCTACCTCTGTGTACGGGGCCTAGTTCCAGTCCATGCATGGTCCTTGGCTGGGGCTTCATTCTCTACAGGCCCCCTCCCCCACCGGGCCCCAGTTAGTTGGCTCTATTGGTCTTCTTGCGGAGCTCCTGTCTCCGCAAGTGTGGGGACTCTTAAAAGCAGCCAGATCCCGGCCTGCCTTCAGGGACTCATTGCCAGCAGCTGCCAAAGGCGGCAGGTCATATCCTTTCAAAGGTTCCCTCCATCATGACTCACTCTCCAGTCCTATCTGTCTTTCCATCTCTCGCTCTCTGTTTGGCTCCCTCTGTGACTCTTGTCTTCCCCCCTCCCCGACAAAAATCCCTTGCCTGAGATCTGCCTCATGGTATGATCTTTGCAGTATATCTTAGCCCCAACCGGCAAGGTACTCTCCCTCCTCCCCCAACCCTAACACTGATGATACGGAATATGATGAGGACTCTTCTGACATGAAGTCCTGCCACTGAGCTCACACCCTCAGCTCTCTGAGCTGTGTTTTTGGTCTTTGGTCTTTGGTTTGGGGTTTTGGTTTCAGTTTCGGGTTTTTTGGGTTTTTGTTTTGTTTGTTTTGTTTGTTTGTTTGTTTTGAGGCAGAGTTTCTCTTCGTGTAGCCCTGGCCATCACGGACCAGGCTGGCCTCAAACTCACAGCAATTCGCCTGCCTCTGCCTCCCAAGTACTGAGAGAAAAGATGCGAGCGCCCTGCTTGAGTTTTTCGTCATCACTATTTTTATTTTAATTATGTGTGTGTAGGCACATAGAGCTTGTCATTCAGAGGCCAAAGGCATGGATACCCCTAGAACTGGACTTAGAACTGCTGTTCCCACCATCAGTGAATTGTGCATTTTAAAGGTGATTACAGGACAGTGAGAGAGATGGCACAGAAGACCCAGATTTGATTCCCAGCACCCACCTAGGGGATCCAACTTCCTCTTCTAATCTCCAAGGGCACCAGACACTCATGTGGTACAAATACAAACACCCATGAAAATGAAGCATTCATACCTATACTAATAAAATAAAAGAAAGCACCAAAAAAAAAAAAAAAAAACACGGCCACCTGCTGTGATAATCTTGTAATCTACTATTTTTCTCTTTCAGTGCAGGGAGCGTAATCCAGACCTTTCAGGAGGTAACAAGCTGAGCCACCTTGCAAGTGAGATCATCTCTTACGGTGTTTTTTTTTTTTTTTTGGTTTATTTCTTTGTTGGTTTTGGGAGTTTTGTTTGTTGTTGTGTTGGAGATAGGGTCTCATGTAGCCCAAGCCCATGTAATTCAATGGCTTTAAACTTAATCCAATCCTCCTGCCTCCATGTCCCAAGTTCTGAAATTACAGGCATGTGACACCACTCTCTCTTTCTTTCTTTCTTTCATAACGATATGTATATATCGTTATGCCCAAGTCTCATGGACCCCAAAGATCACCAAGGATGCAAACACAGTAGGGTCTTTTTTATTACAAGCTAGAGCTCAGGCCCACACTGTCACTATCGCAGCAGCACCGAGCTCAGGGGGAGGAGGGTTTTTATTTAGGGTTACAGCAAGGCTGGGAAATTCCAGCTAGGCAGTTTTATGATTGATTGACATTTAGCAAATATCGGGTGTCCGGAGCAGATTGTTTGCCCAGAGGGCCAAGCCAAACCATAATTGTTTTACTGGTCCTATTATAAAGGTCACCTGGGTAAATTCCAGGTATTCACTGATTAGCCATTGCTGAGGTGGTGGTTAAATATTACTGGGGTTTCTCCAGGCTATTCCTTGGGTAGGGGACTCCATGGTCTTCTTCCTGGAATTGATGACGAATGGCCTAGTTCCTGGGACTGGTGACTTTTGGGGTGTGTGGGGTCAGGCCTGGTTCTCTCACTCCCCCCTTCTCATGGTCATGTAAAGGCCCAATCATGGGTCTTCCAGATATGACCCCTCGGTGGCCTCCAGATTTACCCTTCCATAACAAGATCTGAGTACCCAAGTGTTCCTTCATAAAAGCTACCAAGGGGTTTAAAATGCAAGGCCCAAAGGTAAAAATCAAGAGGAGTAGGAGTCCCAGCAGGGTCGGTAGTATTCCAAGGAGAACTATTATATCCTTATATCCTCTCTCTCTTTCCATCTCTCTCCAGGCCTTTTTTTTTTTTTAACTCTTGCTAAGGATTCCCTAATCACTCCTGAGTGGTTTATATAAAAGCAACCTTCCTCTCTAAGGGCTACACAGCCTGCCCTGCTGTAAAAACAACAGATCCAAGCCCCTTCTGTTTTGCAACACTGCTTCTGCCAGGGAATCAACATTTTTCTTTTCTAAAAGGGTGATGGAGTCCTCAAGGCATTGAATATCTTCATCAACGTCTTCCTTTAAGCCGTTATAACTCTGGCTTTGTACAGCCAGTGCTGCAACACCAGTTCCTGCTCCAGCTAAGCCGGTCCCCAAGATAATAGCTGATGTCAGGGATAGAGGGTCCCTCCTGTATCTAGCCAGTGTACCTGGTTCCCTGATGAGCGCTGGATCACCCCTTCTTTGGGGTGCTAGTTAATTCGTAGGACTGGCTGGGCTAGCACACAGAAACGTTGAGCGTGGTGAAGGACTGTTCCACGGACCCATGGGGCCAGCCCTAGGGAGCATGCCTACCATGCCTGTATCGGCGGCAGCACCAGGTACTTGGTTGTCTGGTCAGAGTTCAATTGCAGCGATGTTTACCAAGGTGCTGACAGGAGGATGGCACACGCCCCACGCCTAAGACTCTCTTACGACTGACTGAAGGGTGAGTCTTACACCCTCCCTTTGCCACCAGTGGCACCCGTTGGCATCGGAGGAGAAGTCGGTAGTGCCATTGAGAGCAATGCCCTCATAAGGGGGGGGGGGGGGTTGGAATTATAGCATAACCCAGCAGGACTTTGCAAGGGCCGATCTGGAGTCATTAATTACTTGGTATGTACTAAGCATCATAGGCCAGAGAGGGTCTGTCTCTTGCGTTTGGGGGTTTCCGTCTACTTTGGCAGAGCCCAAGTGGAGAGGTGTCTCAGTGCTATTAGGGTGGAGAGTCACTTGGAGCCTAACGATAGTCGGTCTGGCGGGGCCCAATACCTGACTGGGGCTCATGGCCTCATTATTTTGTTCCTGTGGGGTGGGGGTGGGGGTTTACAACCAGCTTAACATTGAACAGCGATCCTTCATGGTAGCTGCCAATCTCATAAAGTCTGAGTCCCAGGTCCGTCCAGCTTCCCAGGATGTGTATTTTTTTTTTTTTTTTTTACCCCAAGGGGTAAACTGACACTTTAAACTTGCCGATAATGGGGCAAGTCTTCCCTAGGAGTGGACCACTTTTAGCAGAGGTTTCACATCCGCATGGCTGACAAAAACAAAAACAAACAAACAAACAAACAAACCAACCAAAAAAACGAAAACCTCATTAGGACCCCACACTCTCGAGTCCTTCCTCCTCCACCGGGGTTAGACATAGAAATCCCTCCACCCACACGGGTAGGCATCAGTTATTTCTTTGGCAGACTACGGAGATCGAATGTCGGATCTGGAAACCAGGTGCCTCTTGGGGCAATTGTTGAATTCAAAGGGTTGGTTGGGGACAAGATGGTGAGGCAGGGGAGACTGTCAGGGAGAGCAAAGTACACAGTAGGCTCAGGATTGTTTGAGCTATAACTTGAGTGGATTCTCGGGGTCCCTCGTGGCCTTCCAGCCTGGAGTCAGGACCACGCAGTCTTCTTTCACAGCAAATGAATGGGTCAGCAGGCCAGGCGTGAGTGTAAATGCACCCAAGATGTCACTCCGTCCACCTTCAAGGCCGTGGGGGGTGGTCAGTTACACAGCGTAGGGTTCCTTCCACTAAGGCTCCAGGGACCCCGCCAATACCTCTTGACAATGACCCAATCACCAGCCCGGTACTGGTACTAGGAGGACCCGTCTCGTCTCGTAGAGAGCACAGTTTGGGCCAGACATGTTTGTGGGACCGCTGGACTCCCCGAAGGTCATCCAGTTGATCTCCTTCCTCAAATTCAGCGATTACCTCGGCCTGAAGGTTTGGAATAATGGGTGAGGTTTGCCAAACACGATCTCAGAAGGAGTGAGCCCCATCTGATAAGGGGAATTGAGCACCCAATAGAGTGCAAAGGGAAGGGGAGTCACCCAGTCACCGCCGATCTCTAAGGTCAATTTAGTTAAGGTCTCTTTTTAGAGTCCTACTCATTCTTTCTACCTGGCCTGAACTCTGGGGTCTATAAGCACAATGCAATTTCCAGTCAATCCCCAGAACTGTGGCCAAATTCTGACTTACCTTGGACACAAATGCCGGTCCATTGTCTGACCCTGTCACCTGTGGAAAACCATACCTGAGAAGGATATCTTCCACTAGTTTCTTTGTCACCGCTTGAGCAGTCTCATGTTTTATAGGAAAGGCTTCAGTCCATCCTGAAAAAGTATCTACAAATACCAACAAACAGCGATGCCCATACTTGCCAGGCCTTACTTCAGTGAAGTTTGTTTCCCAATAGGCTCCAGGCCTCCTTCCTCGAAGCCTAGTTCCTGGGTTTTTGGCACTTGGCACCGCACTGGTGAGCTGACACGCCTTACGGTTGTTGGTGATGTTTTTCATTGTTGAGCTGGCCTCCTTGATCTTTATATCTGCATGCCGAATCAAATCCTGCATCCTCTTGACGCCCACACGAGAAGACCGAAGTATCTTCGCCAGCATCTATTCCCCCAGCTTCTCTAGGAGGATTGGGTTTGACTTCCATCATGCTCCCAGACATTGAGTCATTGGCAGTTTCTTTATCCAATTTAGATCTTCCTTAGTATACTTGGGTTTTTCTGGGTGTGTGGGGGGGGGGGAGTTGGGCCACCTAGGTCGACCAGCATGGTGGCCCCAAGATTGGGTTAATTTGAAGGGTGATTTGTTTGGCTACTTGGTCCACCCAATTGTTTCCTTGAGAAATTGGACTGTGTCCTTTTTGGCGACCTCCGTCCATCCTGGATGAAACTACTCCTGTCAGTGAAACATGTTCCCTCTCTGCATCCGGCAGTGGGGTGTCCTTCAGGTCTGATCTGGTCTTGTGAATATGGGCCAGGATTCTGGCACAGTCATGGAGGGGAGCATCGGAGTCTGGGTCTGGCAGGAGAGTGGCTGGATTCAGGGCAGTTAGGGACCTGAAAGGTAATTCAGGCAGGATTCAGTAGTAACGCCTGGTAGTGTGTCATGTGGGGGTTGCTAAGCCATCGGTCTGGGGGCTGCTTCAGCACTCCCTCAATGGCCTGTGGAGCAGTGATTGTCAGAACTTGATCCAGAGTCAATTTGTCAGCCTCCTTGGCCAGAAGGGCCACTGCAGCTATGATGAGAAGGCATGGGGGCTATCCCACAGCTACCAGGTCCAGTTTCCTGGACAAGTAGACCACAGGGCAGCACCATGGGCCAAGTGGTTGGGTGAGACCCCACACCCTTATTCTCATCCATGAGCAGGTGGAACGGCCACGTTACATCAGGTAGTCCAAGGGCAGGGGCGGACAACGGGGCCTGTTTCAACGCCTCAGACAACTGCTGATGACTGCCAGTCCAGAGGAAGCTTGCCAACCTCTCCTTGGTGGCCTCATAGAGGGGCTTGGCGATCTCTGCCAAACCTGGTATCCATAACCTACAGAACCCAGCAGACCCCAAGAGTTCTCATACTTGGTGGGGACTCTTTGGGGTCGGGATCCTAAGGACAGTCTCCTTGCAAGCATCGGAGAGCCAACCCTTACCTCCTTTAAGTATGTAGCCCAGGTACTGAACCTGTTCTTTGCACAATTGAGCCTTCTCGGTAGAGGCTCCGTATCCCAGGTCTCCCGGTGTCTGCAACGGATGTTCTGTGCCGACCATCACAGGCTTCCTGACTGTCTGCTGCCCCGAGCAGGTCATCTACATACTGCAAGAGAGTGAGGTGAGGGTGTCGGGCACGGTACTCACCCAGATCCTCATGTAGCACCTCATGGAAGATGGTCACTGAATCCTGGAATCCTCGACTCTGTTCCATGTCAATTGCCCATTGAGCCCTTTGTCTGGGACATACTATTCAAAGGCAAAATAGTCTTGACTTTTGGGGGCTAGGGAAAGGCCACTTCTTTTATTTCCCGGTCCTCCCTTCCTGACACCATCTACTTCAGGCGCCTCCAACAGGATGGCTGCCAACAGGATCTTTGCCAAGTCCCTGCTCCTCTCTTCTTCTCTGCCTTTATCTGTTTTTCCTCTGCACTGTCCTTGCTATTATATACTCTCTCTGCCACAGTTCCTGAATCTCTCAAACTCTTGTCTCCCAGGTGTTTCACCCTTCAGAGCCTTTTCTTAATGTCTGGGGTGAACTGGTTGATGAAAAGCCATAGACATTGTGGGCTCTA
>NW_026585894.1:18974913-18996326 GCF_907164565.1 Psammomys obesus
GAAAGTGAAGAATCTCAAGACCAAGGAAAAAATTCCATTTCAAAATCAGGCGGGTGTACTCCTTTAGAAAAAGCAGGTGTCTGCAAAATAACCAGAATAAACTCATGCCATTAAGACCTAGTAAAAGCTATGGCTTTGAGTCAGAGATAGACGTATTGGACAGAAATGTTTTAGCATAATTAGAATCAAAAGCTTATATCAGAAAACTACCAAAAGGAAATGGAGCAAGAAAGAAAGAAAGAAAGAAAGAAAGAAAGAAAGAAAGAAAGAAAGAAAGAAAGAAAGAAAGAAAGAAAGAAAGAAAGAAAGAAAGAAAGAGAAACGTTTTCCTCTTCTCCAAGTTGCCTTTGGTTTTATCACAGCAATAGAAACCCTAACTAATATCAGTCTCAGGAAAGATCCCTGTGCTCAGATTTTTGGTTCTGTTGCTCACCTTGTGGAGTTCCTGTCCTCTCTAGATCTTACTGTTTCCCACTTCTTTCCTAAGATTCCCTGCACTCTGCCCAAAGGTTGCCCATAAGTCTCAGCATCTACATTGATAGTCTGCAGGGCAGAGCTTTTCAGAGGTCCTCTGTGTCAGGCTCCTGACTTGTTCCCTCTTTTCTCCTTCTTCTGATGTCCAGCCTCTTTGCCTTTCTGGATAGGAATTGAGCATTTTAGCAAGAGTCCTCCCTCTTGATTAGTTTCTTTAGGTGTACAGATTTTAGTAGGTTTATCCTATATTATATGTCTATATGAGTGAGTATATACAGTGTGAATCTTTCTGCTTCTGGGATAGCTCACTCAGGATGATCTTTTCCAGATCCCACCATTTACCTGCAAATTTCATGATTTCCTTGTTTTTTATTGCTGAGTAATATTCCATTGTCTATATATACCACAATTTGTGCATCCATTCCTCCACTGAGGGGCATCTGGGCTGTTTCCAGCTTCTGGCTATTACAAATAAGGCTGCTACAAACACGGTTGAGCAAATGTCCTTATTGTGATATTCCAACAAGGATTATGCATGGAGATAACCTAAGACCCCTGCACAGATGTAGCCCATGGCAGTTCAGTATCCAAGTGGGTTCCACTGTAATAGGAACAGGGACTGTCTCTGACATGAACTGATTGGCCTGCTCTTTAATTACCTCCCCCTGAGGGGGAAGCAGCATTACCAAGCCACAGAAGAAGACACTGCAGCCACTCCTGATGAGACCTAATTGACTAGGATCAGAAGGAAAGAAAAGAAGTCCTCCCCTATCAGTGGACTTGGGGAGGGGCATGCATGCAGAGGGTGGAGGAAGGGAGGGATTGGGACGGGAGGAGGGAGAGAACCACAGGGGGGATACAAAGTGAATAAAGTGTAATTAATAAAGAAAAAAAAAAGAAACCCTAACTAAGACTGAGAGAACCAGGCCTGACCCCCCACCCCAAAAGTCACCAGTCCCAGGAACTAGGTCATAGGTCACCAATTCCAGGAAGAAGATAATAAAGTCCTCTACCCAAGGAATACCTTGGAGGTAACCACAAGAATGAAAAGGTATCTTATCTCAGAGTTGGGCATCTGTGCTGCCTAGTCTGCTGAACTTACAGTAGAACATTCAAGGCATAGAAATATCTACCATTCTTGGGGTCTATAGATAGCTTGCTCAATGTTAGTCAGCCACAATCACTTTATAACAAGCTTGCCTTTGTTGAATGTCCCCCAACTGTGTAACCCTAAATAAAACCCCCCTCTCCCTGAGCTTGGGGCTCTATACTCTAGAACCACAGCATCTGTGACAGTGTGGGTCAAGCTCCAGCTTGTAATAAAGACTCTACTGCATTTGCATCGGAATCAGCTCCTTGGTGGTCTTTGGGGTCCAAGAGACTTGGGCATAACAGACATTCATTAAATTTGCAGGTTGCTATTTTTCCAGCATAGACTGGAACCCAAAAAGCTTCAGCAATCCTGTCTGCTCTCCTTTACCCCAGAACTGGGATTACTAGTGGTAGCATATAGGCAGCCTGCTTCTGGGTTGCCTAGTTAACCTATGATGTGATGTCATCATGTGTTGCCCACCAGGTGTGTGGCAGGCTCAGCTGAGCTGCGCATGCACAAGCTATAAAAGGACCAACCTGCCACTTTGTCTCTCTCTTACCTTCTTCTCTTGCTCTCTCCACCTCACTTTCTTTCCTGGATAACCCCCCCCCCCACTGTGTCTCTTTTTCCTCTCTATCGCTCCACCTCCATCCAATACATGTCTCTCATATAATATTGGTTGTGTGCGTGGCATCATTTTTAAATAAATACTAACACCTAGTGTTTCTAGACACACCCAGCTTTTATGTGGGTACTGGGCTGTTCTGCCCAGTTCACGAACCCCAAAAGACCAGGAATAAACAGACTCCGCTGTAAATACATGAGGTTCTTTTTATTTTAAATTACAAGCTGCAGCTTGGGCCCACACCCCCCCCCATTGCCAAAGAGGTGGGAGCCGAGCGTGCAATGCCCAGGTTAGTTGGGCGATTTATAGATTCTGGTCCATCCCAGCATGCCCAAGGCAGGGGCGATTCCTGCCTGGCAAGCATCTATTGGTTAAAATGCTACATTTTGAATCGATTGGCTATAGGAAGGTTCCCAGACCATTAATGACCTGGTGTCCCTCCCTAGGGGGATGGTCCAGTTTTCTAGCAACTGTATCTCTACTGGGCGGGGAAAGAATGCAGTGAGGTGGCTCTTCCCCTCAGGGCATTACTAGACTTCTTTACCTACCTACTTCAGGCCTTAATAACAGCTGCTAATTTATCTTTTGGTCTCTCAGGGCAACTTAGGTTCTCATGCATGTGCAGCAAGCGCTATGATCCACTGAGCCATCTCCCAAGCCTCCACCGACCTTTATTTATTCACTTCTTTTTAACTGCCCTAAGGACTGAACCTAGCACGCACATACATAAACACATAAAGTAAGTAAATGCAAAATGTTTTTAAAATGAAAACTTAACTCCAAACACTCAGAGAATAAGAAAAAAATGTCATTTAAAAGCACTCCTCCCGTTTTGGCTGACAGTCAGAGAAACTGGCCCCCACAGAAAATGTTAGCTCTTTAAAAAGGCTTTAGGTTAAGCATCTCACAGAAAACTGTTGCCTTTCAATCTGTTTCAGGTCTGGATTCCTAAGTCACACTTTGAGCGATTCAAACAGAGACAGGTGCCTGTGGGTCCGGCCACTTGAATAAATCTGAGATTTGCATAGCAAAGATACTGAAACAATTACTTTTTACTTGCTCCCTCCAGCCCTGACCACCCCTCTCCCCACAGCCCTCCCCTGACTGGCTTGTCTAGGGACTTCCTGCCCACCTAGCAGGATTATGCTTTTCCTGATAAGAGAACCTAGACTTGACGGTGGAGCAGGATTTAATGGCTGTTAACAAGCGCCATCTCCTTTGACGCATGTATGTTCTTTGATACGGGGATAAACATAAGGGAGGGTTATAAATTAGGATTGTTTCCTTTTGTTATCTCAATAGAGCCTAATTGACAGTGTATTAGTGAGCACATCTTAACCAGTTTCTCTAAACCGAAAGTTATGTTAGAGGTACAGATTTCTCCTTTCCCACAGGAAGCTGAATTCCACTTTGCGTAATTTAATACTTCCTATGCAAGTTTGTTCATAAGTCCTTTATATCAATTTACCATTCCCACTTTCTCCTATATCAATCAGAGGAAAACAGACTAGACTCTTCTGTCCCAGCTCCCCATTTTGGGGATGTATATCAGGGGTGAAAACAGCTTTTTATTTATTTAATTTTTTAATATAATTTTTTATTTATTACAATTTATTCACTTTGTATCCCAGCTGCAGCCTCACCTTTGTTCCCTCCCAATCCCACCTTCTGTCCCTCCCTCATCTCCTCCCAGGCCCCTTCCCCAGTCCACTGATAGGGGAGGCCCTCCTTCCCTTCCATCTTGACCCTAGCCTATCAGGTCTCATCAGGACTGTTTTTCATAGTCTTCTTCTGTGGCCTGGGATGGCTGCTCCCCCCTCATGGGGAGGTGATCAAAGAACCAGCCACTGAGTTCATGACAGAGACAGCCCCTGCTCCCCTTACTATGGAGCCCATTTGGAAACTTATTTATTTACTTTTTAAAGTGCCTTTGATTCTTACAGAGACTACCTCAGCACCATCTTCCCCCTAATTAAGGCCTGTGCTGTCTGAAGTTGCTCATTCCTCTATCCTCATGATCTTTCACCTGCCTTAAAGTCACATGTATGGGGCTGGAGAGCTGGCTCAGAGGTTAGGAGCACTGGCTGCTCTTCCAAAGGTCCTGAGTTCAATTCCCAGCGACCACATGGTGGCTCACAACCATCTATAATGAGATCTGGTGCCCTCTGCTGGTATGCAGGCAGAACACTGTATATGTGGTAAATAAATAAAAAATAAATCTTAAAAAAAAAAAGTCACATGTATCAGGAAAGCATAATTAAAAACTGTGCTTGCTAGGCATATATCCAAAATATACTCAAGTATACAACAAGGACATTTGCTCAACCATGTTTGTAGCAGCTTTATTCATAATAGCCAGAATCTGGAAACAAACCAGATGTCCCTCAACTGAGGAAATGGATACAGAAATTGTGGTACATTTACACAATGGAATACTATGCAGCAATTAAAAACAAGGAAATCATGAAATTTGCAGGCAAATGGTGGGACTAGAAAAGATCATGCTGAGTGAGGTATCCCAGAAGCAGAAAGACACACATGGTATATAGTCACTTATAAGTGGATACTAGACCTATAATATAGGATAAACTTACTAAAATCTGTACACCTAAAGAAGCTAAGCAAGAAGAAGGACCCCAGGTAAAATGTTCAATCCTTATTCAGAAAGGCAAATGGGGTAGACATCAGAAGAGGGAGAAAACAGGGAAGAAGACAGGAGTCTCTCACAGAGGACCTCTGAAAGACTCTATGCAGCAGGGTATCAAAACATATGCTGAGACTCACAGCCAAACTTTGGGCAGAGTGCAGGGAATCTTATGAAAGAAGGGGGAGATAGAAAGACCTGGAGGGGACAGGAACTCCACAAGGAGAGCAACAGAACCAAAAAATGCGGGCCCAGGTATCTTTTCTGAATGTGATACTCCAACCAAGGTCCATGCATGGAGATAACCTAGAACCCCTGCACAGATGTAGCCCATGGCAGCTCAGAGTCCTAGTGGGTTCTCTAGTAAGGGGAGCAGGGACTGTCCCTGACATGAACTCAGTGGCCTGCTCTTTGATCACCTCCCCCTGGGAGGGGTGCAGCCTTGCCAGGCCACAGAGGAAGACAATGCAGCCACTCCTGATGAGACCTGATAGGCTAGGGCCAGAGGGAAGGGGAGGAGGACCTCCCCTATCAGTGGATTGGGGAAGGGGCAGGGGAGGAGAAGAGGGAGGGAGGATGGGATTGGGAGGGGATGAGGGACTGGGCTGCTGGGATACAAAGTGAATAAACTGTAATAAATAGAAAATAAGTTAAAAAAAACTGTGCCTTTTAACAGGACTCACTGACATAGGAACTCATAGCAACTGAGGTGGTATGCACAGCGCCTGGCCCAGATCGAGTCTCAGAGCTGAGAGGAGGAGTAGACACAATTTTCCATGCCTAACCCAATTAATAGCTGCTCCAATATGTAAGATTCATTTTTTCCTAACAGCCTCACTTGGTATACAAACCACATTAGGGCAGGCCCCTTGCCCAGCAGAAGATGGCCAGCCCAGACCAAACTCAGTGGTATTTTTGGAGGGGTTTTGTCTCATAATGCTTTGTCTGGTTTTTGTTTGCTTTTCTTTAGAGATCTTTTTCTTATACATTACAGTTTCTGATTTTGTTTGTATGGGTTTTCCATGTGTCCAAAAATGTGTGTTTGTCTGTATTTCTTGTGCTTTTTTTTTCCAGTTTGTTTGTTTTTGTCTCATTTTTTTTAGATGCCTGTTTGTACTCTAATAGAGAAAAAGAAAAATATTTGGGTAGGAGGGAAGGTGGGGAGAATCTGGGAGGAGTTTAGAATATATTGTATAGGAAAAAAATCAATTTTTAATTTAAAAACTGTCTGGAACATAACTGTTGCAGGAGATTTGATCATTCTGTGACCCCTTAGATTGTGTAGTTTACTGGAAAAACCTGTTTCTACTTGTGGTGTGGCTCAGTCCTAGCTCACACCTTTAATCCCAGAACTGTCATCTTGATTTAAATAAAATCAACCCTAGGTCACCAGGTGGAGCAAACAACCAGTTGTTAGGAAGTGAACATATGGAAAAAAAAAAAAAAAGAGAGTAAGAGGAGGTCAGAAGATGGATAGAGAGACACACAGGAAGAAGGGAGGGACATTCAGTTTGAGGGTTTTTGAGAGTACATGGGAGGAGAACTTCCTTTTCCTCTCAGGAAGTCAGCTGAGGAGGAAAGTCATCTGGGTGCTTTTTCTGCGTCTCTGAGCTAGCAGGCTTTTATTTTATTCCAGCATCTGGCTCCTGGTTCTTTCTTGATAAAATCAAATGTTTGATATTTTGTTAAAAACAACACACAACTCTGGTAGCTTCCGATGTTTCAGATTAAATGGGACTAAAGAAGAGGGAAACAGGATTCAAGCCTACTGATTTCTTTAACAAAAATCTTACTTAGGTGTTGGAGGGATGGCTCAATGGTTAAGAGCAATTGCTCATCTCTCAGAGGACCCCAGGTTTGGTTCCCAGCACCTACATGATGGCTTACACAGGCAGTACATGCATGAAGGCAAAACTACTCACATCCATAAATAAAACTGCTCTTCCTGAGGTCCCAAGTTCAATCCCTAGCAACCCCATGGTGTCTCACAACCATCTATACTGAGGTCTGGTGCCCTCTTCTGGCATGCAAGTGTACATGCACATAGAGCACCCATATACATAAATAAATCTTTAAAAAACTCAATTAATACTTGAAGCAGATAGGACAATTACCAGCATCAGGTCATGCATGGCATTGGTATTTGTCTGTTGAGAGGGGTGAAGGCTGGCCAGGTTTCAGGGATAAACCTGATAGAATTCACCAATGTTTCAGCTTGTCAGAGAAAAGAATTCAGAGAAGTGACAGAGGACTAAGTCATGGAGAAGCTGTTTTACTAAAGAGCCAATGTACATCAAGGTAGATTTTGAATAGCACTTTCTAGGCAAGAGTTAATGAAAGGAAGTTCCTGAGTAGGGAGATGTGGGAAGAATTTCAGGAATGAATAGGAATTTCTGTGCAATAGGATTATTCCCCGTCTGTCCTCTTAATGGAGTTTCCAGAATGAGTTCCAGGATACTAAGGCAACAACTATCCCTCTCTCTCTCTCTCCTTCCTCCTCCTCTCTTTCTGAGACAGGATATCTCTATGTAGCTCTGGCTGTCCTGGAACTTGGTATATAGACCACAATGGCCTTGAACTCAGAGATCCACTTGCCTCTGCCACTGAGCCCTGGGATAAAATTTGTGTCTCACCATGCCTGGTTTAATTAAAATTTCTTTTTTTGTGATGATGGATATTGAATCTGGGACCTTGCACATGTTAGACAGGAGCTCTGCCACTGATCTATACCCCCGGAAATTGGACCTTTCTTCATTTTGAGACGGGGTCTCTCTCTGTAGCCTCAGCTGTCCTGGAACTCCATGTAGGTCAGGCTGGCCTTGATGTCATAGAGATTCACCTGCTTTTGGCTCCTCAGTGCTAGGAGTTAAAGGTGTGGCCCACCAATGTCCAGCAGTTTGACTCCGTTGTACTTATTTTCAAATGAGGTTCAAGATCAAGAGTGAAAGTGAAAAGAAAATGGCCTATTTTCAAAGTTGTCATTCACATCAAATTTATGACTTCAGTGGAATTTCACACTGAATGTAAGGAACTACTGATGTATTTGTTCATGTATGTTTACACACACATTTTGTTTTCAGAGTGGATCTTGCTATGCAGCCCTAGGTAGTGCAGGCATGGCACAGTTTGAGGCACAGTATCATTTTAAACAATGGAGCATACCAATCTAAGTCACCGGCTTTCCTTTTAATCTAGTCACAGAATGTCAGATTTCATACATCAGTAAACAAATTCAGAATGCAGAAATAAAATAAACCTTGTATTTTTTTTTTTTCTTTTTTGAGCCAGGGTTTCTCTGGATAACCCTCGAACTCACTGTGCAGATCAGGCTGGCCTCGAAGTCACAGGGATCTGTCTGCTTCTGCCTCCTGAATGCTGAGATTAAAGGTGTTCGAAAACAAAGCTTGCTTTTGCTTTTCATTAGACAAATAGGTGAAGTTTAACTGTTAGAGATAACATTTGTAACTTTTGTTTTAAAAATATTTATTTATATCATGCTTATGAATGTTTTGCCTGCATGTATGTATGCTTACCACCTATGTGCCTGGTGCCCATGGAGTTACAGATGGTTCTATGAAGAAAAAAAATCCTGATTAGACCTCAGGCTAAAACCGAGGCCAGCCTGACCCTCAGCCATGTGTGGCACTTAACAGGAACTTTTGCTAACCTGCATTGTTTTGCTTGTATAACTGCAAGGCTTTCTGCTCCCCTACCTGACCAAAAAGAAATACTATGGTTACACAACTGTGTCCTATTCTTATGAAAAGTTCATAACCTCTCACGCTTGCTAACAGTCATTGAAGTTAAATCAAACCTGCGGCTTTTATAAAATGTTTTTATAAATAAAATTATGAGTGTTGGTCTTTACATTATTTATCATTAGCCGTCTGATTGTCACGGTGGTATTATCTAACCCATATCACAAATAAGACACAGACACTTGTTAGATTTTATAATTGCCTTATTTACCTTGGGCCGGGCAGTTATTCTTACACTGTCTTGAATCACCTCATCATCCATCTCCCAGCCCCCATCCAATGCCATCTCCTTAACCATCCTATCTTCCATCCATAATCTTATAAAATACTTGCTTTTATTATTCATCTGGGCCTTTTCAGGCCATTATTGAAGTCCTTCTTCCAGGCCCTATGAGATTTCTCCTCCAGGCTAACCCATCATGCTGTCCTCCTTCCTCATTGGTTTGAGGTCAGCCAGGACTACAGAGAAACCCTGTCTCAGAAAAAAAAACAAAAAAAACAAAACAAAACAAAACAAAAAAACCCTGCTCACTCAGCTTCAGGCCACTTCTAGACTTGTAGTAACAATGCTTGCCCCAGCTGGGTCTATGTGGCTCTGTAAAACCATTAAAATTCACTGGTTTCCTTCTGTTGGGTGAGAACAGCCTGAAAACAACCAAGAGGCCTTGGGAAGCAAACTAGGGTCCTTTGCAAGAGCCAATGTTTTCAACTTGTGCCATCTCTCCAGTTTCCATCTTTAGCTGTTTTTAAACTAACTTCCTGTCAGACCTTAGTACTCAGTGGAGGTTCAAGTGACATCATGTATGCATTCTTCATTAGCACACCCACCCACCCAACTTTCTTTTAGCCCATTCTGTACTTCGAAAACAAATGGTGCCAGCAAGATGGCTCAGGGTGTAGAGGCACTTGCTGCCAAGTCTGAGGACCCGAGTCCAGTTGCTAGGACCCACCGGGTAACAGGAGACAACTGACTTCCACAAGATGCAGAAATAGTTCTCTGACCTCTGTGACTTTACAGTGGCATATATGCACCCCTCCCTGCATCATAAAGAATTATTGTTTTGTTGTTTGAAAAGGGATCTATCAAGTGGCTCTGGTGCTCCCAGAACTCCCTTTGTAGACCAGGCTGACCTCAACCCCATAGGGATATCCAGATGCTTCTCAAGTGCCAGGATTAAAAAAAAGTGTACCAGCTGGGCACAGTGGAGCACACATTTAATCATCTCAGCACTCAGGAGGCAGAGTTTGAGGCCTGCCTGCTCTAGAAGTCAAGTCCAGGAGAACCAAGGCTACATAAAGAAACCCTGTCTTGACAACAACAACAAAAAAAAAAAAAAAAAAAAAAAAAAAAAAAAAAAAAAAAAAAAAAAAGAAAAAAGAAAAGAACAGAAAAGTTATGTACAACACAGGTGTCTACCATCTTTTTATTGCAACAGGGTCTCTGGCTGACCTGTAAGCTAGGCTGACTAGCCAGAAGCCTCAGCCCATCTCTATCTCCCTAATGCTGGGATTACAAAGTGTGAGTGATCATTTGTTTTGAGACAGGGTTTCTCTGTGTAGCCTTGGCTGTCCTGGACTTGCTTTGTAGACCAGGCTGGCCCCAAACTCAGAAATAGATGAGAACACAGCAATAAGAATGGCTAGCAATCAGATTGGCTCTCATGAATCAATCCTGAACATGGTATGCCCCCTCCAAGCTGGCATCTCTGATGTGAGGCATCCTTATGTTCTGAAGCATTAAGGAGCAAAGTTAGGTTCTAAGTTTTGCGCACTTAAGCAATTTTTAAAAATGCACCTCAAATGTCTTCTAATGGTTAAATTTGGGGAATGAAGATGGCTTGGTGTCAGAATGCTAACTTGCCTAGTATATAGCAGGCCCTTGGCTCTGTGTCCACACTAAGAAGAAAAACACCAAAGCCCAGCTGGGCGGTGGTGGCACACACCTTTTTGCCCAGCACTTTAGAAACAAGAGGCAGGTAGAATTTGAGAATTTTCTACAGAGTTCCAGTACAGTCAAGGGGTACACAAGAAAAAACCTACCCTGAAAAAAACAAAACTACCTCTAAGTCAAATGCAAGGGGTCATTACAACATGGAAAATTTCTGAGACTGTGCAGGTCATGTGATTTGTGTTTACATTAGGACATCTAATATGTGCCAAGTAACTATCTCCCTGATGTTGAGTACTTCTTGTCCCAAATATTTAGCTAAAAGATACTCAACTGGTTAACATCCTAACAGAAATAGTCCAACTTCGGGGAGTTTTCCAAAATACAAGAATTTTGTATTTGATTTAGTTCTATTACAGTTTTGAGATAAGGCCTTTTAGTTCTATTAAAAGTCGTCGAGGATGATCTTGAATTCCAGATCCTTCTCCTAACCAGTGTACACTGGTTGACAGGTGTGTACACTGCCCAGAATGGAACCGGAAAACCAGCTGCAAACCTGACTTTGGAGGCTGTGACAAAAGGTCAGTTTGAGGTCACCCTGGATTACATAGTGAATTCTAGACCAGCTTGAGCTACAGAGGTGGGCTGTTTCAGAAAAATCAAACGTGACTAATATTTGGGATGCCTTTCTTTAGCAGTAATCAACTTTAGGGAAGCATCAACAGGTTCTGCAGGATCTCAAACGTACTTTGATTTTAGACAATGAAAAGGAACTTTAGCAATTCAAATGACATACTAAAGTGGGTTTTCACACTAACTTAGGCCCCAAAAGTCAATAACCAATGGGCAAGGTGTTTAAAAAAGAAACACACATGCATAATGGATCTATAAATGACCCATTATAAACATTTCCCTTAAAAAAAAAATTCAAGGGCCACAGAGGTATACAGTACTTGCCAACTTACTCGAAGACCTTCATTCCCCCACTGGCAATGTGGGGGGGAATGGGCTTTCCATCTTAGAAACCCTATTTTAATAAATAAAAGAAAAACCCAAAGTTAATTTATAAAGTTTTATTTTTGTATATGTGCTAGATCTTACGAACTGCGGACAATCTTTATGTCAGTCTGTTGGCTTGTAAAAGGCTAAGAAGTATGTGAGATTTGGGCGGTGAAATTTCCTTCTGGGAACCCCAATTCCAAAATTTAAAAAAAATTGCACTCATTAGTGACTTTAAAATGTGGTTCACCCTTCCCCCTTACACCTGTAAGTTTAGAGAACAAGTGCTACACACTTTTGCAAACACAAAATCATTAGAAATACAATCTGCAGAGTGTTCTTAATACATTCAGCATTTCTGTGGTTAATTTCTCACACCCAAAACCTTATTTTCAAATATGCAACTCTCATGTAGGTGCAGGACCAATTCTGGTTGGGCCCTACAATGAAACCAGTACTGAGAATGGTTTTGTTGGTAACACAAAACCTGGGGCAAAGGGGTGCTGTTTTCCTTATCAGCAGTCTGTATGTCCTCGTACCTTCAAACTAGAAATAAAAACTGGGCACTTATCACAAAAAGGCAATTTTCTAAAATTCTAAATAAGGCAGGATATAGCCACCAAATTAACCACAAAACTTAAAGTAACATGGTTCACGGGAAAACATAACCTGGTAAAATACTAAAACCCGAAGAACTATTCCAAAGTAGTCACCTGAATATTCAGACTGTTGCTTTCCTTTACAAAAGTAATTCAAATAAAAAAATGGTTCTCATCCTTTTACCCAATAAGGATTAAAGACTTAAGTTGTTATTTTTTACTAATAAAACTTAATCATGAAAACAGAAAACATTTGAATAATTCTGGGTCTGTATAATTAGAGCTAGGAGACAAAAAAAAAGCTGGGAAATCATTAGAGAAAAATCAATGAAAAGAAACAATACAAAACCATATTTGGGAAAAGAAACAAAGCCCAAATATGGTTTTGTATTTCTGCCTCTGTGATGATGAACATGGGAATTCAACTGGTGAAGAACTTACAGACAGCAGCATTATGGTGTTTACCAAGTCATACAATGAAAATACTTAGATCTGACTGGGCAAAGCCCCAGGTTACAGTTTCACAACTAAAATCTCTTAAGTATTTACGTTAACAGGTTCTACTGTCTTCAATAGTACTCATGCCATTTAGAAATGTGGGAGTTCAAAGGAAGACTAGTGATTCTGCAACAAACATTTAAAGGAGAAAACATATGGCTCAAAATAATGTTAAGAGAATCAAATCATTTTTAGGCACTTCAAGACTTGAAATTTAAAACGTGCCATTTGTGTTTAGAGAAAGACCTCAAAATCACCACCATGTTGCTTACATTAACATGTACCTTAAAATTTCCGGTTATACATTAATGCTTTGAGTTGAATATAGAAAATAATTTGCACAAATGAAAACGCTGTTCACTTTCCCTCACTCCTGGTCACCATACAGACCTGCTCTTCCTTCAAATGGAGAGAAACAAGACTCATGAAATCTGATCTGGAACTGGTGGGCTTAGACACTCAAAGCAACTAGCGGGGAGGGGGAAATCCCTCCAAGAAGAAAAATTCACAGCCTTTGAAAAGGTCAAGTTTTCTCTTATCTAGGAAGTCGCTAAGTTTTACCTATTTCAAATTTTGTTAAGGAGCAGAAGGATCCAAGACGTCTGTCAGGTGGTAAGCTAATGTAACTAGTACCAGTTACTTGTCCAAAAACAGCCATTCTACTTCACTACTTGAACTTTAAAACTTCCAGTTGGAACTGCAAACACCGTAAACCTCTGCTCAAGCTTCAATTCCGGCTGGAGATGCAGCTCAATTGGTAGAGCATTTGCCTGGAATTCTTGAGGCCCTGGATCCCCACCTCCACAAAATCCAAAACAAAAGCCAATTCTGATGTAAATAGAATCTATCTGGTGTCAAAAGTTGCTAAAATTACAGGAAGCCTAGAATCAGAACTGTGGAATACTGCAAATAAGATACCCAAAGCTTTATCTTAAATACTGCCCCTTTTAAATCACAACATAATGCTCATTTTGCTTCTGCTTTGATCAGTGCCAACTATAGCCTTTCAACATTTTCCTAGCAACTGAATCATAAAAAATACAACCAAGCTTGTGCTCATTAAATACACATGTATATAAAAACATACAAAAAGTACAAGATTAATTGTTAGGGAACTTTTACAGCATCAACATCCTGTTCTCCAAGTCTTTATAGTAAAAAGCCAGAGAGTTGGATCTTTCTGTGCACAAAAACTCAATGAGACTAAAATCCTCACTGCAGATCATGTCTACACATGCTTTGCACAGAAATACGCTTTCCAGAAATATGCAGTTCTCAAAAAACCCACAAAACACCAAAACCGGAAAAAAAAAAAAAAAAAAAAAAAAGGTACCAAAAATCCCCAAACACACCACAGGACAAAAAGTTCTTAAATCAAATTCTATTTGCGAATTCAGCAAAATAATTTCTATAAAATAAAACAGGAAAATATTTAAAATAGGGTGGGTTGTATCTGTGTGCAGGGGTATTTGGTTTTAGGCAGGTTCTAAAAATTACACACATTCAAGTCACCAATTTTCTTTGAAACACAGTATTAACTGATGAATTCCTTTATCTTTATCCAAATTGTTTATTCTAAAATACCGCAATTATATTAACTACCAGTATTTTTAAAAATTAGACCCTGCTTTGAATGTTAAAACTGTTTAATGTTAAAACTGTTGGAATAATGAAAAAGGAGCTAGGACAATTCTTGCTTTCAAGTAAAATTATGACTGAGCAGAGAATCAGCCAGAGATCTTAGTGCAGAGGTACTCCAAAGATTGTGGGATTCTGAGGACTTCTTTTATCACTGGGATCCAGCAGAAGGACAGTTTGAAAAGAATCACTTATAGTAAGCTCTACCAAAGAACAAAACAAGCACACCAAATACAGTCTTCTACTAGGCTCCAGCCAGCAAACTAGCATAGCAAATTTGTGCATATTTGTTTTAAAACCTTTCAAATTTCCCCTTACTAAGTCAATAAATTTAAGTATTCTTTATTCCACCCAGAGATCTGCACTGTCAAATACAAGAATTAACACATGTGCAACTGAGAACCGCCTGCTTCCCACAGTCCTCCCTCAGTCTGTATTTTATATAGTCTAGGGTTTAAGAAGGAAAGCTCCGAGCAGTGCAGCTGCCATGTCAGGACAACTGCAGTCATTATGGTAATATTTCCTCGTTGGCTACACTAACTTGTGTGAAGCCATGCTAAATGTTACAGCATATCTATAGCTTCAAAGTGATTAACCTAACATCAGAATAAAAAGGCAATGAAAAAGATCTAGAAACATGTTACATCACCAATTTTCCACATCAACCAAATAATTAAAAGGTAACCAGCCTTACATTGCTCATAGTAAAATTGACTCCAGTGGCAAAGAATGAACACGAAACTATTGGTGTGACACGAATGGGCTGTTTTGTTGTTGTTGGTTTACTTTTTGTTTTTGTAAAGGAGGTGATCCAAATGCCACAAGGTAGGCAACACTGGCTGCAGAGTGCAGTGGGTATAACAAGAAAATTAATGTAGTTTTTGTAGATCTGTGAGTCTCATCAAGAAAAAAAAAGGTTCTTGCTTAAGAATTAACAGTCAAACATTAATATACTATATACACCTTTGCCATTTACACATTAGCATCAGGCCATGTATTACAAAACACTATACACGTTCCACTGCAGGCGGGTTATATATTGACAGCAAATTTCTGCAGGTAAGACAGTGAACAAACTCTCCATTCCATGTTGATTAGGAATAGTTTTCTAGTTTTAAATTATTAGCCAGACACAGAAAAAAGTTGGACTGTAAGGCCTGGGTGCACAGTCTTGATGGAACCAGTTAGGTGTGCATTTCACTGATCCTTGGTCTGAGGTGGGGACACTTCTTCACCGCCTTCATAATTTTCTTGTGGTCGCTGGCCAGTTCTCTGAGGGTTGTTCATGTGATGTGCTGCTGGACCTGTATATGGCTGTCCATGCACATGGTTATTCTGAAAAGAAAAAGAAATCTGTATGTGAAGGCTTAAAGGCATGGTTTCCCCCCTTCTACCATAATGGTTCTCAGGTGGGGCTTGTGTGGCAAGTACCTTTATCCACTGACCCATTTTGGCAGCCCAGGCCCCAAATTTATACTCTTTTACACAGCATAAAGCTGATATGACCCAAAATGTATAGGTGCAATTGTTGTGTAGACAAAACTACTGTCAATTAATAATGTCACTGAAGTCACAACAAGGCTGAAAAAATTAACTAGGCTAGAGCTTTCTTAGGGCTAACCAAAGTAACTTTTGTCCTAGTTCCCTATTTTTTTTTTTAAGATGGAGACTAGTTGTGAAAGCAGGCATGGTGGTGCATGCTTTAATCCCAGCATACAGGAGGCAGAGGCAGGTGTGTTTGAGTTTGAGAGCAGCCTGGTTTACAGGGCAAATTCCAGGACATCCAGAGAAACCCTGTCTTGAAAAATGACAGAGAGGGAGAGAAAGAAAAGAGGGAGAGAGAGAGAGAGAAGGGAGGAATAGAGGGATGGAGGGAGAGGGAGGAGAGGGGAGAGAGGGAAGGAGAGAGAGAGAGAGAGAGAGGGAGAGGGAGAGGGAGAGAGACTCACTATATGTCAACTACTCTCCCAGCAGTGGAATTACAGATATGTCACGAAAACTGTTCTTTCATCTTTTTAAATGCCTGAAACTGATATGATTAGGTTTTCTTTATATTCCTGTAAGCCAGGCCAAGCTTACAAGCTTCATGTTCAATTATTCTAAATCATGAAAATAGCTACGTGGAAGATACACTTTTTTTCTGTAGTTTCACTTACAACCCAAAACCTAAGGCTGGCATGCTTTTCAGACTGTAAACAGCTGGAAACTTTTGAGGATTACAGCTTATCTCAACCCCGCCCCGGCTTTTCCCCTGTGTAACCCTGGCTTTTCTGAAACTCAAGAGATCTACCTGCCTCTGCCTCTCAAGTGCTGGGACTAAAGGCATGTGCCACCACTGCCCCTAACCACTATCAGCCATGGCTGGTCTGAAATGCTAAATTTAAAGGAGAGCCATATACCCTGGAGTTTTAGGACTATGCACTATGCTAGAAAGCTTATGTCCATTTGTGTGCTACTGCCACCTCAAAACATTTGACTAGGTCGCAACTACATTTTAGGAGCATTCCCATTTAGGATACTGTTTCTTTACTTCTGTGGGTAATTATTTTCTAGCTAATTAATTTGAGTTAATTACCTGTAGAAATGTCAAGTTCTCAATAATTTTGTCAATGAAATCCCAGTCTAATTAAGCAATAATACCTCACTGCAATACCTTAATTTTTTTTAGAATCTACTTGCAGACTTAGCTTAAGAAGAAATATCATAATTCTTCACACTAAGCAATGGTTATCATTTTATGCTGACAACAATCATCATCAGTTTTACTCACTCTATACTAGTATAGGACATACTTATTTGGTAAGGGAACCACATCGCTGGGGCAAGTTCAAATTTTGTACTGTGACCTCATACCAACTACTCTATCATGTCCTCCAAGTTAGTCCAGATCATCTCTCCATGAGTTCAGAGTCATGGTAAAAAGCCATCCTTTATAATTAAGCATGAAATTGGTTCTAGAGAGTGATTCTCAAAACCTTTGCGAGGGGTCGTTGAATATAGCATATCAGATTATCCTGCTTTAGCTCATATTATGACTCAAAACAGTAGCAAAATTACAGTTATGAAGCAGCAACAACAAAAACCATGGTTTGGGGTCACTACAACAAGAGGGACTATTATTAAAGGGCTGTAGCATTAAAGTTGAGAACCACTGTAGAAGTGAACCCCACCATTTGATTCTTGTTTACCTGCTGATATTGAGATCCAGGGGAATGGGGGTATAATGGGGCATCTTCCGGTGGAGGTGACTCATGCTCATCTGGGGCATCTTGGTCATCTGGTTCCTAATTTTAAAGAAAAGGAATTATGCAGGCATTATCAAGCTTTAAAAACTGTGTTTATAACTCTTGCATAGGCTCAGGCAACCTCCCCAACCATTGAGGGGGCAGAAAGATTGTAAAAGCCAAGGGACAGGAAGTTGGCTGAGAAGGAAGCTGTAGCCATGTAGACTCAACAACATGGCTACCTAAACAAGGGCACCAATAAATATGCTAACATGGAAGGAGGAAATCTCATGTGATATCAACCCTAGACAAAGAACTACAGGCAAACAAGGAATGCTGAAAGGAAAAATACTGTATCCCAGGGGAAGAGTTCCCCAATTGGTTATCCAATAACAAATGGCTAGCCTTAAAATCATAAACATATAAATTACTTTATACACTCTGAGCAAGGTATTTGTAGATTTAGGGATATAGATACATGTAACAATATTTAAGGAAAAAGCCATGAATTTGAGACATAGCAAGGGGGTGTGTGGGAGTAGCTGAAAGGGGGAAAATAAAGTTTTAATTTGGAAAAAAAAACTTGACTTTTACATGTGTTATGGTTCATATGCAAGTGAATGTTAAAAACAGGAGAGATGGGTCTAGAGAGATGGTTCAGATGGATCACATGTTGTTTTTCTAGAGGACCCAAGTCCCAACACCCAAACAGCAACTCAGAAAAACGCCAGTTCTACAGGATCTAATATCCTTTCTTCTAGCCTCCACAGGCACCAGGCAGTCACATGGTGCACAGTTTTATATGCAGACCAAACACCCATACACATAAAGGTTAAAAAAAAAAAAAAAAACCTAAAAATGCCTAACTTGGGTTCTTCTGAAAATACATTTGAAGTTGTAGCGCAGTAATTTCTCCAGAAGGAGGCATCATTAATGTAACACAGTAGTACATATTAAAGCACACACAACTCTACGAAAGTCTTTAAAAAAAAAAAAAAAAAAAAAAACACCCAAACTATTATTAACACAGTGGCCTAAAAAGAATTACTTTGCAATCTTCCATTTCTATCTCTTGTAGACTGGTGGCTTTTTTTACCTCCTCAGGACAGAGTTCACAAGCTTTTGCAAGTGTCATCCTAGCGCTATGTGATCTCTCCAAGAAATAGCCATTTGATGTTTCATTGCTTTGCACTGGTGGAGACCAATTGTTGTAAGTGTACTGAGGATTGCCAGTGTACGGTCTTCTTTCGAGTTCATCTCCAAGCCACTCCACTGCCCAGGTCCATTTCCTTTTAAGATCTCCATTGCCCTTCAAGAGTAAATAAAATAATGTACATTTTAGATTTGGGATGTAAAGTCAATAAATTAATTTTGAAAAAGAAGATTTAGAAGATTTCATAGGTAACTCCACAAACTCAGGATTATGTTTTTTTCCTTTTTCTTTAAATAATCTTGCTAGTTAACCCTAGCTGCCTAGTAATATAACTAGTTATATAACTCAGGTTGTTGTCAAATCTGTGGCTATCCTCCTTGAATGCTAGGAGTATAGATGTATATACTCCATACCTGGATTAAAACAGGATCTGAATGGCATTTTTCCTTCCTTTCTTATTGTTTGTGATTCTGGGGATTTAACTCCAAGGCTTTGTACAATCAGGGTAAGCAGTAAACCACAGAGCTACAGCCTTATCCCTTTAAAGCAACATCTTTTAACGTTGATTCAAATTTGTATGAAATAAGAAAACACCCTTACCTGCAGGATTTGGTAGGCAACAGGACAACTGCTAAAGAGAGCTACCATACATTTTATACACTGGTATGCTCTTTTTTGATAGTGATTCTTAGAACGCTGGATTGTGTCAAACAGCCCATCTCGGTCATCTGGAATTCCTTTAAGGGCATTATGAATTCTGAAAAACAATCACAAGATAAAAACTTCTAAAATCTAACCAAAACTAACACTTACTGTTTATTACATGCCATTCAGTAAATGTCTGTCTGTGGGTTCAGTTGTTTCCTAATAGACAGGAAGTATTATTAAACTTTTGGGCAGGTTAGAGAAAAGCTTGCCTAGAGCCACATAGTCACCAATCAGTCTGACTCAGGTCTGACTCTTATTAGCTCTACTTGCTCCAGTTGCTCATCAGGAGTTGAATTACATTAGTGGAAGCAAATTCAAGACCTCAAGAATACAAACTTAAAACAAAAAGTTAAACAAATTTACAGATACTGTGGTTAATCATTTTTGTCTTTAATTTTAAGAGTGTCTCATTATGTAGCCCAAAAAGGCTTGATAATAAAAAAAAAATACCTACCTGTGAGTCTGCCAGGAGTCTTCAATCAGTAAGATTTGTAAAAGCAGATCCAAATAGGGCCGGAGTTCATAAGTATAGGAATAAGCAACCTAGAAAAGGTAAGACACAGTGAAAATTTTATAAATAGGCAACAAATCATATCACAGAGATTTAATAATGCTTATGTTTTCTTAACCTGCCAAAGTAGTTCACTGAGGACAGTAGATGAGAACTGAGGATTCTCCCAACAGCAAAAGCGAAGCAATTTGACAGTCTCGTCAGAGTTGCTGCAGTCTTCAATAATTTTCTTCACATAACTTGTTCTCACAAATAAAATGTCTACAACATTTTGCTGAATTGGCATTATAGGTTGTGATAAATTTGGATCGCCAAAAGGATTTGGAAGAGAAGGATTACCTAAAATGCAGATTTGTCACCAATTAACAACCAATAAACTTTTCCACAATAACGATGTAGACTTCTCAGAACATAGCCTGTGAATGTGTTTTAGAAAAGTGAGCTGTAGAGGTCAAATTGTATAAGCATAATGAAGAAAAGTAGTATTATGTGTTACAATGACTAGGTATACTAACATGAAAAATTTTATGAGTTTAACCCAGTAATCAGCAGAAAAGATCCATATTAATCATGTAAAAATGACAAAGGACAGAGCTGGAGAGATGGCTCCGTGGTTAAGAGCTGTCTGCTCCTCCAAAGGACTTGGATTCAATTCCCAGCACCCACGACAGCTCCCAAGTGTCTGTAACGCCAGTTCCAAGGGAATGGACACCTCCACCGGAATGCACATAAAATAAAAATTAATTAAAAAAAGAAAATGACAAAGCACTGTAAATATTGAAAAAAATCTTACAATATGAACCTCCCTTCACACCCTTACTTTGTATTTAAGTTATTCAATCTAATTTGAGACATGACTCAAGAGTATTCAAAACTATTGATTAAGAATACATTACCATTAATTGAAGACTGCATTCTTGAGGAGACATTGCAACAACGGATCAGCTGTGACACTACTGAGTATAATTTGCCTAATTCAGCATACTGGTATTTAATTGGAGGACCAGGACCTTCATCTAAGGACACAAGCATAAAGGTAGCAGGTACACTCAGTTTCAGCAGCTGTGTCTTCTCTGCAACTCCTGTGATGAGAGAAAGGGCAGTAAAGAAGAAGAAAAACATTAGGATGGAAAGAACTTTATGAACAAAACAAAAATGGCAGTTATTTAAAATATCTATCATCCCTCTCACTCTTATCATGTGCATGTGTATTCATGCTGCGTAAGCTCGTGGGAAACCCAAGTTGATTTTGAGAATCTTCCTCAAAAGCTGTTCCACCTTATTTTCTGTGGCAGGATCTCTCAAACCCAGAGCATGCAACAGAGTTTACCCTTAGTAATCAGCATGCTGTGAGATCTCGTCTGAACCTTAACAGGTTGGAATTACAGGCAATCCGTATCTTACTCAGCACTCACATGAGGTCTGAGGATCTGTATATCAAACACTTTGCCTGAGCCATCTTTCTAGCCCTGGTTGGTCGGTCGGTCGGTCGGTCGGTCGGTCTGTCTGTCTATCTATCTACCTACTTACCTACCTTTGGAGATAGGGTCCTTTTCTCTCTCTCTCTCTCTCTCTCTCTCTCTCTCTCTCTCTCTCTCTCT
>NW_026585894.1:18996336-19131883 GCF_907164565.1 Psammomys obesus
TCTCTCTCTCTCTCTCTCTCTCTCTCTCTCTCTCTCTCTCTCTCTCTCTCTCTCTCAGATAGGGTCTCTCTACATAGCCCTGGCTGTTCTGGAAGTCACTTAGTAGATCAGGCCAGCCTCAGATTCAGAGATAATTCTTCTGTCTCCCAAAAGCTGGGATTAAAAATGTTCCCCACCATGTCTAACCCTTGAAGTAAAGAGGACTATGGATCATTAAGTACTGCTTGGGTATAGAACATTTTTCAATGTAAAAGGTTTTTTTTTTTTTAAAGTTAAAACAAAAACAAAAACAAAAACAACTGTCTTAAGTTTCTGAACCATTTCTGAATATGGCAGCACATAATTATCACTAAATCAGTATAGTAATACCTTATTGGCAATTTTTTTTTGAGACAGGGTTTTTCTCTGTATAGCCTTATTCTAGACCAGGCTGTCCTTGAACTTGCAGAGATCTGAATGCCTCTGCCACCTTGTGTGCTGGGATTAAAAGTATACACTGGCACACCCGGGTATTATTGGCAATTTTTATACTTTTTACTATTATAATAAATTCATCTCTTGTTCAAGCTCAATAAAATTAAAAAAAAATCAAAATAACAAGTATTTTTTGTTGCCTTTTTAGTTAGTTTGTTTTTGAGACAGAGTTATTCTGTGTAGCCCTGGTTGTCCTAGAACTTGATCTACAGACCTAGTGGCATTAAACTCAGAAAAATCTGTCTGCTTCCCTAGAGCTGAAACTAAAGGTGTAGCCGCCCAACCCCTTATGCTAGAAATGGCCATGTTCATGCTAGACAAGTATTCTCCCCCAATCCAATTTTTAGCAACAAAATAGTGGAAGACAACAGAGCATCATATTTAGGTACAATTCTAGTAATATCTGAACAGGAATGAGCCAGTGGTATTAGATATTTAATCACCGGAACTTCTGAATGACTTTATCATTTAACATAATACTTTAACAGAGATTATGAAAATTTCAATTCTTACCTAAATTGGCATACATTACAAACAAGTTGAAATACTGCTGCAAATGACGTCCATGCTCTGAAACTTCCCTCCTCAACAGATTTAGTACTGCTCTTAGTAAGTGGTCACTCAAGCTTAAGTTGTCATAAGCCTGTAAAGAAGAAAACACTAGCTGATTCTCAAAAAGGTGCGAAGATAATTATAATATGTTGAGCACAGAATACTTTCCTGAAAGAACTGATCACATGAACTCTATCCACCCTGTCCACCACTACTAGATTGATTCAAGAACTTGTGTATGCTAATGTGAGAAAAGAGCTTTACCACTGAGCTATCTCCCAAGACCTCTTACTATTGAAGAAAGCAACTCAATGTGGTTGACCTAAGCCAACTTACATTTCCCAACCTAGCTTCCTAAGCAGAAGGGATTATAGGCCTGTGACAAAAACTGTTTAAAAAAAATCGATTCCTGCAAAGGTAATGAAGATCAAGTAGAATTACTAGTTTTTGTTTTAAGAGTTTTGTTTTGAAACAGGGTCTCAGTATTCAGAACCCAGGTTGGCTTTGAACTCTCAATCTCTCAAGCCTCCTAAGTTTGAGTTATAGCCACGTGTTACCACACCCAGATTTTCAGTTCATTATAGATTTTTCACTTTGCTGCAATTAAAACCAAAAATGTTTATTTAAAAATTCAAAATGAAGTATACATGAAAATCCCATGTGACAACACTACTTTGTAAGCTAATTTAAAAAGAGCTGGTGAGATATCTCAATGGGTAAAGGAGCTTACCACCAAAACAGAGGAGTGGGAATTTGATCTGGGACCCACAAGGTGGAAGGAAAATTGACCTCCACAAGTTGTTTTCTGACCTCTGCACTTGTGCTGCAGCACGTGTTCAACATTCCATACTAAAAGAAGTTTAAAGAGCACACATACACATATAAAAAATTCATTTTAGGAATGTTCTCTACTACTGAACTAGGGCACCCAAGTATTTTAGAAGCGTAAATAATCATTGTTGGGTTTCACCTAATAATTTTAATGAAACTCAAAAGTTGTCTGTTACCGCGGTAAATATAAAAAAAATGTATTTTTAGTACACTCAAGTTTCTCTCTTCAACTTTGAGAAAACACATTTTTCATTTTGTAATTACATAACTAAACAAAGGTACAATTACCTGACTAGAAGGTCCAGGAGATGCAAAAGGTGAAGGACATGGTCCATCTTGCAAGGAAAAATGTGCAATGAAAACTATAAGTTTTGCGAATGCACCTCTCACTTCTGCACTAGGGCATTCCAAAAGGTACTCAGAGAATCGATTTGAAACATTAAAAAGGACATTGTGAGCAAACCAAAAACGCACATTCTTGCTGTGACGAAGAAGAATACACAGTGCATCATACCTACAACAAAATAAACCACAGCTATCAATTCAGTTAGTTCACTTTTCTTAAAGATTCTATCTTTCCTATAGTAAAACGTTCAGAACAAAAACAGCAAATATCTTTTTTCACTGCAGAGAACAGCACTATTGAAATTAAAACGACTGAAGGTACATGTCTTTAATTTCTAGGAAGATCTGAGTTTAAGGCAAGTCTGGTTTACAGAGAGCTAAAGGGCAGTTAGGTCTACACAGAGAAACACTGTGTGTATAGGTGGGGGACAAAAGGGGGAGGATGACAAACAGATGAATAATATATGGCCAACTCTAATCTCATGGAATTATAAAATAGGTGAAAGCTTGTACTGGGTCATTAAAACCCCATAACTAGTCAAAGATGGTGGTTTCAGCACCCAGGAGGCTGAGATTGAGTCCAGCCTAGTCTACAGAGTGAGTTTAAGAATACCTAGGGCTACACAGAGAAGCCCCATTTCTAAAGACAAACAAAATCCATTAGTAAATAATGGTAAAATATTTTCTTACTGTACTATCTTCTGGGTTAAGTTTTATTAAAACAAAACAAAACAAAAAAACAAAACAAAACAAAAAAACCCCAAACAGTTGTGTGTGTGTGCGTGCACATGTGCATGCTGCATGTGTAGGTAAAAAGGGCTACTGACAGGAACTGGTTCTCGCCTTCTACCATGTGGATTTGGGGACTCGAACAAGTTTTGTAAGGTTTGGTGACAAACGTTCACCTACCAAGCCACCTTACTGCCTCTGAGTAAGTAACAACTGTCAATAAAAGGCACCATAATCGTCTGTGTACTTATTTTTACCCTTTAAATTTTTGTGAAGTATTTTTTTTATTCTTTCAATTTTGAAATAATAGTCTCATGGCTCTGGGAAAAAAAAAAAAAAAGCACTCTACTAAAGACCACCACCAAATCTGAAACAGGAATAAAAATCTAAAACAAGTTACCAATCACTGGCAGAGCCACGGACTATTTTCTTTGTGTGAAATCCTGTAGTAAAAAGAAACCTAGCAGCAAGTTGAATACTAATCATAGTGATTTCTTCTGCTTCAGGAGACAGGTGATCTTGTCCTAAAACAAACAAAAAAATATATTTAAAAAACAAATTTCTGTTCAAGCCTTATTTTCAAAAACTCAGTACTCTGAATTCTCAATGTGTGAAAACTGATTACTTATGAAGTTCTTATTCCTCATTTTAGAACCTAATACAGTATTTTATACTAATGTACCAGGAGTTAAACACAGATTTCTTTCAACAAAAACTTTCCTGTCTCCAAACAGAATGTCAATACTTTTTGATCAAACACAAAAAGTATTACTTAGCCAAAAGCAACTATATACACCCTTTCAAAATGAAAACACAAATTTTATAAATTTAAGTAAGGAAGATTAGCTGGGCATGGTGGTACACGCTTTTAGGCCTAGTACTCAGGCAGAGGCAGATGGATCTCTGAGGTCCAAGACAGCCTGGGTGAGAGAGAAACACTGTGTATAAAACAAACAAAACCACAACCCACCCCAAACAAAACAACCCCAAGCCCACAAATACCCCTCACCCGATCAAAAATGAGAATGAGGACTAGAATATATGGCTCAGCAATCACGAATGCTTGTTGCTCCTACAGGTCTGAGGTTATGTTCCCAACATTCACACTACAAGTCCAGTTCCAAGGGATCCAATGCCCTCTTCTGGACTCCTCAAGAACTGAATGAACACGGTGCACAGACATGTATGCAGGCCAAACAGTCAAACATATAGGATGAATAAAGCTGGTGGTGGGCAGACACCTTTAAGCTCAGCAGAGGCAGGCTAATCTCGGATTTTGAGGCCAGCCTGGTCCACAGAGTGACCAGGACACTCAGGGCTACACAGAGAAACCTTGTATGGGGGGGGGGGGGGGGGGAGAAAAAAAAAAAAAAAAAAAGCCCCAAAAAGAATACAGCTAAAAAAGAAAAAGGCTATGCTTGCTAATACATCTTATTTGCAAGATACATTTTACAAATAATATATCTTATTTGTAAGATGTATTAGCAAAGATTATACACACATACATATATATATATATATATATATATATATATATATATATATATATATATATATTATAGCAAAGATTACGCTTTGCTATAAGACGCTAACTGTTGACACTTACCTGGAGGAGGATTTAAGTAAACACCATTACACGTAAGTAGTTTTTTCATAAACTGGAAATATTCCAAACTGTACTGCATTCGGTTGTGCATGAACTGTACATTCTGCTTCCGTACACTTCTCTCAATGGCTGATGGCATAACAATCTGATGGGGCCTTGTGGTGATAGCAAGTTCTGATATGTATCTTACCAACTCATCACCATGATCTATTGTGTCCATTCGTTCATAAAAAAGTATGTATGCATTCCACCACCTTTTCTGGCGCCGGTACGACATGCGCTTCATCATGTGATCAAACACTTCTCCCATGTACTCTCCACCAAAACACTGGTTTTTCATTTCTTCATCATCATCCATTTTACACTCCGTTACATCTCCATCATCAAATTTATACCAGCGATTTTTTTCACCATCCCCTCCATTCCTCTGAATGATGTAAGAATAGTAATGTCCCCCACTTGCTTGACCACTGTGCACAAGCACACCTACAAGTCTGTATTTTGTGCTTCCTGATTTCTCGCTTTCAGACTGTTCATTCTGTTGTATCAGCTGACTTTCTGGGTTTACATTATCTCCCTCCAGTTTAGCAACACCCGCAACTGTGTAAGGTTCCATGTCTAACTCTCGAGGAAATTCAAAGTAATCATTGAACTTGATTGCACATTCTCTTTCCCAGTCATAATCGAATCGTTTTAGTTGGATAGCAAGAACAGGAGGTAATTTCTTAATCAGTAAGCGCTTTACAGTATCAACCTAAAATCAATAGAAAAAAATTAATAGATATAATCTACTGGGGTAAAAGAAAAAAAAAATCAAACCAAAACCCAAGCAAATAGCACCATTCCTAAATTAGAAAGTGGACCTAGGGTGTCACACATGCTAAGCAAGTACTCATCCTTTAGCTGTACTTCCAATTCCTTTTCACTCAGGCTGGCTTTGAACTTGCTCTGTAGCCTAGACAGGCCTTTCCATGTGTGATTCTCTTAGCCTCCTAAAGAACTTGAGGTTACAGGCTTGCGTCACCAAGACCACCAGACCAAGTCAACTTTTCTCAGGATAGGGCCTCATACTATAGTTCCAGTTGGCTTCAGATTAGTGCACTATGAATCTTAGGCAGGCCAAACCCATGGCAATTCTCGTGCTTTGGGTTCTCTTATGTAGTTGTAACTCACTACATCTAGCTCTTCAAGCAAATGATTTTATGTCTAAGTATATTCCACGTGTGTATACACTGGCTGAGAAGACCAGACAATGGCATTAGACTCCCTCAAAGTGGAACCACAGATGGCTGTGAGCTTCCACATGGGTGTTTGAAACGGACTTTCAGGTCCTCTACAAGAGCAGTAAAAGCAAGCACTCTTATCGGCTGAGCTATCTCTCTAGCCTCTTAAGCAAATTCTTAAAAAGCACTGTATCAAGTTTTCCTAAGACTTACTTGAATTACAATCACAAGTTATGTCTGTGAAGTTGATGTAAACATTAACTGGTTAAAAACATGCCTGTATCAGTTAATATAAATTGCAAAAATTAGTCATTTACACATTACTTAATGTCTGGTTTCTATACTGTTCTTACCTCTAGACAACGTTTGTTATTTATACTTATTCCAACTAAGGAATAGTTTACTTTTTAATTAGAAGGTAGGTAGTTGCTTCATACTCCATAACCCCAATGTATAGACTTTATACTTCTCTAAGTAGTGTGATAGGCTTAACACCACAGATGACTTAAGAGGTGAAATGCTTTGGAAGTCAGAAAATATAAACATAATTTACTATTCACACATGTGACTGTCCCTCTCCCTAGAAGAGCTAAGTTCCCATAGATAAAATCTAATCAGGTAGTAAAAATAAATTTTACTGTATTAAAAAATATTTTCAGCAAAACAATCCAGGATGTTAAGAGGAAATATGATTTCCATCAGCTCTGGAGTTTGTTTCTTGGTAGAAACAAATTTACCCGTCTTAATACACATAACAGAGGTTGTTTTTCTAGCCTTTTCTGTCATTACATTTAACTTCCTTCCACCCCAAACTCTCTTAAACACAATTGTTTCTTACCACAACAAAAACCAATCAACACCTTCAACATTCATGAAATATGTCAGGTGTGGTAGTGCACACCTTTAGACCTAGACCTGAAGTAGAGGCAGGTAGATCTCTACTAGTTCAAGGCAGCCTGATTAATACAACCTGGGACATGTAGAAGACTATCTCCAAAAACTAAAACCTCCGCCACCACCAACAGAAAAGACCCCGAATATAGTAATTATAATTAAGGTATGTATACGTGTATAAACACACATACTTTAAGTGAACCACATCCTCAAAGAAAACTCTCTCCTTACCAAGAAGCTACTGATAACCCATAATTCCGCAGTTAGTTATCATAGTTACCGTAACAGATAATTCATACCTTTTTATTGCATTTTTCACAATGATAAGCATTTGCCCCTTCTAGTAAATCTCCTTTGACATACTGTTCCAAAGAATCAAGAAGATTTTGGTGGTTTCTAATGTCTACATTCAGAGTTGTGAAAGATTCTTCACATTCATACCTAAAAATATTTAGGAAATTATCAGAAAAGGATTTATCCTTAAGTTCGCTACAAACATCATTATAAGAAAACTAAACTTGTAATACTCAGACCACAAAACCTGTAAGTTATAGAATGTTACCAATACTGAGGCCGTTTTTAGACTGTGCTGGTCACTACATTAGGTTGATTACAAACTTTATATGCTTAGTTCTGTATCTTCATGATAAAATTGCTAGAGAACTAACATTACCCACTTGAGTAAAATGGAAATTAAGACAATCCTGCCAGGGAGGCAGAGACAGGCTGATCTCTTTAGTTCAAGATGAGCCTGTTCTAGTTTCATGACAGCCAAGAATATACAGAGAAATCCTGTCTCAGAAAAACTAACCAACCAACCAACCCAAACCAAACCAATCAACCGACCAATCAGACAGGGCTATACGGGCTTAAGCTCTTTTTTAGTCTACAATATTTTCAGGTGTGATTTGTTTTGACAGTAATTATGGACTCCATTGTATCCGTGGCAAGTGCTCAATTCTGCCATTCATAAAAGTAAACAGTATATAACAGAGTGAGCAAGTTCCAGTAAAACTTTTTAGAAATAGGTTACTGGCTAGGTTAGGTCCATGCTCTTTTATCTTTTTGACCACTCTTCTGGGCAAATCAAGTACTGTTATATTAGACATGGATTTAGTTGTTGTTCAAGCATTATGGATCTGACTTGAAGAATATGTTTTTAAAATTTCCTCTTGGCAAAAAATATCCAACACTTTACAAGACTAATAGAAACAGATAATCATCAATAAGGGTTTAATAATTTTGTCATTTGCTTCAAATTAAAGCTCTTTCAAAGGACCAAAAAGTGCCCAGGCTAGGGAAGAATATGCCCAAAGAACACAAACAACTTCTCATGTAAACTCTAAAATCATTGAAGTTCTGATTTATGTAGTACACTTCAATCACTTACTAAAAAACAAAATGCTGTATTCAGTGATAAACTAATCCCATGAGTACATAAAATAGTTTGGCTTATGTAAAAATATCATCTTTAAAAAAATTACACTGTGATCATGCTGGTTCTAACTCCACAATGTTGGACTTGAGGATGGTTTACCTTGCTGAGCCATTTCACTGGCTTTAAAATTATCAACTTGTTTTAAAAGAATTTTAATTGAAAACAATTTAAAAAATATCATTTACCGTGTGTGTGTTTGACTGTGTGTACTACCCATACACAATACATTGTCAGAGAACAACTTTGTGAAGTTGGTTCTTTACTTCTGTATCTTGCCAAACTTGAGCCTCCAAGTGACTTTTATAAGCTGAACCAAATCACTGCATCTAATCAAAAAACGTATTTTTTAAAAGTTCTGTCTAAGTTTGTATGTCTGTCATGTTGTATGTCCACAAAGGCTAGAAAAGTATGTTGGAAGCCCTGAAGTTTGAGTTCTGGTTATTTACTGCTGATATGCATCCTGGGAAATAAACTTGGGTTCTTTGGAAGAACAAGAGCATGTAACTGATGAGTGAGCTCTCCAGGGACCAGCTACTTAAAAAAAAAAAAAAAAAAAAAAAAAAAAAAGCTAACCCTTGTGCATGGGTGTTTTGCCTGCATGTATGTCTGTGTACATTGTACATGACCAGTGCCCACAGAATCCATTATAAAATTCTAAGATAAATGCCAAACTTACAAGTAATATCTCTAGTTATGTGGAAACTATTATATTACTTCCTTAGGAATACATAAAAGAACTGAAAGTATGAAATAGTAAGACATTGAAAGCAATAAAGGAAATCAAGTTATTTAACAAAACCAAAAAGTCATCCCAAAGAACTCAGATATTCACAGTTGTAGCAGTTTAACAGATACTGGCATCTTCTATTTTTATATTAGCACTAATTAAGAATTTTATTCTTGTTGGCGCAACAGTATTATATAGTGGTACTTACCTATGTGGGCAGCCTTGGCAAATCTTCTGATCAGCAAAGGAACCTCCCAAGACTTTACTTAGCATAGCTGGATGCCCTAAGGCTTTTAAAGCTTCATCTAAACTATCCACCAACGAATTAAAGAACTCTAAAGCATCATGTTGTTCACGAAGATTAACAGGCTCACCCCAAAGCCTGAGAAATGAATGGAATATTAACATGTAACAATCGCAACAATAACAAACATTTTATTTTCTAAGGTTGTGGGTAAGGCAATTACAATGACCGCATACTGCAAGCACAGAAGTAGAAAGCAATAAAAAAGCCAGCACTTTATGTTTAGACTATGAGGTGTCAGTGAGACTCACAGTAAAACTGTGCCTTAGAAATACTGATATGGTTAATAGACAGCATGGCTCTCAGAGGGACAATTGACTCAGGTAGTGTGACACACACACACACACACACACACACACACACACACACGCGCGCGCGCGCGCGCGCATTTTGAACCCAGCTGTCGAGAACATTAAAATGAAGTGGTGGATCTTACAGGGACATATGTCCATTACACCACCAAAGCCATCTGATAGGACACCAAGGTATCAGTTATTATCGTTAGTTAATAACTGATAAATAATAAATAAACAAGCTGCTCATGTATGTACAATAAGATGTCTGAATCTTGATTAATATACTTTTCGTGCTCACCTCTGAATCTAATCACAAGGAAACTGAATCTAATCACAAGGAAACAACCTAATTGTGAGGTTCACTAATACAAAGAGTAGAAAACAACAAAAGCATAAGAAGAGATAAAATACCTAGCATTGTGACTCACACCTGTATCTACTAAGGTAGCTGAGTCAAGAAGGATCCTGATTTCGAGGCCAGGCTGTACACCAGTCTCAAATAACAAAATTCAAAACACCAAAAGTAAAAACAAACAAAACAAACAAACAAACAAAAAAAAAAAACCACCAAGAAGGAGAAATATAATCAAGAAGCAAATTTCAGCATAAAAGGTAAGAAAGCAAACAGTTCTCAGAATAAATTGAACAGAATTTTTTTTTAATTTATAAAAGCCTTATAAGAGGCAAAACACAAAAGTCTGAGACTGAATTCGCTCCCAGTACTAAGTAGGGCCTTAGTTAGGATATATATAAGAAACTGCAATTGTTCTTGTTGCTGGGAATGTAAAAACCAATTCTTTATAGTGAAGGAAAAAAAATGAAGAGCCTCACTCTGCCAGAAGCAGGAGAGGAGCGGCAACCCTCTAGGACCTTCTGTCAGTTGCTAAAAGGTCCCGTGGAAGACTTAAGTTTTCCGTTGATGGGATGGGAGTTTGGGTCCTTGGACATGCTAAGTTAAGTGTAATAGTACTAGTTAACTGTATCCTCTGTACCTTGAAGCAGCACTATTTGTAGTGTTTTCTTTTTTTCTTTCCCCAAGACAGTATCTGTGTAGCCCTGGCTGTCCTGGAATTCACTTTTATAGACCCCTTGCTTCTGCTTAAAGGTATGTACCATCACTGCTTAGCAAGTGTACACCACCAAGCTAGTGTAGTGTTTCTTACTGGAGTACTGTAGCACAGTAAGTACTGAGTTAAGAAGATGAGTTTAAGTTAAAAAAAAAATACCAACCACATAAAAACCACCCACACTTATGCTGTTTATACTGTGAAACTATAGGATAACACATGTGTACCAAAATAGTTGGTGAGGCAGTCTTACCATCTACATAAATAAGTTTAAGACTGTTCTCACCAAATGATTATTAGAAAAGGAGCAAGCCTGCCCTGTAGGATATTATTCCCTCTGTTCATGGATTTTTCTCCTACGCACAAACCAGTAATGGTGGGCCACTATCACCACCATTAACAGCAGCCAATCAATGATCCCTCCCTTTCAAATGTCCCATCTTGGACTTCAACTCTTTTAAATTGACCTAAACCCTTTCTCTTGACAGGGTTAAGATTAGCAGCTGGAAACATTTCACTGTATAAGTTGAGTAAGTAATCCAGAATGATTGCTGCTAAATGAACTGATACCACAAAAGAGACAGAAAAACACGAAGATCAATTCCTCATGGAGGTGAACATGGAGGCACACCACTCTTCCAATAGCCTTGCCTATCCCCTGCACAAAAGCAAAACCACCATGCTGGAGCTGGGCAAGGTGGCACACGGCTGAAATCCCAGCACTTGAAGAGGCAGAGGCAGGCAGATCTCTTGTGAGTTCAAGGCCAGCGTGGTCTACGACAGCCAAGGTACACAGAGAAACCCTGACGGAAAACAAAACAACAAACCCATGCTGGTTTGATCAAGTCTCTGTATCTCACTGGGCACCTTAGAGAACATGCAGTGGGAAAAGAGAAAATACTACTTGTGGTATATGGTCCTCATGTGGGTCCTGATTTTGAGAAAGTATTAAGGAAAATTATTTTGAGATACTGAGGAAAGTTCAAACACTGTATTCGACATCAAGGGAGCTTTAAGAAGGACAGTAAGAGATTATGATGTTTTAAGACAGACATCAAAGAAACATTTTGAAATAATTATAGGTGAAGCTATTATCTGTGATTTCTCTCAAAATACAGGAAGGGCTATGTGTAAGACTATGACTTGACTACTGGTCAAGTTGAGTGGAAGTATGTATGAGTCCCTATGATTCTATTGTATATGCCTCAGATATTTTAAGTTATGCTTAAAATGAAAGACTAAAGGAGGCTCCAGAGATGGCTCAGCAGTTAAAAGCACGTCCTGTAGAGGGTAGAGTTCCCAGCACACACATAGCAGGTAAGAACCTTTTGCAATGCCTGTTCTAGAGGGTTCAATGTCCTATTCTGACCTCCAATGGCACCAGGCATAGATGTGGTGCATGGACACACATATAGACAAAATACACACAAAAAAAACATTTAAATGAGTAATTTTTTGATTGAATGTACCTTTAATTCCAACACTCTCGAGTCAGAGGACATCTGAGAGTGAGGCTAGTCTACTCTACAAAACAAGTTCCAGAACAGCTAGGAGTAGAGCATTGGTCTCAATATGTGGGTTATCACACCTTTTGGTAAACATATATCCTAAAAAATTATTTACAATTCATAACACAAAAATTACAATTATGAAGTAGCAACAAAAATAATTTCATGGTTGGGATCACCATAAGAAGAACTGTAACTGTAATAAAGGCTTACAGCATTAAAAAAGGTAATAACCATTGAGTAGGGAGGTGTGCAGCCGGAGGAGTTGGACTTTGAGGTTTCAAAAGCCTATACCAGGACTAGTGTCTGTTTCTCTGCCTGTTGCTTGTAGATTAGGATGTACTACTCCAGTACCATGATGATAATAGACTGATCTGAAACTAAGCAAGACCCCAATTTAATGCTTTCTTAAATAAAAGTTGCCTTAGTCATAGGGTGTTCTCACAGCAATTGAACAGTAACAAAGACAGCAAAAGAGAATAAAGAATGTTGTTCCTATATGTATGAAAATATCACATAGTATACTATAAGTCTGTTTAATTTTTAGCATGTCAAATTAACAAAATAATTTTGTCATTCCTCTCTCCATATCACAATTATGGAAAAAAAAACCTATGGACCCTTTCAAACCAAGAGAAGAAAAATCTAAGGATGGTTAAGAATATTACTTTTGCTTAAATATGTAACATTAAATACTCAACAATATCTATATTGGTTTTTAGAGACAAGTTTTCTCTATGTAGCCACGATTGTCCTGGAACTCCTCTATAGACGAGGCTGGCCTTGAACTTACAGAGATCTGCCTGCCTCTGCCTCCTGAGTGCTCAGATTAAAAGTATGCATCACCACTACCTGGCACATTTAGAGATTTTTTTTTTTTTTTGGTTTTGATAGTTTCTCTGTATGGAGCCTTGGCTCTCTTGGACTCACTTTTGTAGAGCAGGCCGGCCTTGAAATCACAGAGATCCACCTGCCTATGCTTCCCAAGTATGGAGATTAAAGGCATGCAACACCATTGCCTGGTTTATGCCATCTTAAGATATGTATATGAGTATGAGTTTTTGGATTTTGTCTTGTTTTTGTTTTTTGAGGCAGGGTTTCTTTGTGGAATGGCCCTAGCTGTCCTAGGCTTGCTTTGTAGACCAGCCTGCCTCTGCCTCCCAAGTGCTGCGATTAAAAGTATAAGCCAACACATCTGGCTTATACGTCAAATTTTTACCTGAACTGTTTCCAAAATCCTCTGGGTACATAGTACTGTAGTCGAGAAGCGGCTAAATGCCCAAAGATAACCTGAAGGTGTCTTAGAACACCAATATTGTACTCTTTCCTATCTTCTGTTTTACTCAGTGCTGGTTTGTCTTCAAATTGTTGAGGATATCCAAACACATCATCCCTGGGATCAACATTGCTCTAGAAATCAAAAAGTTATCATTAATGAGCTAATCAGAACTTTAGTCAAGTAGGTTGAGATAAATTCCAGTTAGTAAACATACATTTTAACTTTGTTTCCAAGCACCTGATTTTCAAGAGGTGTATACATTTATTAGTCTTTATTTGTGCCATTTCATATTAATGAGAATGTAGAGATTAATAGTTCTAAAACAATGAAGCTGAACTCTGTTTAACATTACATAGAAAAATCAAGCCAATTTGCAATGAAGCCCTAAAATTAGAGCTAAAACAAAACTCTTAAAAAGGAAAAATTTTCAAGACATTGTAGCTAGCAATGGTTTCTTACTATGACATCAAAAGTACAAGCAACATAACAAGTTGGATCTCAGAAAAAAAGAAACTTTTAGGTAAGCATACTGCCAAGAGAGGCAACAAATTTAGCCTGAAAGGAAAATTAAAAGTCACTTATCTGATGAGGAAGTAGAATACAGAATATAGGACTCCTTAAACCCATAAATCAAATTTCAAAATGCAAAAATCTGGCAAGGCTTTAACCCCAGCACTTAGAAGGCAAAAGCAGACAAGCTTCTATGAGTACAACATGTTCTACCTTAAATTCAACTAGAATACCTACTATGCTTAAAACTAATAGCAGGGTCTAAGTGAGTCTATATATTCATGTTTGTAACAGAAGTATTCGTAGTAGCTAAGATGAGGAAGCAATCCAAGTGTCTGTGACAGATGAAAAAGATAAACAAAATGTGCTACATACAGCCAGTGAAGTATTATCCAGCTGGCAGGAGGAGGCCCATAAGTTCCAGGTCAGTCTGCACTATTCTCAAAAAAAAAATAAAAAAATAAATAAAAAAAAGGCAAACCTAGTCAGAAAAGAGCAAACACTACATGATTCCACTTATATGAAGTACTTTAGAACAGTCAAATTTATAGGTAGAAAAACAAAGCGGTGGTCAAGGGCTGTTTTTGAAAGAGTTCGGAGGAGTTCTTTAAAAATACACTTCACTTTTACAAGATGAAAAATTGTGGATATGGTGGTAATGGTATACAAAAAAAAAGTGCAATTAATAGTATTTAGCTGTATTCAGTAACACAGTTAAGATCAGGTGTATTTTAAGACTCTGGAAAACAAGTAGTAGAGTTGAACATTGCATCATGGGCCTGGAATCCCAGCTACTTAGGAGGATTACTTGAGCCCAGGAGGTAATGGGTAACCTGGGCAACACAAGTAACATGAAAATTAACAAGGTTCAAAATCATGAGAGCTACAAAGGAAAATTTATAGTTCAGTGGACATCTTGTGTTTGAAACCTTTGATACAGAAATAGACTGTATTTAGTTCCTAACCAGGTCTGGATACAAGCTTCCCAAGCTTTGGTAAAAAGTAAAAATACGCAGTCCCCAATCCCTGGACCATCTAAGACCAGTAGGTCTGGGGAAGTGCTGTTTTAGAAACAACTTCAGCTTCCAATTTTGCTAAAGGAGAAATACCCAAAAACATTTAGTACAATGAGAATACACTCACAGGCTTCTCACTTCAGTTCCTACTACGACAAGCAAGGATAGATAAAACAATAAAAACAAAGAGGCATAGGGTAGGTACAGATTAAAACCCAACTTCAAATTGGCCTTAACTTTCACCTTTTGCTACTGCTTAAAATTTTTCACTACAAGCAGCTTAAAACTTTGTCACAGGATCAGGTAAACAGTATTTAAAGTAGAGAAAGCAAACCAAAAGCAGCAAGCACAGATAAAAGTGAAAAACATCGCCTAGTGTGGTGGAATACACTGTAATCCTATCACCTGGAAAACCGAAGAAGCTGGATACCTTCAGAGGCCAGTTTGGACAACACAACAAGACATTCTCAGAAGGAAAAAAAAAGACAGAATCAAAAATGGAGCAAAAAAGTGAATACAATTTCAAATTGCATAGCTCAAGACAATTTTTTTGTCTAATGTGGCCCAGAAAAGCCTAAAGATCAGCCATTGGTGATTTAAACTAGTCAATCATTACTTTGAAAAGGTAAGTACTTTAACTGTTGTATTGGAGATCTTCTACAGTAAGTGGTAGGCCAAGTGAGAGAGGCTACACTAACTTTCAAACATATTTTGACAGTCTAAGGAAGAAACACAATTTGCTCTTCACATTCACTGACAGCACCTGTGGCTTCACAATGGTAAATATTGGGAAGAAAATTGATCCTGCAGACAACTTGTTTATCAGTGGATTTTGATATTCTGTGCAGAGGGGTGTTGGAAGGGAATTCAGGATCAATCTCCTGTGGAAACTGATTGGTGACTAGTACTTCTCCCCTCAGTATCCAATGAGAGAACGGTATCTGCTATCAGAATTTCAAACACAGAAAACAGAAGTAATAGAAATAAAATTTACCTCATTGTCCTGCTTCTCATCCCCAGACATATCATCATCTACATCACTACCTGTGCCTTCAATTGCAAGAATACCGTTCCTGATAGACGGAATCATATAGAGTTGCTGAATCACAGAATTCATGTAACAAGTAGCACCGGCATTTTTCAGCCCTACAAATCCTTTCGGTGGGCGGGGTCCAACAGGTGGCAGGTATTCCCACTCAGTAAGTGCTTCACAAGCTGGAAAAGATACAAGTCTTATAGAACGAGCATAAGCAAATTTGTGCTTTTCAAGCTGTTAATCTGACAAAATAGCAACACTACTACCTAAGAAGCCACTGGAGGCAGGGATCTCACTTGGCAATTCTCCAACAATAAATTCTTTTAAGATAGATAGCAACCCCTGTCAATGCAGGCTCCTTCATCCACCAATCTATGATACTAGTTTGCCTGTTTTTGAGACTAGGTCTCATATAGCCAGGCTGGCCTGGAACTATCACTGTAACAGAAAGTGATCTTGAACTTAAGATCATCCTGCTTTTACCTAGCCCCAGTGCTAGGATTATAGATATGAATCACCATGCCTAATTTCTATAGTACTTACTGGGCATCAAAGCTACTGTTTTATGTATGCCAAGCAATCAAGCAGCATTCTAACAACTAAGCTACATGCCAAACTCCCACAAACACTGTTATTTTTAATCTGATGTTGCTTCAATGGCAGTCTGATATATTCAGATGAGATATCATACAGCTAACATTTCCTTGTCAGATCTGATTTTATCTGTACTATCTAGTCATTACTTACTTTTTGAAAAACATTTTTATATATATATATGTTTGTGAACAGAGGCCAGAGATATGTGTAGAACCCCTAGGATTGAAGTTACAGTATCTGTGAGATAACCATTGCGGGTGCTGGAAACCAATATTAATATCACTTGCTAGGGGGCCAGTTAAATAAATGACAATATACTGAATGAAGTGAAAGCTACATAACTAATAGATGAAAAGGTAAACCATTAACATGTTGGACAAGGAAATGACAGTAATATCAAGTGGAAAACAAAGTGAACAATAATAGAGAGAAGGGAACAGCAGTTAAGAGCATTGCCTGTTCTTCTAGAGGAACTGAAGACACAGAGAAGATGAGAATAAACATGAATGACGGTAATAATTATAGCTAACTAAAAGGCCAAGGAAACAGATGGGGAGAAATGTACTTTTTAGTATATAATCTCTTTAGCACTTATTTGCTTTCAGTTAAAGTTGCCTTGCTCACTGTGTTTAATCACAGTGATAAAAAATTAATACAAACTGGTTGGATTCAAACTCACAGCAACCTTTCAAGGTACTGGGATTACAGGTGTGTATTCCAAACTCAATTTATACTTAAATGCCACCCCCTCTGGCTCCAGACAGTGTTTCTTTATGTAGCCTTGGTTGATCTGAGCTTGCTTTGTAAACCAGCCTAGACTTAGAACTCATATAGATCCACCTGCCCCTGCCTCCTCAAGTGCTGGGATTAAAGGCTTGAGTCACCACCCCTGAAAAAAATTTTAACATGCAAATATATTACTAAAAAAAAGAAAAAGAAAAAACAAAACAAACCCTCCCCATTAAGCTAAAAATTTCTTTACCTCATCACATTTATATTTCCTAGAACATAATGAGAACTTGAAAGAAATGTGAAGCCACTTTTCTGGGAGGGGCTGAATTCTGTGTCAAGAGAGTTAGGGTTTGGTTGCAATTACTGAGGCTCCTGACTTAATAAGCAGATAGGCTGTATTTCACATTTGAAAGATTTACATTTAACTTACAAAATACTTTGCATGTATGTTCTCTTATCTGCTAAAAGTCTTAAGACTAGTTGCTAACAAAACTATGGCTTAAAGATGTTTATAAAAAGAACAAACAGAATCTAAAAACAGAACCATTACTATAACCTTATGTTTGAAGTACTTACTAGTTATTGCTGTACCAATATAATACATTTCAGTCAAAGAATCTACTATCTGTTTGAGGTTTCTCACACAGCCAACAGCTAATGCTACTAGTAACTCAAAACCAGCATTAATCGTAGATGGTGAGCCACAGACAGGAATGGCCTGTTCAGCTGGGAGTTCTCCATTTCTCATATATTGCAGGTAAACATTAGATGCAGGAAAGATGAAATCATCGATTAATTCCTAAACAGATGAAAAGAGAAATATTTTAGGATTTCACACTTTCTTTTATCATAGAAAATGTATGTGGGCTTTTTAGAGAAAATACTCCACTTTTAAACACTACTTACAAACACACCTAATTTGTTATTTATTTGTTTTTAGGTATTAAGACATAATTGCTTAGTACCTAGCAATTTATATTTTACATTTACCTTTTTTTTGGTTGACAAGAGGCTCTATGTAACCCTAGCTGTCCTTGAACTCAAAAAGATCCTTGTGCCCACTTCTATTTTACATTTACCTTAAAAATCAAATTGCTATCAATATAAGCCAATTTTGAATAGATAAAATTATACTAAAATGACATATTTTTAGTCTGAATTACCCTGTTAAAAAAACTTATCAAAGACTGGTATGTATGATGCAGTTTTACAAAACACAGGTAGCCAGGTATGGTCGTGCAAGCTTTTAATACTAGTATTTAGGAGTCATAAGTAGGTAGATGTTTGTGAATTCCAGTACAGGCAAAACTATATAGAGACTGTCTTAAAAAAAAGAAACAAACCAAAATAAAACAATAGCATGATTCATTTAAATAGGCTTAGGAACAGTTTAGATCTTTCAAAAAATTAACACCAAATACTGACATTTTATATGCATATAGTACCCAGAAACATCAACAGCTACTGGAACACAACTGCTCTATATTATATGAACAAATATTGTAACCTTAGTGAAGATTCTTTTTTTTTTTAAATATTTTATTATGTACACAGTGTTCTGTCTGCAAGTACATCTGCAGGGCAGAAGAGGGCACCAGATCTCATTATAGATGGTTGTGAACCACCATGTGGTTGCTGGGAATTGAACGCAGAACCTCTGGAAGATTCTTAAAGGCAGGTTTTTTTAAATTATTAAAGTAAATTTTAATATAAATTCTATTACCATTTATTCACTTTATATCACTGCTGTAGCCCTACCCTTGTTCCCTCCCCTCATCTCTTTCCATGAGTCTTCCCCAGTCCACTGATATTGGAGAACACCCTCCCCTTCCATCTTGACCCTAGCCTATCAGGTCTCATCAGGACTGTCTTTCCTAGCCTTCTTATGTGGCCTGGGCCCTCATGGGGAGGTGATCAAAGAGCCAGCCACTGAGTTCATGACAGAGACAGTCCCTGCTCCACTTACTAGTAGGGAGCCAAATTGGAGACTGAGCTGGAAGGGGCTACCTCTGTACAGAAGGTCTAGGTTATCTCCATGAATGGTCCTTGGTTGGAGTATCAGTCTCAGAAAGATCCCTAAGCCCAGATTTTTTTGGTTCTGTTGTTCTCTTTGTAAAAGGTCAAAATAACACAAAGACCTAATATTGTTTAGAATCAACAACAAACTTACTTTAATGAGATTAGCACCTCCCTTTTCACAACCAATATGAAACTTTTTCTCAGGAGTCTGAAAAGCCAGTAACTCTTTTGTAACCCCAAGGTGTCCTTCAAGGATTGTTTCTTCTACACCTGTTTCACCTGTTCTTTTAACATCATCCTGCCAAAGGAAAAAAAATGTAAATGCCTAACTTATGGAAAGGAGAAATCTGAACAAGAAAGCTAAAGGATGTGCGACAATTCCTCCAAATCTTTCCAGTCAAGTTAAAATTATTTTGACATTTCAATACACATGTTTTACAGACTAATAGAAGAAATGCTAATCTGAATGCTGAAAAGATTTGGCTGTGAAATGTACCTCAATAGAATCCTATGCCTGAATACTTGGTCCCTAGATGGGGGTGCTGTGTGAAACACCTAAGAAAACTCCAGGAGGGGGAATTTTCCTGAAGGAAATACACTAATTACTAGAAAGGCGTGTTTGTTGGCTTTGAGCTTTGGCCTCACGTCCTGTTTACTCTCATTCAATGTGAATGACCAGCTTCCTGTTTCTGCTGTCATACCTTTCTCTACATGATGGCCTTTAAACTACTTCTCACTCGCTTTTGTTGGGATGTTTTATCATAGTAATCAATATAACTATAGATATCCTCAGAAATAAGTCTTCATATGTCTTTATATTCTACTATTTTTTGTAGGTGGGAACAACCAGCATTTCTTTAAAATGACAACTTGCTGATAGGCAAAAAAGCCAACACTGCAGCTAAAATTTAGTATGACAACTTCATACTTTACAAACACCAACAAGGCCTCCCTATGTAGCCTTGAACTCAGAAATGAGGGGAAAAGCTTGTACCACCATGTTTATCTTAAGCATAGCTCTTCTGTAAGTGGTAATGTATTCACTCAGTAAAATTCAACCCAACAATGCAATGTATGTTCTTTGGTTCCGCTTTAAGTTTGGAGTTCACTTCACCAAAATGTTCTAAACTATGAATCATTTATTAAAGAAGCATTATTTCTAATAATATAAACGAACATAGTATTAACTGTGACTTACCCTAATTCTTTTAAGCCAATCAATTTCATTATTGAGAAGAACTTCAGCATTGGGAACATTAATGTTACTGTTGTAAGCATAGTTAAGAAGGTGCCTTAAAAGAGTAAAGTAGTCGCCTGAATGTTTAGCCCTCTCTCTCGCTGTGCTCTGAAAATGATAAAATACATTATGATGATTCAGTATGTTCATGCTTGGAATTCCCTTGTCCCGAGTTAACAGTATGTTTTATTAAGTATATACTGTCCTGATACAACTAAACCCACAAATTCTTGAATAGCCATCCCCTTGTTGAAGGAATTATTATACTGGTAAACATTTTTAATTTAAGGCTCTTACCCCCAAGACAGTAAAGAGCAGAGTAATGAAGAAAAGTAGAGGCCTGTGTCCCATGCAACATCTGGTGCACATTAAGAAAAATTGTTCCTGTGCCACTTGGCGAACATTTCTGAAATGGAAACAATTTACATTTAATATATTGTTTTTCTCTTGGGAAGGGGAGGATATATTAAGAACATAAATACAATAACATACAGACATGAGACCTTACTATTTATTTCATGCTCAAGGCTATGACTTCAATACTGTCACTACAGAGGTTGAGTACTTTTTATTCTAACCTTTATCTAAAAATTCTTAATAATCTATAGCAAACCTCAAACACCTACCAGCCCTCTCCCACAGAATTTTTATCCAATTGTACTTCAGAGGAGGGGCCAGTGTGAATTACACTAAGAAAGGATACTGCTGCAGGTGTTCCTTATGCTGCAGTATTGATCCAAAAGCATGTTGCCCAGATGAGGATGATCAGTATCACCTGGGAACCTGTTAGACATGCCAACTCTCAAATCTTAAGAGAAATGTTAGTAGGCCTGGCCAAGAATGTGTTAATAAGTCTTTCAAATGATTCTGACATTCTCTAAGGACAGAAAAACCACTGAATTTATACAACAATTCCTCTAAGTTGACTCATGACAGCAATTTTAGCTAACCATTATGAATCAATCTTTTTCAGCAGGGCTTACATACTACAAGACATTCACTAGAATAAATTCTTCAACTGCAAGGGGACAGAAACATCTTGTTTTGACATGGTGATTCTACAACCTCAGAGTGTCTGAGAAATAGTCTATGTTCAAGAACAAGTTATAATTAAATCAATGACAATTAAACTTTCATATATAAGCCTAAATCTAAGATTTTTTTTTAAATTATGGAATGATTAAATGGTAATGCTTAGGCAAAATGTAAATTCTCAGGTTTAAAATATGAAGCACTTCTGGTCCCAAGTACCTAAGAAAGGGAGATTTACCCATTTATTAATAGGAAAAAGAAAAAAACCCCACATACCTTAAAAAAAAAAGTTGACAACTGAATCTTGGTACTCAAACTCTTGGTATGTTTCTTTTATTATTACAACCAAGATAAAAACTAAAATGAGATGAAGTACTTCCTGTTGTGGATGTATTGGTTTATGATATGAAAAATATTTTTGGTGAAATTTCAAGGTGAGGGTTTTAGTTTGTGCACAACTATTAAGTGTCTTGTGCAGAACTTGGTCTTTGTCAGATGGAATTTTAGTTGAATCCTGAGGACTCTGAGACAGCCCAGAGTAAGAAGGAGCTACTTGGAGGAGGGCACTTGCTGCTTGTTTGTCCTGCTGCTGCATTTGCTGTTTGCTAATTTGCCAGTTACCTGGACTTCTGGATGACTAGTATTGATTAGCATTGCCCTCCAAAAGAATCCTACGACCCTACCCAGCAGAAAGCAAAAGAGAGAACTCCGTCCCGACACCACTAACCTTCTTTCCCTCCCTACCCAGTGTTGGTTTGGAAGAGAGGTAGAAGTGTTTATTAACCCTAAATAAAGTAGGTTTGCTACAAAAACAAAAAAAAGTCAACAGCTTCCTATAGTACTTTGACTATCTACAAGTTTCAAAAAACATGATTAAATTGGGCCCATGATAGCTCAGAGGTAAACCTGGGCCAAGAATTCCAACCAGTACCACAAAAATCTGACTACCACCTACCTACACACCAATAGTTGTGACTTACACACTGGGAGCTTTATTAACAGAAAAGCAAAAAACCTATTACACTAAATTCCTTTTAATCTAGATTTGAAAACTTGCTAATTGGAGGATTTTGAAAGCAAAATCAAGGGAGCAAAAAACCAAAATCTGCTACTTTCTAGGTTTGTCCTCAGTAAAAGTCTTGATCTATCATCTTTCCTCCTTTTACCACCACCACCACCCAAATGCATTATTAAATGGAACTACAATGATTCATCCTATTCTTCATTTCCATGCACAGAGCTGTCCAAAGAGGTAACAAGCTTTCTCCTATTCTGCATGTTTGTAAACCATGAAAAAGAGAGATTTTTTTTCTTTTTTTTGTTTTTGTTTTTCAGGTCTCACCGTATATCCCTAGGTGTCCTGGAACTTACTCTGTAGCCCATGCAGGCCTCAAACTCACAGACCTAACCTAACTTGCTGGAATTAAAGGCATGTGTCACCACAGCCCAGCTGAAAGAATTTAATGGGCCAGACTGGCTGTTTTCAAGGAAATCACTCAAGGTTCTTTTCTGATCAGTAAAGATCCACCTTCATAATCTACTTAAGTGTGTTGTCAGGAGTAGGAAGAATGTACCTGACCCACTAGCGAGATCAATTAAGTTTTGTGGGGTTTCTCGTTTCTTTGTTTTGCCTTTTGTTTTTAAAGACAGAGTTTCTCTGTATAAGCTTGGCAAGTCCTGTAACTAGCTCTGTAGATGAGGTTGGCTTTAAACTCAGATCTGACTGCTGTTGCCTCCAGCTTACCCCCATGCTGGGATTAGAGGTGTGTGCTGACTCAACAACCACCATTCAGCTGTATTTGTGTGTGTGTTGTGTTTTAAAGACATGGCCTTGCTATGTAGCTCTGATTGTCACTGGAACATTTAAACCAGCCTAACCTCAAAATCACAGGGGTGCCCCTGCCTCCAGAGTGCTGGGATTAAAGGTGTGTTCCACGATGCCTGGCTTAATTAATTTTTATAATGTGAAGATCAGCACTACATTAGACGGCTATAAAAGAATGGGAAACATTTTCTACCAATGTAAATGCCTTAAATTTGAATAACTTGTATAAAAGCAGCCTGAAACAACATCAGTGATACTGATTAAATAGTCTTGAAATAGAAAAATAAGGGATTATAACCAATTGATCTTTAGTATAAAATTCACAAGTTCCAATGGCAGCCCTTTTATAAATTTCATATTAACAGTTGACACAAGACAGGCTAATATCCTACTGATTTTTGTAGGCTAAAACCAAACAAATTTAAGTTAGGGAAAAATTATTTTTTATTATTAGTTACAATTTATTAACTCTGTATACCAGCTTTATCACACTCCCTCATTCCCTCCCAAACCCTTCCTCCCTCCCTCATCTCTTCTCTGCCCCTTTCCAAGTCCACTGATTGGGAAGACCTCCTCCCCTTTCATCTGACCCTGTTTTATCAGGGTATCTTCAGGACTGGATGGAAAGTCCTCCTCTGTGGCCTAGCAGGACTGCTCCTCACTTAGAGGGTGGGGAGGTCAAAGAGCCTACCATTTGAGTTCATGTCAGAAATAGTCCCTGTTCCCCTTACTGTGGGAAACCAATTGGTTACTAAGCTACCAGGGGCTTCATCAGAACACAGGTTCTAGGTTATATCCATACATGGTCCTTGGTTGAATGTCAGTCTCAGAAAAAGACCCCTGTGCCCAGATATATTTGGTCCTTGTGGAGCAACTATCCTTTCCACATCATACTAACTCCCCTTCTTTCATATGATTTCCTGCACTCTGCAGAAGGTTTGGTTATGAGTCCTAGTATCTGCTTTGATACACTGCTAGGGCAAAAATTATTAAGCGAAATTTTCCTCAACATTAATGCAGCATGCAGAGTGAGTGCTGCGATATCTTGTGCTAACATAAATTTGACTCTTACAAAAATAGGATCAAGTTTTTTTTTTTAAATTAAAAAGAAACTTACTTGCTGTGACAGTGCAATAGTAAGTCAATAATAAATGTCTGCCAAGCTTTTTCTTTACTTAGAGCATCTAAGGCTGTTGGGATCAAGGCGAAACACAATGTCATCACTTCCAATGCTTCACAGCAAACCTGTTCATCTTCAAGATCTGGCTCATTGCCTGCATTGGTCTGTAAGATTATAATTGAAAACAAATTACTTAAAGACGCTTTTAAAGAAAATGTAACAAAAGTGTAAGGGAAACCTTCTGGCTGGTGAATGGAGGAAAATAGGGAAGGGGAAGGAAAAACAAATTTTGTTTGAAAAGTACAATAAAAAAAAAACCCAATTCTTTTTAAGTAATTTTAGAAAGTGTTTAAAAATTACCTGCTTAAGCTACTTGATCCTTCTCCTTACTCATATTAAGAGGTATTTTGTAATAGTTTGGAAACAACTATAATAGAAAATAAAGTCTAAGGCTAATACTTTGTTATGACATGAAAGGGGTTGAAGACATAAACTGAGCATATATGTCATTAAAAACTATGTAGTAAGAAGCTCCTGACCTTCTGAGTTGTGCACTTCTGAACTAACAACCAACCATAGGTGTGTTAAAACAAATCCACTATAATAAATTGTTTTTATTAAAACAATCACATCAGACAATTGCTTAGTAAGGGTTTTATAATTTTAATGCCAAATATGCTGTAACTTTATTGAAAAGTCAGTATGTGCTATAGTAATGCGACTGAAATAGGCTTTCAATAAATATACCAGACAGGCACTATACCAAACATACAATGGGAACATAGAAATAGTAATAAGGATGTATGTTCAATGTGAAGGGGATGCTGGACTGATCAAGTTTTCCTTAAGAAGGAAGCAGTGTGAGCTGGAGAGGTGACTCGGTGGTTAAGAGCACTGTTGCCCTTATGGAAGAAACAGGTTCAATTCATAGCAAGTGCATGGTGACTTTGAACTACCTGTAACTCTGGTACCAGAGGATCTAATCCCCAATTCTGACATCTGAGGGCACCAGGTCTTGGTACACATACATGCATATGGGCAAAACACATTCATAAAAAAGAAGATAAATGAAACTTAAAAAATATAACTTACATAGAACTGAAAGATAACAGAAAAAATTTAGAAGAAGCAAAATTTTGAGATAGTCTGACTTCAGTGAAATGGGAAACATCTATCTATTCATTTTTGAGACAATATTTCTCTGTGCAGTCCTCTATAACTCAAAGCCCAGGCTGGCCTCGAAATCAAGAAATCCACCGGACTCTGCCTACCAAATGCTGGGATTAGAAATGTGCACCACAATAACATGACAAATTTATTTTCATTTTATATGCATTGGTTATGTATGTATGTATGTATGCCTGCATGCATGTCTGTATGAAGGTGTCAGAGTTATAGACAGTTGTGAGCTGCCATGTGGGAGCTGGGAATTGAACCCAGGTCCTCAGGAAGAACAGTTTGTGCTCCTAACCTGAGCCATCGCTCTAGCCCCTTTTCTTTTTAAAGCAGCCTCAAAACAACATTAATTTTATTTTCGAAATAAATCTTTACTCAACTATAGCTTCAATTAGCAAGAGATTAGATTTTTAAAGATGAATACATTAGAAGTGTATCCACATGCATAATTAACTAACATTTATAAATACAGGATATATTTCACAATTTTACCTTCTCATAAACTTTTGTGACTTCATTTGGGCTGAATACCAGTTGTAATGCCCCACATCCTGATGTCCAAATAATGTTTTGTATAGCTCTAATTACACATATGTCAGGCATATACCTTGAAGCCTATAAAATAATGATTAATTAAAACTGTGATAAAAATGTTGACAACCACAAAAAAAAAAAAAAAAAAAAAAAGACAACCATTGCACTCCCAGGCATTTACCACAATAGAAAAGAAAGTTCAAATAATGGTATAAATTTCCCATAGCAATTTTATTCATACTTAAAAAACGAAAAAATCAAGTGAAATACATAACAATTCATGGAATAATCATAGTGAGATACGTTTTATTATATACGATGAATTTATTTATGTGTGTTTGAGTATATAGATATGCATGCAAAACTAGCTAGGTAGGTTTTTGAGACAGGGTCTCACTATGCAGCTTTGGATGTCATGGAACTCACTCTGAAGATGAGGCTGAACTAGAACTCAAGAGAGATCTGCTTGCCTCTGCCACCCTAGTGATAGGAGCAAAAAAATGTATGCCACCATGACTGCTTTATAATGGGATACTATTTAACACACACACACAAAAAGAAAAAAAAAAAAGAAATACTGAGCCTTAAACACCAACAATTTAAAAACTCATTCAATTGTTTATTTCTTGAGACACGGTCTTACAAACTGGCCTTCAATTTATTATCCTTTTGATTCAATCTCCTGTGTATTGGGATTACAGGCACATGGTCCAACTGAATAAAACTTAAGAAAATGAACTCGTGTTTTATGTGGTAATAGAGCTTAAGGAGAGAATGGACTACAAATAAACCATATGGAAGAGTTACAGAAACATCCTGTCTTAGGGATACTGTGGATGTTTTGATTTATGATACGTAACAAGTTTTTGGTAAAATGTGGATTTGGGGATTCTAGTTTGCTCACAACTTCTTTCCCTCCTACCATGTGTTTGGGGTGTTGGAAGAGATATAGAAGAAGCATTTAATAACCCCAAATAAAGAAGGCTTGTTAAAAGAACAGAGTCAACAGGTATGAAATCTTCGATTTAACATTGAGTTCGAATAGCACAAAAAATATTGTACAGTGTTTTTATGTGTGTGTTGTATAGAATTGTACACTGAGTGAAAAAGTATGTATACACTAAGAATTTTATTATACATTAGAAAAACGACTAAACTTGCAACAGTAAAATGAGTGAATTGAAAACTTTGGGGTTGGAGAGATGGCTCAGTGGTTAGGAGTACTGGCTACTCTTCCAAAGGAGCCTGAGTTCAATTCCCAGTATCCACACATGGCAGCTCAGAACCATCTGGAGCTAAAGTTCTAGGACGTCCAAATGCCCTCTTCTTATCTCCAAGGGCATCAGGCATGTAAGTTGTACAAAGACATAGTAAATATAGGCAAAACACACATAATTTAAAAAAATTTTAAATTGTACAGTAACATTCATGACACATAATACATTGTTCATCAGAAATATATGACTAACCTCATCAGATATTTGCTGAGCAAGACGAACAGACACATTTCTAAGCATGCATTCAGATGATGGGTTAGGAATGCTCTGAAGGGCACTCTGTAGCACCACTGCTTGATCATGAGTTACTTGGTTGACCTAAAAAAAAAGTTACTCATTTTATTTGCGTATTCTGCATATGACTTGATCCAATTATGTGTACCTCACTCACCAACATTCCCTTCAAATGTTTTCTTTCCACATTAACACCTTTCTCCACAATCCCCTATTCTAGATTAGATTAATCTGTCAATTTACAAACAGATCAAATTCAGTCTCATCTATAGATGTAGTAAGTCATGACAGGTATTTTACTTGTGCACAGTTTGGGCAGACCCTGCTTATAATCTCCAGTTAACAAATTCTTCTTTGAAAACTAAGACTATAGAAATTAATAAAACATTAAAAAGATAGCAGTACTGTTGATAGTATACTAAGTGTTTTAATCAATGAGAAACAGATAATGTAGTTAAGATAAATAATTCTGATTATCTTTCTGCTGTGGCTTCTTTCTCTGTATTATGGCACTAAATGCAGAACTCTCTACCTAGGTACAGTCCCCTGCTCTGTGTCTGACTTCATCTGGAAAGTGTCTTTAGACAGACTCCCCTAGCTACACTTGATATATGTTGGCCCACACAGCTCCCTGATGGCTAGTCCTCTTCTAGGCCTCTATGTTAATTAAGCACCAACATTCTACTTTTATGTTAATTAAGTATTGACATTCTGCTCTTACAAGGGAGAGTGCTGTACAATACAAATGAAGCATCCTTGAAGTCCATAGTTCCAACCAATTATGTAAACTTATTCTTGGAGACTCCCAACCACTTCCCTAGGGGTATATAGCCTTTGTTTTCTCAGATTAAATTTGAATAAACCATCAGCTGTTCCCAGGTGTGTGATCCCTGCATGGCTCTCAAAGGCCAGCTTCTCCAGCCCCTCCAGCCTTTGTGGTCTGCTGGGAGGCAGCCCCAAGGCAGGAGGAGAACCACAGTTCAGTTCTTGGATTAAAAATGTGCCTACCAGTGCGCTACCACACCTGGCCTAAAATACTAACTTTTCATTTTGCTTTTAATTGGCAAAAAATATTTTACATACCTTAGTACCTACAGCTGGAAAATGGCATGGTCTCTAAAGTATTATAAAAAAGATACAAAAAGGACGCACCTTATTGGCTTGTGTGTACTGTATACTTCATTAAAATCTAATTTTGTCCTATGATGTGATACAGGGTCTCAGATAAAGCTCAGGAGCGCTACACTCTTAGCTTTCTTTCTACTTTGGCCTTCCAAGTGCTGGGATTACAAGTAAGAATCATCACTTCCAAAAAGAACTTTTCCTTCCTTTTAAGGTACAAAAAATTCCTTTAAAAACTCTTAATTCTGAAATGGACTATAATAAAAAACAGTATGCTATTTTATTCATTTTTATCTTTTATTGAAAAGCTTGACCCTTTTCTTTTAGGTCTGATATTATGTAGACTAGGCTGTTCTTGAACTGGTGATCCTTTTGTCTTAGAATGTTGAGATTACAAGTATCCACCATGCCTGGCTGCCTAAGATATGAAAGAACAAACTAATACAAGTAAAGTCAGGTGCGGTGGAACAAGCCAACACTCTGAGAGGCAGAGGCAGGAGGATCTGTGTGAGTTTGAGGAAAGCCTGATCTACAAAGCAATTCCAGAACAGCCAAAGCTACACAGAGAAACCCTGTCCAGAAAAATGAAAAAATATAGCACAATTATTGGAAGCTGGAGAGATTGCTCAGTGGTTAGGAGCACTGGCTCTTCTTCCACAGGACCTCCGCTCAATTCCAAGCACCCACACAACAGCTCACATCTATTATTCCAGTTCAAGGGGATCAGACGCCCTAACACAGTCATAGTGCAGGCAGAGCACTAATGTACATAAAATTAAATAATTTTTTTTAGAAAAGAAAATACAATCATCTCCCAAGATGACCATTATTCTGCCTCAACTACTGTCAATTATATTCCCTCCTCTCACTTTCCCTTTCCATTGCCCTTTAGGATTGATAGTAGGCAAACTGTGGGTACCATAACACTTCATTTATACCTGGATGTGGTGGTACACAATTTAAATCCCAGCACTTGGGAGGTAGAGGCAGATAGATCTCTCTGAGCTCAAGGCCAGCCTGGTAAACATAGTTCCAGGACAGCCAGAACAATTCAAAGAAACCCTGTCTTGAAAAACAAATCAAAGAGTAAAAACAACACCCCTCTAACTAAAAAATTAAATTAAAAATTATGATTAAAAAAGCAACACTATTATAAATTATTTTGAAAACTAGCTCGGAAATAAAAAGGTTCTTCTATTAAATGTTACAGTATTATCATATGTAAAGCAATCACACATTAGAGGAGAGGCTGCTATCGAAAAGTAGATGAAGAAAATACTTATTTTACAAAACAAACAGCTGGAGAGATGACTCAAAGGTTAAATGTCTGCTCTTCTAGAGGTTCTGAGTTTAATTCCCTCTTCCAGCATGCAAGTGACCTACAGACAACACTCATAACAAACTAAGTAATTTTTGAAGAAAATTTCTTCCTTGAGACTTTTATTGTTAAAGAGAGGGTCCTCATTCTCTAGCCCAGGCATGCCTTAACTGCTGGGAACCCTGCAGGATCCCAAATTTTGTCTTCTTTGAGTAATTAATAAATTTTGCATAGTGGCCTTTAACTAGACATTAAACTCTATCTTATCTTGAGAACTTCAGCAAAATGAACTGAAGATGTCATCTAGGCAAATAGACAACTACTTCGTAATTCATTGGAGTTTAAATGAATGAAGATGGGAAAGAAAAATGGTAAAAGACGAAAACAGTAGCTGGAAAGATGGCTCAGAGGTTAACAGCACCAACTACTCTTCCAGACGTACTGAATTCAATTCCCAGCATGTTTGGGGGCTCACAAACATCTGTAATGAGATTCGGTGGCCTCTTCTGGTGGGAGGTGTATTTGCAAACAGAACATTGTATACATAATAAATAAATGAATCTTAAATAAATAAATCTTTAAAAAAAGACTACAATACAAGTAAGAAATTCATTCATGTGGAGATTTTCTGGTTTACAATAACTGACTGCAAAACTCAAGTAGTCAGAACTGCCCTCTTAAATTAGTAGCAGAAAAGCCAGTGTACAGTGTGTACTTTTAATACAAATATAGACTAGTAAGGGAAAATTCTTTTAAAAAGATAGCCAAAGCTGAATTCTAAACTTTAGAATCTCTAAGAAAATTCTTATCTACTATTAGTATTAGTCTGTATTTACCGATGTCATGGAATTCACGCCTTCTACACTTGGCTGACAAGCTTCTGCTACAGCTCGAACATGGCCATAGCCGATGGCAGTTAGTAACAGTTTGGCTATTTTAAGAGCATTGAGGTAGGCACCCCTTCGAGTTTCCATATCTGCATTTGGTAGGAAGTTATTTCTGGTTAGCATACTCAGGACAAGGGGCAGACCACCACTTTTCAAGAAGTGAAACTGAAAATCAGAGGAATCATCAGCCAAAGGTGCACCAGCAGGCATTAACAAGGCATAGACTACCTGAAAATACAAAGGGGAGGAAGAAAAGAGAAGGACATTATTAAAAGGGATTTAAAATACAACCTCCATTTCAGCATCAAGACTGCTAAGACATTACTGATGATTTCAAGACTAACTTCTTATAATCTTATACACACCCTTCATAGTATTATATCAAAAATGAATTTAAAAAAAGAACTAAATTCAAAATAAAAAACAAAAACTTTTAAACTAACCTCTGTTAGGTACAGCACTTGTGATGCTGAAGGACCAAAGAAGAGTGAGTCAAGAGACGGACTAAGGCTGCTTTCTCCAAGTTTAGCATGGTCCAAACAAATAGCTCTTAATTTTTCTATTGTTGTACTATCTGTAAAAGAGAGAGGCATATAAAGCACAGTTCACATTTATAGCACTTGCAGCATTTTCAAGAGCATGAAACAGCGAACAATTCACTTGAGCTACACATTGTTGAACCTCTGTAACACAGTACCATACTTGGTTGACTTAAAAAAGCAAACAAATGAGAAACAAAACATCAACCATGGCCTTTAATCACTCAGCCTAAACAAAAGAGAACAGTCTCTCATCCAGGAGCCTCCAGTCAAAATGCGCTATTCAGCTGTAGGAGACTGATGTAAACAAACCAACAAAACTTCCAAAGAAGTAACAGCAACAGTTCTTACCCCTAAATTTGTTTGTCTTAGGACAGTACATATCATCTAGTTTGTTTCACTGAGAGACATCATGGTACTCAAGAAACAGAACCTAAAAAAAAAAAAATCACACACACACAAAAAACAGAGCTGGGCACTGTGGCACACACACACACCTTTAATATCAGTGCAGAGGCTGGCATGTCTCTGTGAGTTCAAAGCCTGGTCTACATACTAAAATCTAGGACATCCGCAGGTACATCCTTTTGAGACAGTAAATCCTGTCTCAAAACAAAAACCAAACAGAAACAAACAAAAAAGGAAAAAGCCTCGAATATAGGATGGAACAAAAAAGTAGAAGGAATAAATGAGATCAAGTGAGATGATTCAGTAGGTAAATAAAATGTCCTTACCAAACTGGTGGGTAACTTGAGCTCAATTCCCTGAACCACATGGTGGAAAAAGGAAATTGATTCCAGAGGTTATCCTCTGACCTCCACACAAACACTGTGGTATCCACAGAAAAAAATGAATATATAATGCAACAAATGTCTAAGAAGAAAAAAAAGTTCACAGCCAAATATGGTAATGCATGCAGTTAGTCCCAGTTCCTAGTAGACAGTCAATCAAGGCAGGCAACCCAAGTCCAGCCTAATCTACATAGCAAGTTCCAGGTCAGCCAAGGGAAAAAAAAATATATGTGTGTGTGTGTGTGTGTATGTATGTATGTATGTATGTATGTATGTATGTATGTATGTATGTATGTGTATATATATATATATATATATATGGAAGCAATGAATTTTAATGATACTGGCTTATAATTTATCTATCTGAGGGGTCTGAACCAAAGTATTGCGCTGTGGCAATTCCAGGTCTAAAACATATGTAGTCCTAAAAAATATAAGACCCCGATCATATATAAACTTTTTACTATAAAATATAGGCATCAAAATATCCATTCATAATCTTGGCATCAATAGATGGCCATGGTCTTGAGTTATTTACTTATTTTTTTAGAAGATGAAGCAGTTTTATTAAAGCTTAAAGAAAAACCACAAGGCAGGTAAGCTGTAAAGCCTTAGCAGCTTCCTGGAGGAGGCAAATGAAGAGGGAAAGTCATGCTGACATTTAGGCTGGCAAAGAGGTCAGACGTTATAAAACAAGAGGTTACATTACAGAGAAGAAAGTACTAGGGGAAGGGGGGGGTGGGAAGAGGGAGCCCAAATGTTAAGGAAAGCATGTTCAGAAAAGAAGTAAATGAAATTTAAGCTTTACTGAGAAATTCAGAAAAGTGAGCAGGCTTCCAATCATGTGGTCTGAAAGCTTCTGCCCTAGGTTATTTTTTTTCCTTGTCTCTTTAAAAGAGACAATAAGTCCAAGCAATTATAAAATTACAGCAATACATTATTTTAAAAAGTAAAATCAGCCAAGCATGGTGGTATTACCCTCTGTGAATTCTAAGCCACATAGTAAGACCATCTCAGAGAACGAGTATGTGTGTACATGTGCCAGAGTCAGACAGACAAGCTGACAATGAATAAAAAAAAAACAAACTTACAATAGACTGGCATATTTAAAAATATTCTTTACATTAAACCCCTGGAAGAAGGTAGCTCTGAGAAAAAACAACTCATTCATCTTGGTAAAGTAATAGTTTAAACAAGCATTGGCCATTTCAAGTTTCAACACTATAGTTTTATTTTAAAAAGTTAGGTTAATAATTTAGTGTGTGGGTACACATGTAAGCTGTGTTGAATGCACACATGGCGCAGCTCACATGTGGAAGTCTCAGTACAACTTTGGGAGACAGATAACTCATTTTATGTGGGTTCAGGGAATTAAATTCAGGTTATAAGGCTTGTGCAGTACCATTAAGTCATATGGTCCAGACTTAGCTATTTTAATTAAGTGTGAAGAATAAAGAAGCAACCTATATGATTTGTTTGTTTGGGTTTCTTTTTTTTTTTTTTGCCTAAACTTCCTGGCCAGACAATGTCTCCATGTGGTGACAGTAAGTTCAAATCACAAACACAAGGCATTGCTGTTTTTTATTTTTAAAATATGATGTCAAAGTGGAATCTGCATACATAAAACAGTAACTGTCACCAACAGGTGAGGACTGAATTAAATTGAGGAGTCTAAGCTGGCAATCTATTTCATAAATTTATTCTGTCACCCACAGGAAAAAGAAAGCAAGAAAGATGAGAACAATGTGTGTCTATTAGAACAAGGTGTTTATTTTAGAAAACAAGAGTTAAGTGAAACCCAAGATAGCTTCAAATATTATGTGGACCAATTAAATATGATATATTGAGCTAACAATATGAAAAAGAAAAAGCCAATACTATAGACCTGTCAATAAATTATTCAAGGTGTAGTGAGAGGGAACAAAAAATAAATTGTCTATACGTTGGCCCACTCAAATGTTAATAGAAGACCAGAAAGAAAGCGTGAGTAAACGTTACTCAAATCTTGGGAGTTTTCTTGTTTTTAAATACAATATACTTTGTGTTTTTACTACTCTCCCAACTTCATCTATATCCCTACCTTCCTATTTGTTCTTTAAAAAGAAAAAGAGAACAATCATGAAACCAGTAAGGTGGGCCTATTGATTCCCCCAGCACTTGGGAGGCAGAGGCAGGCAGATCTCTGGGAGTTCAAGGCTAGCCTGGTTTACAGGGTGAATTTCAGGACTACGGGGCCTATATAGAGACCCTGTTTAGAAAACATGCTTCCCACCAAAAAGGAAATGAAATTAAACCATTGAACAAAAAAATGCCAAAACAAAACTAAAACACACTAGGACTTCATTTTCTGTTGGCCAACACATAGACTACCATGGCCATGTGAGTATTGGGAATTGAACACGGGTCAATTAGCAAGTGTTCTTAACTGCCATGCCATCTCTCCAGCCTTCTTTTTTTATACTTATATTTTAAAGAAAAATCAAGATAATTACGTAAATTCCGGAACCCCTCCCCCTTCTCCCTTCAACCCTTCATTATGTACTGCCCATCAAATTCATAGCCTCTATTTTTGCTAGACAGGCAGGTATTATTAGTCTGTATAATGCTACTTGTATGTATGATTTCACGGGACGCCAATTGGTACTGAATAACCATTTTGGGGGACCTGTTCCCCCAAATATTTTCCCTGCTTTCTATATTCCTTAGTTGTTTGTCCAGGGTTGAGGACCCATGAAATTTCCGCCTTTCATGTTAGCATGTCTACTGGTGGTGTCCTTGTTTGAGTCTCTATTAGGCACTATGTAGAGGAGATTTAATGGGTAAATCACTTTCCTTTCCTTAAAAAATACCCAATTGTGTTTGTATGCAGGACTATGTAAGCACCCATGCCATGGGCACACAAGTGTAGCTTAGAGTATAGTTGGGAGGAATTCCTTCTCTCCCTCCAGAATGTCAGTCCCAGGGATCAAATTCAGGCTTTCAGAGTTGGTGGCAAGCACATTTACCTGCTTAGCCCCAGGTAAAGTTCTGCAACTGGCCACAGTACATGTTTTAGGATGGGGAGGGGGGGTGTCACATGGTGTTTTCAACTGATCTCTTAGCTGTTAATCAACAATTGACGCATATGAATGAATGAGCGAGTGTGGCTGGAAGCCAACACAACTTTATTTGTATATGTGAATGAATGGTAAATGTGTGGAGCTCAGAGGACAGCTTAGGGAAGTCAGTTCTGTACCATGTGTGTCCTCGGTATCTAACCACAGTTCATTAGATAAAGGCATACACCTTTATCCATCCATTAAGCCATTTCACAAGACCGCAAACATATATTTATTTCATTTTAGCCCTTAAAAAATTTAGACGCTTTCTTTAGGTGTTGGGCAGTGTAAAAATAAAAAGAAGCTGTGGGAAGATTTTGGCCTATAGGCTAGTTTACCAACCACTGATACACGGTTCATTTAGAAAAATATTTCTTAATATATCCTTTTATTGTTAGCAAGTATATCATCACTGTAAACATCTTACCTGGAGGCATAAGTTTCATAAGCACCCTTGCTCCATCTCTAAGAGGTGGCATATTTAGGCTGCTCCCTAAGTCTGCAACTTGCCAAAGGAAAGAGATATATCTGGGATGAAGTGACATTATCTAGAATGTAAAATATACATATAATTAGCTGTAAATTACTCTTTGGTTTCAAAAAAGGTCTTCCTAAAGTCCTATCTCCATAGTTTGCTCCTGTTACGTCTTCAAGATACAGACAAATCACCTGAGCCACATTTGTAATAATAGCTTTCTGCCACCACGCCACTACTAAATTCATGCACTGAAGTTGCTGGTGTTACTGCAGCCATTAAAGCTCTTATGAGGAAAGGAGAAAACAGAGGTCAAGAATAATGGATGTCACTGTTTTCTTTGGACACAATGAAAAAAAAATAGATAATCCCTACATACAAAGTTTGGAAAGGATCTATTTTATAGTACAAATACGGAAGACAGTGGTAACTTTCTGAAAGAAATGTTATAATTAAACTCCAATAAGTAAATTGTATGCAAATATAACCAAATAGGTACTACAGGCAAGTTTTTCTTTTAAATATCAGCTGACTTAACAATTGCCATTCAGAGGTCTTCATAGAAGTTCAGGGATAATTGTGTACATACTTTGCCTTATTAAGTAGAGTTCCTCCGCAACAACAACAACAAAAATCCTTGTTTATGTGCTTGTCAATTCTCAACAACTCTACAATAATGCATTAAACAAGAGAATTTACTTACTACTCCAGGCAAACAGCTTTCCACTTCAGGATTGGGGCCGTCACTGTAATGATTACCATGGTTTCCAGGAGATCCAGTTGAAGAATCAGAAGAGCTATCAGGACTTGATGGCATGTTGGAGCTTATTTGTGTAAGTTTGGCTGTAATTAGCTGAAAATGATACATATTAAAATCAAAGACAAGAAAAAATAAATACCATAAACCAGAATATACGGAACCCTAGTGATATAACAACCATTTTGAACCCAAAAATGTGATGCTGGGTGTGGGGGTATAGAGTTGGTGCAAAGATCAAGAGCACTAGCTACTCTTATAAGAGATCTGGGTTCCCTGCAACCACATAGCAATTTACAACTGTCTATAACTTTAGTTCCAAGAGATCCAATGACCTCTTCTGATTTTCAAAGACACCAGGCACAAACATGGTGTGGACATGCATGCATGCAAAACAATCACATACATAATTCTACACAAGCATAGACAGTACTTTTGGAAATAATAACATCTGTTTTTTAGTGGTTATTACACAAAACTAGATGCTAGTATTTCAAAAAGTATTGTATCTTTTAATCACTATTTTTGATATAGTCTAATTTTCGCAATGCTTGTCTGAATCAGTGCTATAACCCTAGCATCTGACATTAAGATTTACCTAACAGGGGTACAAAAGGGAGTAAAAAAAGATTTAGATAACAAATATTTAGCAATGAAACACAGGCTGAGATTGTAGTTAAAAAAATGTTGGAGTAACTACAGATACTTACTGATTTATCTTTGAGGTTTAGTTGTCCAATCAACTTCCTGTCATCTCCAGGATCAATAAGCTCACCACCCACAAAGAGTTCAATTTTTGTATGAGCTACATTAGCTTTAATGCGATTGAGGATACATCGTCGAACTGAACCAATTGTATCATTTGTATGAGACCAAACCTCCAAGTCATCTACTTGTCTGCCCTGGTTTGGAAATCGAACTATAAAAGAGAGGTGTTTACCACGGAAAGCTCTGATGGGTAAAAAAAAAAAAAGAATGGAAAATAACATATTCAGCAGTTTTCCAAATTTAGGTGACAAGAAAATAAAGATGGAAACTTAACACTGAATATTTTATGAAACATCAGGAAGTGAAGACTTTTTAATAGCCTGAAAATAAAAATCATTTTACTTTTAGACTATAAACACTGGAATATCCAAACACAATGACTAAATTTCAACTGTTACTATTTATGCTCATAGCTATATAAAATAATGTACTTATAACAAATTAATACAAATGTCAGGCATGGTGTCTTATTCCAGTAATCCCAGCAACTGCTGAGGCAAAAAGATTACAAGTTTTAAGTTGAGCAACTAACTCAAAAGAACTATGTCCAACAAGCTAACAAAAGTCACACATAGTAGTAACATTTCATTCACTTTTACCCTTATATAAAGCCCAACTCATTAATCCTTGCAGGCTTATAAATACGCAAGATTTACCTTGAAAGTATCAACAAAAAAAGGTTATTGCGAATTTTGCCTGAACTTTATTTGTGATCTGACTGGGTAGCTTTGGATGGCCTGGAACTTGCTATCTAGCAAAGCAGCCTTCAACTGGGAGAGATCCTCCAACCTCTGCCTTTGTGCTGGGATTAAAGGCATGCACTACTGCCCAAAACATATGTTGGCGTATTACCTTGAAGGTATGATACAAAAAAAAAAAAAAAAAAAATCAAGGAACTACTTAACACAATTACCACTTGGATTACTAAAATGATAAAGCTTAAAATACTATTGGACAATCTGAAAATACTTCCTGGCTAGAATGGTTAACTGTCATGGAAGTTTTTAATTCATTTGAATTACTTTTCAATCTGAGTATACTATTTTGTTGTTTGCTTGAGACAAGGTGCACAGAATGAAACCAGGTTAGGTTCCTAGTGCCTGAAACTCATCTCACAGGGCTCAAGTGTCTGTAACTGTAGTCTCAGGAAATTTAGTATTTGTTTTCTAACCTCCAAGGGCAAAAGACATGCACATGGAACACATACATACGTGTAGTCAAACACTCATACACAGAAAGTTAAAAAAAGTAACTATACACAAAGTTCTTAAACAAACAAGCAAACAAACCAAAAAACTTCTTACTATGGAGCCTTGGCTGTCCTAGAACTCACTGTGTTGACCAGGATGGCCACTCTCAAATTTGCAACAAGACCATGTTCATGCCTTCTGAGCCCTGGGCTAAAAGTCATGTGGTGATGTTTAACAATATAAACAAGTATAAACAAGGCTGAAGGAATATCTCAAGTGGTTCAGAGTGCTTGGTGTACAAGCATGAATAATAATGAACCAACTTCAAACCACCAGCTCCTACATTAAAAGCTAGAGGCATAACGCTAGAAATGTTGGTGGCAAAACAGGATGATTGGGTTTTGCTGCCACTCTAGGTCCTACTTCAGTGAACCTGTCTAAACAGAAAAAGGCATCCAAAGACCTCCCGCCTCTACTAGGGGAGCAACGTGGGTGAACCTATATGTATATATACCACACAATTCTATTGAAACTTCTGGGCCTATCTGTTGTTTTAAGGGGCTTGCTACCAACCTGAGGACCTCAGTTTGGTCCCTGGGCCACAAAGGACTCAAACTGTAAAAGGAAAAGAACTGACTCCCTCAAACGGTACTCTCATCTTCACACTCACATCATGACACATGCATGACCACACACAAAAAATTTATATAAAAGGAACATAAAATAAAAACTGACATTGAAAGAATAAACGGTCAATTGCTCTAAAAAATTAACATGCTGGGCATAACTGACTAAGAGTGTAATTGCTGCAATGGGGAAGTAGTGATAATTTAAATCTGAAGCCATCCTGGAACATACACAGTAAGAACAAATTTAAACAAAACAAAAACAAACCCCACAAACTTTTGAAACATCTCTATAAGCTTTGACCTTCTCTTGAGTATTTTCTTCCCTAATACTGTTCTACCACAAAAATATTCCATAAATACTTAGTTTATAAAAATCAAGACACATTTTCAGAAGGACACATTTTTTTGTCTTTTCCTTATACACATTTTTAAAAATAGTGGTTAAGAAAACACCAAGTAACTAAAAATTAATTTATCAGTCATTCACAAACCTCGACATAGGCAAAATTGTTCTTTCTTCATGATAATCACTGTCACATTCATTTATATATTCTCTTAGAACAGTTAATACTCGGACCATTCGAACAGCTTCCTGTCTTGCACAATTAATACTGTCTTTGTCACCATCCAAAACACACAATGTGTCATAAGAGGCTTTCAAACGATCAAAGCATGACTGAATGAAGTCTTCATGAATCACCACCTACAACAGAGATGAGAACACCTAACAATACTGCTTTAAGGAATCATTGAAATATTTAAAGAAAATAATAATAAATATTTAAATAAGTTAAATATTTAAGGAGATAATTGTTTAAAAGCAAGCTAGTGTCAAATAAGTTAAAAAACATGAGATTTAAAAAAAAGAAATTTAGAGGATTATGCACTGGTTATGAAAATAAACTCAGCATAGTCTTTACTATTTCAATACAGAATAATGGACACTCAACATAATTAAATCACATCAATATTATCATCAAGGCAAAATACACTTAGATAGAATTCCATAAGAAATATTAATTCCATAAGAAATATTTTTGCAAATGTATGGATTTTGAGGCAATTTGTAACTGTAGATTTTTCTGCTTCACGCTTTCAGATGCCAAGATTATAGGCATACAGCACAAAGACCAGCTTTTGTATATGCTTGTAGGGGTTGAAACAAAACAATTTCCAGTTAATTCTGAATCAAAGAGAAAAACTTTAAACATGTTATAGTTCTATTAATTGAAATTCCAGTAGAAGTTTTAATGCACACTGATGCTCACCTGATTGACCTGCAGCCTTGGACCAAGGTTTGTGTATATCTCTTTAAGGAGATCTATAGCTCGGCTGGCAATGTCATCATTACTCTGAATTACAACCTACATTTAAAAAAAAAAATGTTTTTCAAGAACGTTTCAATTGGGCATTTAAATTCAAATTATATTCTCAGTTATTTTCAATTATACTATTTAACAACATAATGGTTAAGCTAAGTAAATGAGACAAACAAACCAAAACAAAAATTGAGATACAGCTTTCTGAATAATAATAAATGATATTTTACTACAAATAAAATATGCTTTGACCAAACTGTGAGGCTTTCAAGTTAGGAAAAAGAGAGATGCTACATGAAAAAAACTCAGTTTTGTAATTCACAAATCACATCTAATTACACTGATAGTTTTTAAACTCTCTTCCATACTCTAGGGTTTAAATGAAGTGTGTAAGACCTGACCTCTGTTAAAGACACTTGGAGAAGGCAAGGTGAAGAAGCCTGGAGACAATGAACACACAGCCATCCTCCATTCAAACACATTTATATTATATTTATATTATAAAAACATTATATAAAATTTGATTATTGCTGTAATTATTTTTGGAGGTCAAGATACCACTCTGTAGCTACAGCCTCAGGTATGCTCCAAATATGCTCCATGTACTTACTTAATCTGAGGTGCAAATCTGGATTTAAAGGGTTTGTAAGGTGATGGAGACTGAACTGGGGGCTAAATCCATGCTTAAGTATATACTACCTCTCAAGCCCCTCCACTGCTTATAAACAAAACCAAACCAAAACACTCAAATATAATAGGAAATACCTTAGTATATGTAATTTGCAGACATCTAAAACGTAAGTAAAAAACAGAAGCATCTATATAAAATCAGCCTAGTTTTTAAAGATAGAAATAAATCATGAAAGACAGTTTAGCCTCAAATAGATTAACTTTAACCTTTACAAGGTTTTAAAAGATGCTAAATTAAGGGGCTGGAGAGATGGCTCAGCAGTTAAGAGCACTGAGTGTTTCTCCGGAGGACCTGGGTTCAATTCCCAGGCACCCGCATCGTGGCTCACAACTGTCTATAACTCCTGTTCCAGGGGATCCGACATCCTTACGCAGATATACATGCCGTCAAACGCTAGTGTATATAAAAATTAAAAAAAAAGATGCTAAATTAAGCAATGCTAATAAAGAACACACAAATATAAGGATGAATCCCAGACTCCTGGGACAAACACCACAGAATACATAATTGATACGCCAAGTTTAGTTGTAGTTATTTATTCATTAAATATCAGATGCAATGTTGACAGAGCTTCTTCTAGTTTTGACTTACCCTCCAAAGATAGTCTAATCCTATCAACTCCAAATCATCCATCATATAGGCTCTTCTTTTTGCTACTAGTTTTCCTTCTCGACAATTCACAGCTTTGAAAAATCTTTCAAAACATTTCATTCCATTTTCAGTTAATAGGGAAGGATCAAGCTGAAGCACGTTACTTTCAAAGAAATCCTTATTGATATCAGGATCTAAGTCTGGTTCATCCCCCATTAATTTGGAATACCACTTAAAACAGGCTTCACGATCACAAAGGTAAACTGCATTCTCTGCTAAGCACTTCCATATTTGTTTTGCCTGAGGAGCACACAGCCACAGTTGGCCATCCTTCAATAAAAATCTTAAAGAAACATAGAAAAAATTAATTTATTTAATGTTTATCCTGAAATACAACCTACATGTTTATGTATGAAATAACAGCTCTATCACAAGTATACATATAGAACTTGTTTCTCAGTTTTTACCTGAGTTCCAGGACAACCAGAGCTACACAAAAAGCAGGTCCTATCAAAACAAAAAAAAACAAAAAAACAAAACTACAAACAAACCATCTGTCTTATACTGGTTGCTCTAAAACATGACTGTTTCCTATGGTCAAATAGAAGGTAAAGGGTAGTGTTTATTTACTAGCATAGGGTAAAATAACGTTCGTTTGCTTTAGGCTGAGCTGCTATTGTTCACAAATAAGTACTAACATAAACCAGCTGGGGCTGTAATACTTCATTTCCAAACTTCAATATGGCAAAGGGGCTTCTACCACTTTCTAGCTCTAAACCAAAACAGGTCATCAATAACTATGACTGATTATGGCAATAACTATCTATGTGAGGAGGCAGGACGTTCTACTCAAGTGATCACCTCATCAACTTTAAACAAATAGCAATAGTCTTAAAACATGGCACTGTTTTTCCCAAGTTAAATTCCTATTTTCTCCCCAAAACAAAAGGAGCAAAATAAGTCAACAGCTAAGAAAAAGACAAACCAAAACAAAAACACAAGAAATACTCTCCAGAAACTATCAGAACTACAAACACAACCAATTTTCAGAAGTACTGATTACCTTAGCATTTGTTAGCACAAACTACATATGCTGGAGATTCTAACTTACAATGAACCTCTCATTATAAACTTTTGACCACAAGGGAGTTTTCAAGACCTCTGTGTAGCCTTGGCTATGCTAGACTTGCTTTGTAGACCAGGATGGCCACAACTCAGAGATTCGCCCGTCTCTGCCTCCCTGAGTGTTGGGATTATGTACTGGACCAAATCTAGTTTCAAACATTTGAGTTCGGGTTAGTAAAATGTAACTATTTTGCTCATTCTTTTTAAAGATGACGTTATTAATTTGATTTCAAATTGACTTTGCCAGCCACTGTTACGACAAAGTACTACAAGACTCAGACCACTTTGGTCCAAGAGAATTTTTCTCTTAATTGCTTAGACCTTATGTTACTAACAATAGTACGGTTCTCTACCTGGACTGTGTAAGTATAAAAACTTATCCTTTAAAAAGTAAACATTTCCAGCATAACTAAATGAGAGGTCTACCCTAAAGCTTCAAGGAGTGAGAAGGTGACTGTGCTTACAACCAAAACACTAATATTAGAACATCCAGCATCACAAGATGATATGGCAAAGGGAAATAAAAAATAAAGACAGCAAGGTCAGTCAATGTACTCTTGTCAGAGAGCAATACTAATTATAGCAAACAAACCTAAGAAAGTTAAGTCGTTCTTGGACTTCTTGAACATGACTATATCTACTTCCAACTCTCACAGTTTGTGGGTCATAATCTTCATGATCTGAAAATTAAAAAAACAATGTATTATACATATGGATAATACCAATGTTGATTTCAACCAAGTAACTTGTCAGTTAAAAGAAAAAATTATTATTCTATCAGTATATAAGTAAGACAACTGGAAATCTACTAATTACTGGGACTTTCCAACCTAACTAAAAATACATTCCTTTTGTACAACCCAAAGACATTGATCTGCTAAATGTACTATTAAAATTTTTTAGAACAATCCTTCTTTCATATATTTGGGCTATCAATTCTGGGCAAATATTTTTTATAAAGTGATGCTATATATTCTTGGTATTACAATCAGAAGGCAGATATGTCACCTTGTGACAATCCTCACCATAGTCACTTTGATTACATCAATGTGAAATGGCTTTTCTACTACCAAGATGCTAATTTTTCCCACTAGTTTTAGCAACATGTCCTAATCCTAACATACAGGACATAGAGCTTTGGAAAAAAATCAAATGAAAGCCAAAAGTCAAGAAATAAGACAACAGAAGCTGAAGAGATGGCTCAGCAGTTAAGAGCACTGGCTGCTCTTTCAGACAACCCAGGTTCAACAACCAGCACCCACATGTCAACTCAAACCTGTCTGCAACTCCACTTCCAGGGAATCTAACACCCTCACACATGCAGGCAAAATACCAATGCACATAAAAAATAAAAATTAAAATAAATAGCTTTGTGCTACATGGGAAGAGAGGATTTCCTTCCTGTAGAAAGGCATATAGACTATTTTAAAAAGCTAGGCATGTTAGTGCACACCTTTCATCCTAGCACTGGGGAGGGCAAAGGCAGAAAGATCTTTTGAGAGTCTGAGTTGGTACACTGAGTTGAGGTCCAGGCCAGGCAAAGATACATAGAAAGATATTGTCTCAAAAACAAAACACCAAGCAAACAAAGACAATTGAGCTTTAATACTTATTCCAACAATTACTTGATTTGCTAGCAAATACGAAGACAATCCATTCCTGGCTTGTATTATCTATATGTGGCAGGTAACTCATTGAGGAAGTATATATGATCAATTCAGGCATCTTTGAAAATGGGTGGGAATAGGTATTAAATCACAGCTGGAAATCAACATACACGATGTATTAAGTATCAAGCTATGAAAGCCATTTCAGAATGCATTATAAGAAATTAACTTGGTGCTGGAGAACTGGCTCAGTGGGTAAGACTACTTGTTGCTCAATTCCCGACACATCACATAGTGGTTCAAACTGTATCTCCAGCTCCAAGGAGATCTGATGACCTCTTCTGACCTCTCTTCAGGTAACAAATATGTATACAGTACACACACACAAAAGAAAAACATTCACTCACATATAATAAATACATTTTAAAAATTAAGACAAATGTCGTAGCCTTGAATATCTCCCTTTATAGACCAGACTGGCTTCAAACTCAGAGGTCGGCTGGCCAATTCTACCTGAGCACTGAGACTAAAGGTGTGTGCCACCACCTCCCAGCAAATAAAATATTTTTTGCTGGTTTTTCAAGAAAAGGTTTCTCTGTGTACACTTGGTTGTCCTGGTCTCCCTTTGCAGACTAGGCTTAGCCTTGAACTCACAGACATCTACCTGCCTCTGCCTCCCTGAGTGCTGAGATTAAAGGCGTGAGCCACCATGTCTACATTTTAAGGGAGTTGTGTAATTAGCACTAGTCTTGCATATACTACATTTTCTGCTTCAGACTATATAGATCATCTAAGTTCAATCTTCATATACAACCCTTAGTATATTCGAGTTATTACATGTGTAAAATTATGTAATATAGTCTTTTTCTGAGTGGCCCCACAAATTAGCAGTTTTCAAGATTCATATGTATTGTAGCTGTTACTCTTTTGATATTCTGAATTAATATTTTACTATAAACACATCACTTTCATTATATCTTCAATCAATTAAGATATTTGGACTATTTCTACTTTTGGATATTATAACAAGTTTGCTATGAATGTTCACATCCAGGTTTACAAGTTTGTTTCCACTTATTGGGAATATGGGCCATACTATTGTAAATTCTGGTTACTATTCTGAGGAACTGCCAAAGCCCACAAAGAATGAAGCTCCAACTTCTGAAGTCTCAGTCAGCAATACCAAGTGTGCTATCAGCCTAGCAGGTGTGATCTACTCTATCTTGCCATGGCTATCTAAGTTCTTACTAGCTATCTACAGTTTTCTCTGAAGAAATTTCCACCTATTCCATATCCAGCTCTGAGTGGGTGGTACAACATAATGCACTCAGAGAGCATTACTGAGCCTTCCGTGAGACTGGGATCACAGAAGGGCTTCATTTTGCCTGCTATAAGTAAACTGTAAGTTGTACTATTTCATTGATGTCGGCAGTAAAAGACATATACCCATCACTCTCTCTCTCTCTCTCATTTTTTTCTTTAAGACAATTCACTTGACACAGAAGGCTTTGGTTTCTTCAGGTATAACCAACTGCAGAAACCCTGTCCCTTTGACTTATCTCCAAACTTTGAGCAAAATGTCTGTGTCTCTAGATAGGAATCAGAGGCAGGATAGCAACAAGATTCAGTATGTTGAGCTGAAAATAAGGCCATAGTATTAGGGCCCTAATCCAGGCCTACAACGTTTCAACTTATACAGACATTAAGTGGGCATCGTAATTAGGTCAAGACTCCTTTTATCCACATCTGCCTATAAATAAGAGGGTATCTGTAACAAGAACTGGACTAAGGATAAAGGTCAACACCTTGCTGTGTGAGAAGCCAAATACAGTCCTAGACTAGGAGTTGTTGGCAGAGCAATTACTCCTTAGTCAAACTAGTCCACAATAGTTGCCAGCCACACAATGAAGTTTACTGTGGAGACAAATGAACAGTTGTGGGTCAAACGCTTCTCTTCTGATATTTTTTAGATAACTCCTTGTAACAATTTCTAGGCACTTAAAAATTAAATTTTGTATTTTTACCCAGTTAAATGGTTGTTTTGTTAAGTCCACTGAGTCTTTTATTTTTACACTTCAAGAAGTTAAATCCTTCAGTTTCATTTAATGTTTACAATTGTCCTTTGAGTATATTCACATTGAATTTTTTCGATGGGTACAGCTATTTTCATTATTTTGATCCAGTTTTGGCCAATAAAAGCCAAATCCTTCATCCTTTATACATAAACTTGATTCTTTGGTCACTGTCACGCTTTTCTCAGTTAAGATGTCCTTGCTGAGGCATTTCTCCACGTAGAAAGAAAACGTTGCAAAAACAGTTAATACTATCTTTAAAAAGAAATTGTAAAGCCAAGAAGAATCTACATGAACTTAGTACTTCATGGCTGGTAACAAGGAAAAACGGTATGTTAGGTAAGTGCTGAGGCCAGTATAACTAGTTATCCTACCAGTGAATTAAAGCTTCAGTGAAAGAGAAGGTGCTTTACACCAGCACAAGAAAGCACCAGTAGTTCTAACACACAAGCAAATATTGGTGTCTTCCTTTATTTAGAATGTTAACAGTGTCAGGTGCAGCAGTGCATGCCAATAATCCCAGCACTCTGGGAGGCAGGGCAGGTGGATCACTATGAGTTCCAGGCAAGCCTGCCCTATAAAGTTAGCCCTGGACAGCCACAGCTACACAGAGAAACTCAGTCTCTAAAACAACTCCAACAACAACAAAACAAAAAAGGAGGGAAAAAAAAAAGAACATTAACATAGAAGGCAGAGCTGGGGCATGGAGGTGCATGCCTTTAGTTCCAGTACTGGAGTGGTGGAAAGAAAGCAGATTTTAGTGAGTTTGAGGCCAGCCTGGTCTACAAAGGATTCCCCGCACCAGGGGTAGGGGCTGGAAAAGCAACAACACAGATGGAGCCCCCAAAAACAAAAGAAGGTGGAGTCTACTGACCATTTAACTGAGGTGACTGAGGATGTGCTCCCCCAAACACCCTAGAACTGAAGATGGTTGTGATGAAATACGAACAGAACGTGTACTTAATGCTGATGCAATGGTTACCTATAATTTTAGAGTCAGTGAACTGTGAAAGCCTGATGTTATTCTGTTGAACAGCTCATCTATAATGAGATCCATGTAATCACTTTACTACGCACAAGCATATTCTGTAATTTAAATCGCAATTGCAAATTCAAACATGTTAGCGGCTTTTACCATAGAAGTAACGTCAAAGCTTTAAAAAAATTACCTCTTGCCTATAGACTAGTGTTCACTAGAACAAGACTGTTCTTGATAAGAACAAAAGGAAGGTGTGTGGTATCAATGAATTGAGAAAAATATTAAAATATCCAGTGCTTCCTATGTGCCAGATGTTTTATAGGGTAAGTAACTTGGTTCAAGATCATTAACAGATAGTATCTTTGGTCACATTTCAGACTCAAATGTGTGTGCAGACTGACACTGAGACATAATTCACAGGTAGTATTAGAAAAAAATAACGCAAAGCATTCTTGTAACCATAAAACTAAGACAATAATTCATGCAGAATTTGACTCAAAAAAAGTAAAAAACCTTAGTGAGGCTGAACTAAACTACGTGTACCACCTCCTCCTAAGTACCAAAAACCAGACTTCAACCTCTGAAATGAAAATCAAGTGAATAAAAATCAGCAGGAGAGTGCACAGTACCTGTATGAATCTTTTAACTTGGGGCAGAGGCTCTACTGATAATTAAAAATAATGTATCACCAATAGATCACAGAAAGTCTGATGAATTAAAATCCCAATATTTGAGTGTCTATGTACAGAGCTTATGATGTTCTTACTTCTCTCAGTGGTTTTGGCTTTCTTTGGTACAGAACATATACCACATGGTTATATACCTATATGGGCTTCAATGTTTTACCATGATGATGGGAAGAGACTTAAGACTGAAATGATAAAAGATCACTAATTGATGATCCTTAGCTCCTGATGCTGTAACTGTTTATCTGGCACCTCATTTAGGAGGACATACCTGGCCCAAAGGGGAGAAATCTAAAAGCACAAAGTTATCAGTATCAGTAGGTCTATCTAAACGGTGCTTTTTTATGAATTTTTAGTGTTAAATAAAATTTTGGTGATTTATGAACACGAGTTTGATTCAATGTCAAGGACATTCTACTGTAATATTATTAATATCCTCATTTTAAATATACACCACTACAGATCCTATAACATATCAAAAGAATGGTAAGTATAGGAACCATGTCTAATTCAGCCTATAACACTGATAGTATATAAAGTTCTCTCTGCCTGTGAGGAAAAACCAGCACATAGTAGGTGGATTATATTTTGGGAGTGCTGGACTATAAATATGGGATAAAAGACAGGAAAACGTGTACTAAGAAGCATTCTAGTGAAAAGATTTTGATATGGCTGTTTAGAAGGCAAACTACGTTGTGATGGAAGATATCCCTCATATGGAACACACTTCTGAAAGGTGAAGGTAATACAGGAATACAGGCACATACCTCAAAGGACATAAGTAATTCTTAACACTGACTGGCAGAACTCCAAGTAGAAAAGGAAAAAAAAAATTTCCCTCAGAAAGGCAAGTAGATTTAAACGTTGGACTGATGTTTAGGCTTTATAAGATCTCGAAGTATACATGGCTCTAAGTCACAAAATAATATAAGTTTTTAAAAATAAAATTGTCGTTCCTATGCTCATTAACAGAAAATGGCAATCATCGTTACTTCCTACAATTTAGTTATCTTACAATAATACATACCTCTGGCATACAGTCTCATGCTCTCCATGTAAGTTGCAAGGTTTTCTGCTACCAAAGTAACTAGGGCATGATTGTGCTGAAGTTGATTGATTAAGTCATGACGATAAAATACATGGGGACTTCGCTGAGTTTGACTGAAACGAGAAGAACTTAACAATATAATTAGGCAATTAAACTCTGTTGCAATCAAGAGTTCATTACAACTAAATTATTCACTAATTAAAAACTAATTAAAAAGTAATGTATCAAAAAATAAAAAATTATCACTTGAAAACAAGATTCAATTTCTATTTACTTCATAGAAATCTAATGATGGTCTACTCTTATACTGGAGTAGCAAATCACTGGAATACGTGATTTTTTGAAAATTATAAAACTCTAAATTTCTTTGTGCAACTACTATTGCAACTGCTAGTTAATCATGTTGTTGTTGTTGTTGTTGTTGTTGTTGTTGTTATTATTATTATTATTATTATTATTATTATTATTATTAAAGGCCAGAGTTGGCTTAGCAGGAAAAGGGACTTTCCCCCGGCTTAAAAATTTGACGCTGAGCCCCATAATCCTCACTATAGGACAGGCGAAAACAGATTGTTCTTTGACTGCCATACAAAAATGAGTCCCCATTCCCCTGGCCCAAATAAAAAAATGTACTAAGATTTAAAAAATCATTAGCTATTTAAGTTACACACTGGGAACATTTGGTTTGTAGCCAAGTTGTTCTTGTCATCAGAAAAATACTTAATTCTTTTCCAATTTGTTTCATCACATTCTCTGAAACTAGTCAACTTTCATAACCACTAGCACTATTCTCATACAATGGTCAATAATTTCTAGGAGAGTAGCTGAACACTGTATGTCTACCTGAAAGATAATAGAACTGACAAGTGGTGTATGCACACAGGACCCAACACACATAAAATAGATTACTTTGGCATTACTTCTGCCCCCCCCCCAATCTGTATCAATTAAACAAGGAAAGTGTGACTGTATAGAAATTGGAAAGGATGGTATTGTTCACATGCAATTTATGAATCTTGGTTTCTACTACACTCAGCTTTTTATTTTTTACTTCACATAATTTTTCCTTAATATGGCAACTATTCTAAGTCAATTCATTCTGATAAACAGATTTTGGAACCTAAAGATACTACATTTAGGGCTGTTCTTCCAAAGTTGAGTTCAATTCCCAGCAACCATATGGTGGCTCACAATAATCTATAGTGAGATCTTGTGCCTTCTTCTGGTGCACAGGCAGAATGCTGTATAAGTAATAAATCTTTAAAAATCAACCTAACAAAAAAAGATTACATTTATTTTACTCATTAATTTTATTTTACTCAGTTTACTTTTTTGTTTTTTCTGAGAAAGGGTTTCTCTGTGTAGCCCTGGCTGTCCTGAACTTTGTAGACCAGGCTGGCCTCGAACTCTCCACCTGCCTCTGCCTCATTGAGTGTTGGAATTAAAGGCATGCACCACTGTGACAGGCTTGCTTCTTCCTTTAGAAATACTTGATCTTATTATATGTGTAAGAGTGTTTGTTTACATTTACGTCCGTGCACCAATTATACACAATGTCTAATGCCAGAGAGGGCACAGAATTCCCTGAAACTGGAGTTAACAATAAATGGTTGTAAGCTGACGTTGAGACCTCTGGAAGAGTACTCTTAACCACTGTATGGGCCCCTAGTGTGTGCGCGCATGTGTGTGCGCGCATGTGTGTGTCTGTGCGTTTATATGTATGTTTGAGTTAGGATCTCACTGTGTAGTCCTGTCTGGCCTGGAACTCACTGTGTAAACCAGGCTGGCCTTGAAACTACAGAAATCCATCTATCCCTCTTTGTGAGTGTTGGAAATCCCTGCTGGTTGAGGTTGCAGTTCTTGCTTGAACCAGACCTAAAGGCAGAACTCCCTGCCCTTCTCTCTGCCTAACTTCATCTGGCAGACTCCCCTAACCACACTTGATACAAGCCTCTGACATAGGACCCTAACTCACCCTTACCTGTACCTGTATGTTAATTAAGCACTGACATTCTACACTTATAATGGGACACTGCAAATCAAGCATCCTTGAAGTGCCTAGTTCCAACCAATTATGTACACTTATATACCCCTACCCACCCCTCTAGGGGTGTATAGTCTTTGTTCTCTGGAATTAAAGTTGAACAAGCCATGAACTGTTCCTGCTGGTATGTGATTGGTATGTGATCCCTGTAATTTCTTGTAGGCCATTCCTGGCAAGAGTAGAACCCTCCTGGATTAAAAGTGTGAACCACCTGTGCAACACCACACCTGGCCCAAGATACTAAAGGAATGATATTAGAATGATAGTACAGAGCTCAGTGCTCTATCATACCATCCATCATTACATTTCCATGTAATTGAATCTTCTAAAAAATATTTTTGATAATTATGTGACAACATGAAGGAGCAATATCACCTTGATACTGATCACTTAATTATGGCTTACTTTCCTCATCAATACAAAGGAGGTAGGAATGACAACATTCTTTTCTTCCAAACATAGCCCTTGTCTTAGCTCCCTCAAACGCCATTAAGCTTCTTTAAAATTTGCTTTTACAAACTGAAATCAACAAACCAAAAATAAAAATATTTGAAAATTTCTAGTTTTAAAAGTCTTACCTCAAATTTTGAGGTGCTTCACCAAACAAACTACAAATTTCTCTTATTTGTTTCAGTGCAGGAATGACCCATTTGTCATTTGTGCGAAGTTCCTCTATAAAGCGATCTATCCATTGGATCTTCTGTGTGTCCCGGTCCTTAAACAAAGTCAATGTTTTGCATAGATCAATACTCAGGAGAATTATATCTCATTTAAGTATTTAAAGGTAAATGTACATTACAATGAAATTAAGATAAATTTATCCGTGGAATTATGAAATTAATTTTTCTTATATGAGTAACATAAGTAACTAACTGTAAGGACTTTAAATTTTTTATGAAGTGTTCTAGGTATGTCTTAAATTCACATTTACTACCAAAATCTTAAAAAAACGTCAAGCATCGAATTTACCATATATATTCAATATAGTTTTGATTTAAAATTTGGCAAGTTTGAGTTTTAACATTTTAAGAGATTCTATCTCATCACAGACTCATATATTAACATGTACTAACACACAGATGAAATAAATGACATACCATATAGAAAATTCTAATTGTTCTTAATATTTTATGAGTAAAGGAAACATTCATCTCCAAAGTAGGTAACTTAACTTTAATATTTTATAATCTATTTGAAACTAGTATCTTCTACCCTACATTTGACACACTATCAATAAATGACCTAGTGTTGGTACTTTCTCCATACTTTAATGCTTCATAAAACCAAAGAAAGGCAGACTTACATGAGCCATCAATTCTTAAAATCTTTAAAAGGTAATGGTAGAATAACCTGAAACGATGCTGCACTTAAACCATCCTACCTAACACTAAAGTTGCAGAAAAGTAACACAAGCAGGCCAAACAGCACCCCCTTACCTGGGAGCAACTATAATCTAGTATTTTGATGTGAGCACTAAGAGCCAGGTCCATAATATCTACAGGCACATCATCACTGTGAGCCAGATTCCACAGCAGGTTCAACACTTTATGTGCCATCACTCCATCTTTATCATCTTCTGCAAGACGACGAATCAGCTCAAGGAGCTTTTCACGTTGCTTTTTACTTGCATTTGTCCAACTGGCCTATAAAGACATTTAAATGACATAAATGCCTGTACCTAATTTTCTAATTTTCATTTCTGGATATGTGTGGGTAGGGTGGTAGATTTCTCAGAGTTTGAGGCCAACCTGGTATACACAGGGAGTTCAAATCTAGCCAGGGATATACAATGAGAATCTCTCCGACTTAAAAAATTTAAGAAATGCTTGTTATTTAATAGGTTCAAAAATTTGAAAATTAGCAGGTTCTTGATAAGCATTAAATTAATCCCAATCCCACACTCCCTTACCCTTCTCCCCCTATTCCTGTCCCTTCGTGCACTAACCCTAGCTTATCAGGTTTCATTAGAACTGACTACACTGTCTTCTTCCTCTGTGGCCTGGCAAGGCTGCACCCTGCCAAGGGGAGGTGATCAGAGCCAGCCATTGAGTTCATGCCAGAAGATGCCCTTACTATGGAACTTACTTGGAGACTGAGTCTATGGGCTACATCTGCACAGAGTTTTTAGGTATTTTCCATGCATGGTCCTTGTTTGGATTATCAGTCTCTACAGAGACCCCAGTGGCCAGTTTTTTCTTTTATTTTCTTTTTGTTTGTTTTGGTTCTGTTGCTCTACTTGTGGACCTCCTGTCCCCTCCAGGTCTTTGTATCTCCTCCTTCTTTCATAAAATCGCATGCACTCTGCCCAAAGTCTGACTGAGTCTCAGCCTCTACTTCAATACCACAATCAGTAGAGACCATCCTACAATCTCTCATGTTTCTCATAATCACCCTTTACTACTTTTGTACACTTCAACCTATTTCCAAAATATAGACTGGGAGAAGAAAGCCAAAACAGTAACTTGAGTTTTGAATAGGGATTTGAGTCCTTTTTAGTACTATTAGCACTATCATGAAAATTAACTCAAGTTCTTAGAGAGAACATACTGGCCTGTAATCCCAGCACTTGGGAGGCAGAGTCAGATGGATCTCTGTGCTCTGTGAGTTCAAGACCAGACTGGTATATAGCATTACCAGACAGCAAAGGCTACACAGAGAAACCCTGTCAAGGAAAGAAGGACGGACAGAAGGGAGGAGGGAAGGACAGAGGGAAGAAAAGACGAAAATGGAAGGAAACACTGACAAGAGTCCTTCAAACTTTCACAGTCTTAGGAGATTTTTTAATTAATTATTTGTTGGTTAAGAACAAATTGTGCTTCTAATGAATCAATTCTATCTAAAAATAAAATGGTAATAACTTTGCCATGTTAATTACCTTAAAGCAATCAAAAAGATGATCAAGTTGTTCAGGAGAAAAATCCCATGCCAATTTGGCCAGTAGATCATGTACATTCTTTACAATGGCTTCATGTTTCCCCGCCTATTGAGAAATAAAAAGATACATAGCACACCAGACTGTGAACAACAGAAACATTACATGAACTGAAATTATCAGCATTTCCATTTAATCTTTACATAAATTCTCAACTATTAATTCCTTAGATATAAAATCTGAGAATTCCATTTCTGCATATACAGTTAACATGCATTTTAGAAAAACCTATCAACAGGGGCAGGAGAGATTACAAGCACTGACTGCTCTTCCAAAGGTCCTGAGTACAATTCCCAGCAACCAAACTGTAGCTCCAAACCATCTATAATGAGATCTACTGACACTTTTCTGGAGTGCAGGTGTACCAGCAGACAAAACACTGTGTATAATAAATACATCTTTTAACAAAAAGAAAATCATATCAACTTTAAATTACAGTTTATTGAATATACTAATACTTTAGTGTCCAACATTAGACACATTATTTATTTTTTCTGCAAACTGGAACTTTAAATATTGAAAAGGAAAGCTATTTTCTGTATTTCTATAAACAATACGAAACAAAAAAAACCAATGACTTGTGAATTAAATCTCAACAATAAGTAGTTTCTGACTCTTAAAACCTTGAAAAAAAAGGGTTGCTAATCCTTCTAAAAAGTTTTGAGTCTTTTGGAATAAAAAATTTTATGATTAAATATACTGAAGGGTTTCAAAGTGTATTAAAATATCAATGAATGATGTGTAGTTTTTCTTTCAACAAATATTACTTTATTTTGTGGTACTAAGGAAAGTACAGTGTGCCACTGAGCTATATGTATCCCTAGCCCTTGTGTCAAATTTTTGCTTTGTAGCCTAAGCTACCTTCCAACACATAATTGTCTCATTTCTACTTCCTGTGTACTGAGATTGCAGATACAAACAAGCACACTCAGCTGCCCTATTATTTTACTTTTTGCTTCTATAACTTTTACCAAATGTGACCTGTTGAGTATTCAAGCATCATTGACAATTTCGGGAAGTTTCTAGGAGATTATCTTTAAGAAGCTATTAAAAAGTTTCAAATTCCTTACCTGTGCTGCCCAGATATTATCAAGATCTTGCAAGGTCAGAGCTTTTTCTTTTATGACAAAACGAAGTATCTTTTCTAGTTTCTCTACATATTGTGGTTGATGAAGACTATCTCGTAAAACTATGGATAAAATGTTGTTCTGCTGTATCCATTCCTAAATGTAATTTAAAGAACAGATTTCAAAACAAACTAAACCACAAAGACTTTCAATTTAAAAGTACTATAACGTTAACTTAAGAATATATAGGAATCCTTAAGCATATTTACAAAATATGCGCACAAGAACACATTGTCAAAGAACATTACTTTAAAACATTTATAGTAAATTCTTCTCTTTCATCAGTGAAATGGAATTTTGTTTTGTATTCTTAAATTTGAAATCTTCCTACCTCCTCCTCAAGTGTTGGGATTAAAGATAGAAGTAATCGATTGGGGAGTATCTCTATAAGTTATAAATGCTGAAATCAGTATATTACAGCATTTAACTGAAAAAAAAATATCATTTACATTCAACAATCACTAAGATTTAGGCACAAAGCCAACCTTGGAGATTTTAGATTCCTTGAAGTAATTTAGTATTAGGTTAAAAGATAATTTAAAAATTCTAAGATAGAGTAAATATATAGCAATGTCAAACTAACACAAAAATTATTATGCATTTAATGCCATTTTCTATATGCTTTAGGATGGGTCATATTGTTGTTCAAGGACTAGCAACATTCCCAATGCAGACAGGCATATAACATACACAAATTTAGACATCAACCACCTTAACTCCTACCCCATGTTCAGGGTCTAAATATCCGCCATGTATTTTGCTTTTGGCTGACAACTAAACCTAAGGTCTCACTGAGCTGTAACATGAACATATTTTTTATATATTTTCTTATTTATTACACTTTATGTACTTTGTATCCCAGCTGTATCCCCTTTCTCGTTCCCTCCCAAAATTCCATCCTTGTTCCCTCTTCTCCTCACATGCTACTCCCCAGGTCCACTGAAATGGGAGGTCCCCCTCCCCTTTCCTCTGACCCTAGCCTATCAGGTCTCAGAAGGACTGTCTGCACTGTATTCCTCTGTGGCATAATAACAGTGCGCCCCCATCAGGGGGAGGTAATAAAAGTACCTGCAACTGAGCTCATGTCAGAAACAGGCATGTTCCCCTTACTAGAACACCCACTAAAGAGACTGAGCTGCCATGGGCTACATCTATGCAGGGGTTCTAGGTTATCTTCATGAATGTCCTAGGTTGGTGTGTCAGTCTCAGAAAAGACCCCTGGACCCAGACATACTGGTTCTGTTGCTCTTCTTCTGGAGCTCCAGTGCCCTCCAAGTCTTTCTATCCATCCATCCCTTCTTTCATAAGATTCCCTGCACTCTTCCCCAAAGTATGGCTATGAGTCTCAGCATCTAATTTAATACCCTACTGGGTATTGGTCTTCCCAATAAATGGGACATCATAAAACTTCTATACAGCAAAAAACACTGTTATCAGAACAAAACAGCAGCCTACAGACTGGGAAAGAATCTTACCAACCTTTATCTGACAGAAGGCTAATATCCAGAATATATAAAGAACTCAAGAAGTTAAACAGCAACAAATCAAGTAATCCAATTAAAAAATGGGGTACAGAGGTAAACAGAATTCTCAATAGAGGAACATTGCATGCAGAGAAACACTTAAGAGAAATGTTCAACGTCCTTAGTCATCAGGGAAATGCAAATCAAAACAACCGGGGGATTCCACCTTACACCAATCAGAATGGCTAAGATTAAAAACAAAAACATACTGGAGAGGATGTGGAGAAAGGGGAACCCTCCTCCATTGTTGCTAGGAATGTAAACTTGTACAACTACTTTGGAATACAATCTGGCGCTTTCTCAGAAAATTAGGAATAGTGCTACTTCAAGACTATACCACTCATAGGCATACATCCAAAATATGTTCCAGTATTTAAAAAGGACATCTGCTCAACCATGTTGGTAGCAGCTTTATTCGTAAGAGCCAGAATCTGGAAACAAACCAGATGTCCCTCAACAAAGGGATGGATACAGAAATTGTGGCACATTTACACAATTGAATACTACTCAGCAATTACAAACAAGGAAATCATGAAAATTGCAGTCAAATGGTGGGAACTAGAAAAGATCACTCTGAGTGAGGTACCACAGAAGCAGAAAGACATACACAGTATATACTCACTCATAAGTGGATATTGGACATATAGGATAAACATAATAAAATCTGTACAGCTAAAGAAGCTAAGCAAGAAGCAGAACACTGGGTAAGATGATCAATCCTTATTCATAAAGGCAAACAGGAGAGACCATGGAAGATTGAGAAAACAGGGAACAGGACAGGAGCTCCATATTTAAAAAAAAAAAAAAACACATTCTTATCATATCCACTGTTAACAAAAGATTCTTGGAAGTAAAGATATTGGTTTGCTACAGGTGTCTCATGACTGTCACATATGTACTTACTTGAATAACATAGGTTTTATAATTTAAATACTGACTTAACTCATTAAAGCTACCATACATAAAATATATACAGGAAATAAACTTTTCATATATTTAATGCCAAAATGATACACACTTAAGTATTTTAAAAACTAATTCTCAAAATCAAGATAAAAAAGTAATTTGTTTAGCTCTTATTCTAATAATTATATATGAATATTATGTGGAATTCTATATATCATATCATATACTTACTATACATGAGACAGAGTCTCAATACTGGCTGTCCTTAAGTATACAGCAAATCTTTCTGCCTCTGCACCGCCAGTGCTGGGAATCCAGTTGTGCCCCACCACACGCATCTGTGTCTTTTGTGTTTTCAAGCCACTGGTCAAATGAACAGGCCCTTTCTTCAATTACGTTTCATGCTTTCCCTAGCTTACTTATATTTTAATTTCCCAATTTCTATAGCAATAATAATTACATTCAACAATAAATTTATCAAAGGCATACTCAGTCAACAAATAATTAGGCTACTTTAAAAAGTTCCAAGATTAACGAAGTTGTAAATCAATCAAAATATTCACTTTTCAACATTAATTTAGAATGCTAACATTACTTATTTTAGTGAGAGCCATTCTGGGCTTGAGTATTTACTTTAAAAAAAAAAAAAGTGAAAAAGACTCACAGCCATCCTTTCTGCTGTGAGCCACTCTTCTTCCTCAGCATTGCCATGACGATGGGTATAGTATGATACACTAGATATCACCTTATTAACTTCATTCAGTGCATTCATTTTTCCATTGAAAGAAGAAATTTGCAATAATCTGTAAGAAAAATTCAGTTGTAATAGGATTCTAAAATTTATATATGTCATTATTTACAAAAATAAAGAACTTACTTACCTAAGTATCATTTTTAACCTAAATATTTCTAAGTTCTTTACAGTTTCTTCTTGTCCAGGAACTCGTGAAGCTAAATTCTTCAATGATTTAATAATCATTGAAAGAGCATCGTTTTTGGCTTCATTCTTTGCTTCTTTTTTCAGTTCTTCATCAGTTAAGTTTTCTAAAAACTGTGGAACCATTTCTATTATTGGAAGAAAGTACTTTTTCACTGTGTTAAGAGTGAGAAACTCATAGCACTGTCCAAATGGTCTGAAATAAGATAGGAAAAAAGAAACTCTTGTAAATATTTAATTTCTTAAAATCAATTTAGTAAATTCTCATAATACATCCATTGTTTTTTCTAAAAACATCCAATTAACAAATAGTGTTGTGTATTCGCATTTTGAATAGGTATGCGCGTGTTGAGTACAGGTGCTCTCAAGAGGCCAGAGATGTCTGATCCCCTGGAGCTGGTACAGTTGTGAGCCACCTGATATAGGTACAGGGAATGAAATTCATATCATCTGAAAGAACAGCAACTTAAACATTGAGCTATCTTTCCAGCCAGCCCCACATACACTATTTCTGAATTGACCTAAAATAAAATCAGAAACCAATAGCACATTAACATTGCACTTTAAAATGTAACTTACTTAATAAGGGCTGCAATTATCTGAACGTTTAGTGCTGATCCATTAATAAAGCGATCATGCAGTATCTGGAATCCATTTAGAGTGCCAAATTTGTTGAGGAGATCTACTAGCCAACCCTGCAATATAAGTAATAAGAAGTTTACTCTCTTGGCGTTTAGGAACAGATATAGTAGTATTTTAACTGATATTTTTAAACCAATTAATGTCAAATCATTCTGGAAAAAGCTTCAAAACATTCACAGTAATCCACCTGTGATGAAACAGTGTTAAGTAGCAAGCATGAATTATATTACAGGAACACACTGGTATCAGCATCACTGATAAGAATTAAAGCCATGTTTCTATCTCAGCAATCCAACTGTAAGAGAACATAATATGGCTTTCCAAAATATCTGATACACCTTATTAAAACTATGAATAATAGAACTAAAAACAGAAGGGTTTAAAAACCAAAAATAACAAATCAAAGAAAAACATTTAATAATCTAATATTCTGAGAAAAATTCCTATTATAGTTATAAATATTTAAAATTTCCATATAAATAGAATAATCTTGAAGCATAAAGTGTTTAAAACTCAGCCACATGTTACAGGAATGGAATATCTACCATGAGCAAAGGATTGGGTTTGATATACAATTTGCATTGCAGGTGGAATAAATAACATAATTGGGTGTACACCCAATTATACTATAGTATATGTTTTGGATCCTTTGGCTGACTTATATGAATGCATTTGGTTCCCATTTTATTTATTAATAAAGTTTGCTACCTAAAATAACTTAAAATGAACTATGGTTACAAGAGAATTCAATACATTTGAAAGCTAAGTACTAAGACAACCTTTTAACAACTCGCCACCCTTTGAGAGGCCGTGTTTTAAAGCCAGTAAGAGGAACAAAACAACCCTAAACAAAAATAGTAACTACAGCTATTTTTTTTAAAACAGGTGAATGCTAAATAGAAGATTTTAACGTTAATTATTTATTTTAATGAGCAAAAACAATAAACTAATTGCATCAACCTAAATTCTAAGTTTTAATTTGCTCTTAGAAGACCATTTCTAGGTCATTAAACTTTTTGTATATTTTTTTATGTGTTTTCCTGTTTACAGTGAGTACACGCTTGGGTGTCTAGAAGCCAGAAGAGAGCATTGGATTCACTAGAGTTGAAATTAAGGATGACTGTGAACCACCATGTGGGTACTGTGAACTGAATCCAGTTCCTCTACAAAAGCAACAAGATCTCTTTAAACACTGAGCCATCTCTCTTGACCCAAGCCCCTAACTGTTCAGCTCAACAGATCTCTTTGAGGATTACTTATAAAAAAAAAGTACGTATTAATTATACAATATTAACTTTTTAATTTTTTCTGTTATTAGGATGAGACTATTGAGACTGTTAAATGATTCCATAGCCTAGAATGTGCATGTTCTTTTAATATAGTTTTTTCCCACATTTACAAGAATAGCATACATGCTGGGCATAGTGGCATACACCTTTAATCCCAGCAGTCAGAAGGCAAATCACTGTATACTGAGACCAGAGCTACATAGTAAGAAATCCTGTCCTGTTGTAAAACAACAAAAAATGCCATACATGAATTTTACCTGAGGTCTTTCCCACTTTTAACTCATCAAGTTTTTCGATGTAAAACAATCAAGTTATCTCACTTATCTTTAAAGCACTGGGGCAGAGGTATGATGCAGTTAATATTGCACTATGTTCTCACATAGGCTCGGATTGTTTAGTTCTGTCATTGCCTAAATGTTGAGGCCACATGAGTTCAACATTTGGGGGGTGGGAAGTAAAAACCTAGCCACAACTCTGGTTTAGGAGTAAGTAGGAAGGCTGAAAAACAGACTTGGAAGCTCAATAACTTGCAACTTCTCAAAGATCAACAACACAGGTCACTAATCATCGTAAGTTAACTTACAATTTAGAAAATTCACTCTCATCAACTATCTTCAATGATTTGAATTTTGTCACCACAAGCTAAGTCCTACTAACCTAAAAATCCAGAATCTAAAAGCTTTTTGAGCAATGATACATTTCAAATTTTTGAATTAAGTGTTCCATTAGTGATCTATGTAAAAATTAAAAAATATAGGGAGAAACAAATCTAAAATCCTTCTAGCTCCAAACATCTCATAAAGTATACTCAAACTTTGTAAAGTAAGAAGAAAAAAATATAAAGTCATTAACACTTCTTTAGGTTTTATACCAAGGTGCCTGCATCCAAACAGGGACAGCTAAAAATTTTTAATAATATATCCATGATAATTCTTTAACTTCATGAAGATTTAAACTTTTTATAACTTATAGATTAAAAAATGAAAAAAAACTCACAAAACTTCTCAGATTTCAGTAGAGTAGTTAACTTCCAAGAATATGGATTACAACCACAATTAAAAGTAACACACATAAACCCACAAACTCAAAGGCTTTTTGAAAGTCTGTCTTTTTTGACAGTTTTTGTTTGAAAGTCTGTCTTTTGACATTTTTTGTGTAAGAATCAGATTTCAAATACATAAAAAGTTATTTTTAGCCAGAAGCCATTCCAAAACTTCGAATTAGCCATGTTTTATCAAGTTATTTTCTGTGAGCCTTTTAAGGCAGTAGATTAGTGACCCACTGAGAAAAAAAATTGGAAAATGAAGTATCACATAGTAAGGTAACTTACAATTTGGAGACTATATAGACAGATCCCCACCCCAACACATACACACACATACACGTCCCTTCTCTGCAAAGTCCTGGCTGTCTTGGAATTCCCTTTGTAGACGAAGCTAGGTCAGAGATCCACCTGCTTCAGACTCGGGGGATTAAACGTGTATGCTACCATGCCTAGCTACAGAGAACTTTTGATTGTAAAGATCCTACTCAATGGAACAAGCCATCTAGTGGCAACACTGTGAAATAGAAAAATAAGTTCTGAATTTAACACATTGCTAGTGATTTCAAGCTCTATTAAACTAAACACTGTACATATGACTTTATTTATTTATTTTTGGTTGGTTAGAAAAAGGAAAAAAAAAAGGCAGGCATGGTAGCACACACCTGTAGTCCCAGCACTAAGGAGGCAGCCTGGTCCATAGAGTCCAGGATAGCCAAGGCCACAAGAGAAACCTTGTCTCAAAAAACAGAAAGGGGAGGGGGAAGGGAAACCCACAATCTTAAACTGGTTTGTCCATAGGGATAGGTGGCTCAGCTCTTAAGCATTGACTGCTCTTACAGAGGAACTGGGTTCACTTCTAAGTACCAACATAGTGACTAACAAAGCTACAAAGCTCTGTAACTCCAGTTCCAGAACATCAATGCTCTCTTCTGGCCTCTGAAGAGCACCAGGTTTGCACACGGTGTAAATACATACATGTAGGTAAATTACTCATGCACATGAAATTAAAATAAATAAATCTTGAAAAAAAAGGGTATCCTTAAAGTTTAAATTTGGAAATTGTGTTATTCCTAGACTTACTAAAAAAAGTATAAATTATAAAAGTATAAATTTTGAAGGGTACAGTAAAAAAAACTACCAAGTACAGTCTCTTTACACTGTTATAAGAATTGTGTATGTTTTCAGGTATATATTTTAGCAAAATTTCAAAGATTTACTATCCTGCTTCTATTTTATAATTTCTATTATTTTACTTTTATTGTATATTAAGCATGTATAGCATATATCTATTTTGGAGTTAAAAACTTAGAATAGGCAAAATCATTATGGCCTTATTAATGCAAACTTGGGGTTTTTAATCAATCATAATCTCTAATATTATTATAAAGAGAGTGTAAAATAGTAACCCAAACTATGACTATTTCTAGGCTAAGTAAAATAAACTATAGTTAATGCAACGACAATATAAAACATCTCCAAGTGCTATATATTTTCATTTAAAATCTCAAAGCGTATTCAGTTGTCAGATCTCAACAATTATTACACAGAAAAACTAATTAGTAATAGGAATAATAAAAGAGTTTGGTACAAAATAAAGAATTCAAGCCATAATGCAGAAATCTTTCAGACTGTAATTAAATCACTCTTTTGCCACATTAACATGATTAAAGTTCTATGGTAGAACAAACAGTATTTAAATTTGAAAAGAACAAACCAACACACTTTTGGTGATCGAGGGTCTGGAGAACGTGCAAAGAGCTCATCTTCAGGCAACTGAATACTCGAGGACACTGATTCACACGGACGTGTACCATTGTAGATATGGAATTTGCAATGAGGATTTAAGGCCATGGCAAGAAGTTCTAGAAGTGGAAACCAGTCTTGGGCTAACTTAGACACACACAGCTCCACCAGGCGATGAGTATTATTAATAATACATCTCTGTTATATATGGGAGAAAGGTGATTTAGAATGTGAAAACATTGCAATTTAACAGAATTTGTAACCCCAACTATCTTTAATGAGCTCTCCATTTTTTATACTGATTAATTGAATTATATTTAACCCACAAGAACTATGACCAAGTTGATTTGCTTTCAAAAATCTACCTGCTTAAAAATGAAGAAGGCACTATGAGTTGCCAAAATCTGCTCTATGTTTTCAGACAAGAAACAAATTCCCAGTTTTCTGAAATTGAAGTGATGTATCAGTTATCCCAGATGAAAGGATATACAATGCCAAGCTCTGTATTTTTAAACCTAAACCAGATGTTGGACCTTTTACCCCATGGTTGTAATTGAAAAAACATTCAGACCACAGAAACATCTTGTTTTAGGACTATTTCCACAGCGAAACAAGTTTTAGGACTATTTCCACAGGGAAACAAGTTTTAGGACTATTTCCACAGCGAAACAAGTTAACAGGTTTGTAGCATTTTCAGCATATTAGTACAGAACAACTTCTTTAGCTCTTGAAGTAAAATCTGTTTGCTCCCTAAAACTAAATATTAAAGTATTTGTTTTTCCTCTGTTCATCATTTGGATATTAGGGACCTGCAATCATTGTAAGTAGCTTTACTTAAAAGGGACGACAACCATAAATTGAATTTAGACTATAGAACAGTTTAAACAGTAGCTCAGGATTTAAATACTCAAGAGTTTTAGGTGCCCAAACTAAAATATGTATGTTTCTTTGCTGTCTTTTCTACACAGTGAGTTTGTTTCTCATTATTTCTACAATACTGACTTTTCTGGTGCCATAAACATGCGTTGTATTTTCCCCTTCTTTGGCATTTTACCTTCTTTAATACATAAAATAGTGGTACATCTTACAACTGACAGCATCAGATTTTTGATAAAATGCAGTGAACTACCTAAGGTCACAAGGCACTGGAGAGCCAGGGAAAAAGATCAAAAAAATCTTACACTAATTTTAATGCCCAAGTTGCCTCCAAAAGACATGGTTTACTATGAAATTACTTTAGAACTTACACGTTTATACTCCAAAAAGCCAAATATACCTATAATACACACATACTTGTCCTTCCCATCCAAAGGGTCACTATATAATCTGGTTTCTAAAAGTCAAATGGAAAACTCACATGTATTTCAAACTTCCAGCCACTAACTGCTTCATCTGTAAGGATTTTTGTAAATGAGATTGTTAGCCCATCTCGGAAAAATCGCTGACATGCTTCACTTTTAACATCAAGGCCTAAGAAATAAAAAATAATAATAATAATGCTCAACAATATGGTATGAAAGACTTAAGTAATCGGAAACCTGGATGACAGGCTAGCAGTTGCAGAGTACATCTAGAAACAAAAAAGCTTATAGCATTATCATAACACTATTGTTAAAGTTTCTGTATGTCAGAAAGAAAACTTAACGTAGAATTACTATTTAAAGAAAAATTTAGATACGTGTATGTAAGGACCTGAGTGTATACAATATTGAATGCAGGTATGAGGTCAGAAGAGGGTGGCTGATTGCCAGCAGCTAGCTACGGTTGTGGGCCATCAGTCATGGGTGTTAAGGATCCAAACCTGGGTCTCCTCTCCAAAAACAGCAAGATTCATAACTAACTGCTTGACTACCTCCTTCAGAACCCCTAAATCAAATTTTAAATTATGATAATAACTCAGGGATGGAGATGTATCTCATTGCGAGGGCAGCTAGTCTAACATGTAACAACTCAGGACTAGGGATATAATACAGCTCATTGCAAGGGCAGCTAGTCTAACATGTACAAGATGTTAGGTTTAATCACCAATAAAGTAAAACTAAAATAAAAATAAACAAATTGCTACAAATTATGACTCTATCTTAAAGAAAAAAATGGTCATTACCATGTAACACTCTAAATATTTCATAGCATTTTGTTCTGAAAATAGCATTAAGTTTTATATTCTATAATTTTTGAAATGTTTGAACTATGTACTTAGCATCCACTCACATCTTACTCTTCTCTAAATCACCAAGAAAGATGAATTATTTTGTCTTCTTTATTTTACTATCTATACATCTCTTTCTTCTTCCAAGAACCTATTGTCTTTCTTAAAAATGCATTATTTGTGTATGTTCATGCACATATGTATGATGTTAAGGAAGATGTGCCATGGAGGACATCTGGGGGTCAGAGGACAACTCTGGAATCAGTTTGCTCCTTCCACCTTGAAATCAGGTTACCAGGTCATCTTGCCAGCCAAACAATTGAGGTTGTCTTTGTTTTTCTCTCTTTTTTATGTGCATTTGTGTTCTGCCTGCATGCATGTCTGTGTGAGGGAATCAGTTACAGTTGTGAGCTGCCATGTGGGTCCTGTTTTAAATCACTGAACATGGACTTTTCAGAAATATAATTATAATACAATTTTTGTATAACACTCTTGAGGGTTGTCCTTTTTAAAAGAATGTGAGATCTATTTGTAAGATTATATAAACTCGCTGTGTTTTAACAAGAAAATTAGTTTTCAGGAATAAAATGAAAATTTATCTAGCAGTAGGTATTTAGAAAAGCATGACACACTGAGACATACCTTTCTTACTAAGATCAATAGCAGCTTCTAAAAGCACTTCTAATTCCCCTTTCGGCAAAACTGGAACAACCCAACGAGGCCTAGGAATTTATAAAATAAAAAGGCTTACTTGGTTATGCACTAAGTAAAAGAGGTACTATAATCAGTTACTAATTACAATTATTTTACTATGAAAATATTAAATATTAACTAAAATATCATTAAATATAAAAACAGTGGGGCTGGCTAAATTTTTTTTTAATTAAGTATCATTTGTCTCCACAAGCAGCCTTTTAAAAAGTAATATAAAATAAACTTTAATAAATATCAACTACGGGCTAGAGAGATGGCTCACAGTGTTAAGAACACTGGCTGCTCTTCAAAGGTCAATTCCTAGCAACCACATGGAGCCTAACTCATAACCATCTATAGTGAGAACTGGTACCCTCTTCTGGCATGCAGGAAGAACACTAAAATAAATATTTAAAAAAGATAGGCATCACAGAGGCATTATGAAAACTTCACAGTAGAGGGCTTTCAGGATTCAGATTAGAAGAAATGTTAAACTTCCTTACAAAGAACAAAAAACTCAGGAGGCCAAGAATGATTTATGCTTCATAATCCATCAACATTTTCTCACCAGAATCCACAGGTGATGCAGCCTTTAGATAAAAGTCTCAGTGTGGACCCAACCATCAGGCCATGCATTGTTTTCATAGTCTTTCCTGAAAGCCTTCGCCATTTAATTCAACCAATGGTTCCACCAAAAAAGGCAACCTTCTATCCAACCAATGAAAACTATGCTAAACGCTGGTGAAATGCCCACAACTACTCTTGCCCAATTAATAAAAGCACACCATTAATAACTTATTAGAAAAAAAATAACTACCCATCATTTATTTACAAACATCCTTTGCATTTTTCTTCCATAGAGAATTGTTTTTAATGCAACTTAGTGTCTAGTCTACATAGTTTACAAACCACCAGCCAAAACTGAAATGTAACAAAAGCATCTTTCTTTTATGTTATCTTTGCTGTTGAGATCGGGGACCATTATAAATATTCCTAACATTGATTTATAAATAGTTCATTGCATGTGATTACTACAGGCTGCTACTTGTTTTTCTTAAATGCTCCTTTTAACATAAACCAGTTGGAATACACCAAAGAAATGCAACAATTTAAGACAACAAAATTATACTAAGATTTTTTTATTTGTAGAAAACTCAATACATACATGGTAATTAACAAAAATGCAATATAAAAATGTACCCATAATGGTTAAAAACCGTTTTTGGTTCAAATATGTGAAGAGGAAGAATAAAGCTAGGAATGTAAGGGAGGGGTTAGAGAAATTTAATCTATTTACTATATAACACACAACATAGTTTATGCTAAATAATGCATACTTAGTACTAAGGAATTCAGATTTTTGTGTGTTATTTCTATACAAGGTCTCACTATGTGGCTCTGACTGTCCTGGAATTCACTCTGTAGAACAGGCTGGCCTTGAACTCACAAAAATCTGCCTGCCTCTGCCTCTGCCTCCCCAAGTGTTGGGATTAAAGACATGAATCACCAAGGACAACTCAGACAACTCTTTTTTTTAATGCGAAAAAATTATTTCCCTGTGTGTATACATAGTAGTTTTGACTTTTATTAAGTAAAAATACAAAAAAGTAAGGCAAAGCGCCTAGAAGAAAAGTGAATTTTCATTATTTTTTAAATGTTCTCATTTTTAATTAGTTTGCTTTGTATATATGGGTATTGTATCTGCATGTATGCTTGGTGCCTTCAGGGGCCAGAAGAGGCCATCAGACTCCCTGGATAAGGAATGAAGACAACAGCTATGAGCTGCCCTATGGAGACCAAGCAGTGAACCCAGGTCCACTGCAACAGCAGCAAGCGCTCTTAATAGCCAAGGCATTGCTCCAGTGCCCACTTTTTACAGGGTCCTTATTGAGCTCACACTGCCCAGTGAAAATCACACTCAGATGTGGTTTTGTTTTGGTTTTTGACATGCTCTTTTCTTTCTTTACAGCCTTTTCTTACCTAAACAACACCTTACAAACCTCATTTTCAAGAACAACAAAAAGTGTCTCTTGAGTCGGCATCAAAGGTAAACTGAAACTCCTTATGACCTGGTTTGCTTCAGGGCTACTGTAGAGTTATTATTAAAAGTCAGTCAAAAAGCAACATGCCAACTGAAATGCTTCACCAACTCTTAAAAAGGCAAACTACAACATAAACAGTTCTACTTTGGAAACATACAGCTAGGGTAATTTGAATTTTACTGATGATCTTGCTCCTTTTCATTAGCTCCACCAAGAAATGCAAGTTATAAAGTACTTGGCAGTAACTATGATGGAAGATTAAGGCAGCACATTTCTCGATGTGTTTGCGTTACCCAGCATACAGAAAGCTTACCCAGTATACATAAAACCTTGGTTTTCTTATACATTACACATTAGAAACAAAACCAACTGACCTGTTGATCATATCATCTAGCTTTGCCAAGTCAGTATGTGGAAACGCAGGTTCCTCCTCTTCAATCTGAGGAGGGGCATCACCTTGACCTTGCTCATCAGGAGGAGTTGCAGGGGAATTTTCATTAGAAGAATCAGGTGATGAAGTCTTGATTAAAAATTAAAAAATTACAGAAGTTAACACATACATCCAAATGCTAAGAGATGTAAAAAAAAAAAAAATGCTAGTAGCATAAAATTTTACAAAATGGAAAACACTGCAGTTACCACACAGCTAGGTCAGCAGAGAATTCCTATACAAATAGCTATTTTAAATACATAATGTTTTAAACAGCCAACAAAATCCTTGTCCAGTATATTTACATGCTCAAAGAAAATGCAGACAAAAACAATCTTAAACATCTATGATACCATACTAACAAATGAAATACCAGCAATGGCATTTTAATTACCTCCTTATGATCTTTTTATGAGCTAGACAAAAATTGTCCATGGAAGCATACATTTTCAATAAAACTGAGACTATTATCTGTCCTTTACTGTTCAACATCAAAGTAGTCAAAATTTTCAGCATTGTATTAATTAATGTAATGTAATGAATCTTTGTCAGGTATAAATCTTATAAAAAACAAGTTTCTCCTTAGGATACTAGATATTAACTACAACAGTATAGACAATTTCTCTTAAGCTACTGGCACATATTGCCAAATTATAATTTAGAACCTTCTCAGATACCACATCTGGGGAATGTTCATCCCACTTCTTCTTACTGATTTTTATGACATACTCTGAGTCTTAAAATTGCTTCTATAGAACCTGGAGAGATGGCTCAGCAGTTAACAGCAGTGACTGTTCTTCCAAAGGACTGAGTTCAATTACCAGCACCCACATGGCAGCTCACAACTGTCTATAATTTCAGCTCCAGGCGATCTGACATCCACATGCATGCAGGCAGAACACATGCAGGCAGAATACCAATGTACATAGAATAAAAATAAATTATAAAAAAAATGCTTCTATAGGCAGAGATTTTAATGCTGAAATTTTGATTAAGGCATTCCCTTTAAGCCACAGTGACGGCTCACACCCCAGCACTTGAGAGGCAGAGACAGGCAGATATCTAAGTTCAAGGCTAGCCTGGTCGACAGAGTGAGTTCCAGGACAGCCAAGGCTACACAGAGAAACCCTATCACGAAACGGGGAAAAGAAAAAAATAGAGAAATGCCCTTTATGAGCCAGCAAGATGGCCTAGTAAGTTCAAAATAAACAAACAAACAAACTTGCAGCTGAGCCTGATGACTCAAATTAAACACTCAGAACACACATGGTGCAGAACTGACTCCCTCAAGTTATTCATTTTTTTCAAGTCCCTTTATGTCAATAAATGTAAAGCCTATGAGAAACTAAGCCCAGGTCTGAAGGGCAGCAGTTAAAAGAATGCACACTGCTCTTCCAGAGGACCAGAGTTCAATTCGTACACCCATACTAGGCAGTATACAAACACCTTGGATACCAGCTCCAGGGAGTTCTTACACCTCTTTAGGTACGTAGCCACATATAGATGCACATCTGCACATATAATTAAAAATAACAAAAAGAAAAAAAACAAAACTAGTCAGGTGTGGTAGTACATGCCCAGCACTTGGGAGGCAGAAACAGGCAGATCTCTGAATTTGAGGCTAGCCTGCTTTACAAAGTGAGTTTTAGGATAGCCAAGGCTACACAGAGAAACTCTGCCTTGTGGAAAAATAAAGAAAAAAAAGACAAAACAAAACAAACAAACAAAAAACTAACCCTTATGGGGACACTGATTACAGCTTTGGTTGATCCTTTGTGGTTCAAAAGTATCAGATCTTGTGAAATAATTAAAGCCCTAATATAGTCTATAACAGTAAGAAACAATCAGAAATTCTAAGGTAAAAAGAATAATTCTATAGGCAAGAATGTAATTTGCTATCATTCTTTTTTTAACAAATACCAGCCATCTTCAACAGATGAATGTGTATGAATAACATATAATACTAGTATCACAAACCTAAGACCTCTTATAATAAAAATCAAGTAATTTTAAAATAAAAGTAATATATGCTTTTAAATCTCAGCACTTGGGAAACAGAAACATGAGCTCTCTAAGACTGAGGCCAGCCTGGCTTACATAGAGGGTTCCAGGTCAGCCAAAGCTACATAGTCAGTCAGAGATCCTGTCTCAAAATGACAATAATGTTCACAACTAGGATTTATTTTCACTGAAAGCCCTGCAAAGCCATGAACATTGCAGTAAGAGGTTAGAATCCATACACAATACAAGTGATGAAGCAAAAAAGGAAATGACTAACAGCTAGATCCTGGTTTAAAATATTAATCACTGGTATCAAACAGTCCTTTGACTATGCTTGAATACTGGCCTTCAAATTTATGTCCACAAGTTTTGTGACCATATATTACTATTTTATGTCTTAAAAATGAGAACTGAAAAGGAAATGAATTAACAAAGTTGACACATTTGGGTACCTGGCTTGCTCATTTCTCTCAAGTGGCAGAGACAGGGGGAGGCAGAGAGAGAAAAACGTCTTTTCTATCGGACTAATGAAGAGATAACCTGTAATAGCTGAATAAAAGAACCTAGCCTCAAACAAAAAATAAACGTAACCTATAATAACACTTATGCTTTAAAACTTACCCATATAAACTACAAAAATGTGGACCTCTGTAAGGAGCATGTCAGTTACTCACGTATACACAACTTCAACTAATTTACTTATGAACAGTACTACAGAAGCTGCACATTGTCAGAAATCTTACTTTTTGCGTTATTTAATTTAATTCTTCAAAGTATAAAACTGTAAATATTAGAAAAGGCTGAAGTAAATTTGAGACGAAAACGAGAAAAATCAAATCCAAGACGGGCAGTGGTGACACAAATCTTTAATCCCACCTCAGTAGAGGCAGAGGCACATGATCTCTGTAAGTTCCCTGGTCTACAGAACTGGTTCCAGGACAATCAAGGCTACACAGTGAAGCCCTGCCTCGAAAATATGAGAAAAGGGGGGACGAGGGAATCAAATCCAAATAAGGTAAAGAAGAAGATGATAAGGGTTAAGAGCGTGTGATCTGTTTTGGGGGAGAGGAGTTATCAAAGTCCAAAAAGCTTTTTTATGGGGGGGGCATTAATGAAATTCTTAAAACCCCTAGAAAGACTGATCGAGAAAATACAAATTAGCAGTACCAGAGATGAACAAAGACACTGCTACACGACCCAAAACTTAAAAAAAAAAAAAAAACTTAAAAAACTGAAAGGAGTATATTAAAGATGGGGAGTGAGGACCAGCTCCAAGTTAGAGCACACAGTTAGCCAATGCAAGAAAGGACCTGAGTTCCATCCCAACACCCTAGGGCATGAACAGTACTGCAAACAACTCCATCTAAATAAAGCTGGCACTCTAGATAAAGTAGACAAAACTGACCAGAAGATCAACCCCCACTTCCAGAAGCAACCCCCCAACAACAACAACAACAAAAAATAATCACTCCTTAAAAAACACTGTATCTAGGTTGGGCATAGTGGCATATAACTTTCATCCCAGCTCCTGGGATGCAGAGGCAGAAGGATCTGAGTTTGAGGACACCCTGGTCTACAGAGTGAGTTCTAGGACAACCAAGGCTATGTAGAGAGATCCTGTCTCAAACAGAAAAGATTCATCTATATAGAAAACTCGATTACAAAATCAAGTTTCATTACTAGTAAAATCTTCCTACTAAAATCTTTCAATGGGGGGAACCAGAATCAGAAGAACCAGGAACTTTATATAAACTGAGGGAGAAAACAGGAAAATAGTATTACCTTAACAGCTGTAGGGCAAGCAAAATACTGAAACCAGTCCCTACGCTTACATCTTGATAAGCATTATTTTACTTGATCCTCAAAAAATGCTATGAAGCTCTATTACTGTTATCCCTACTGTACAATGAAGATACAAGATTAGAGATGATGTGATTTACCTAGTCATAAAGCTAGTATGGTACAAAGGTGAAATTTGAACACCAGTTCAAGACTTCAGTTCATCCTCTTTATGATTTTATGTATATGGAATACAAAATGGAGGTACTATACTAAATCGTACAATGGTTTCTTCCAGAATTGACAGAGTGCTTAAATCATTCACTTTATTGAAGACTGGCAGTATAAGACATTTAAAAATGGGATGGGGTACATGGGGAGGGTGGAACACCCAACGTTGCTTTCAGCACTTGAGTTTTTGATTTCTGCTGAAGACCTGTATTTACTTTTTAAGAAATATTTTATGACTATTTTACCATTAACAGCCATAAAATCATAGTTTCCTTATTCAGCATTCAAGAATATGTAAGACATACTTATGTGGCTTTAACTAGTAGCTTTAATTTCTTACCTGATTCTGTGGGAGGGGGGGCTGAGACTGTCCATCAGGAGCTTGGCCCTGGTTGTCATTCCCTCCAACTGGAGAGCCACGAGTCGTGGCTGTCATACTCGACACAGGGCAGATCTTTGCAATTTTGTCTGCTTATGTAGTTGTCTTAAGAAAAGAAATTATAGTCCACTTATAGAAGATGAAGTACCAGCATTTGTCAGTCTTAAAAAGCTCCAATTCAAGAATAAAACATCTTGCAGAGACCATTGCATAACCTACCAAGTAGAAGGGAAAAGAGAACATTTTATTTTAGATATAACAAGCATGAAACTGTTCAAATTTAGGATCACCAGTAAATCAGGTCAAGAGAGCATGAGTATATAAATGAGAAGTAAAAAGCTAAAGCTTCATTATTATGTTCAATTTAAAATAATGGTACTGTAGCTATTTATACCAGAAAAAACACACGTTTAGCTATACCATGTAGTATTTCAATTTTCTCCTGGAACTGACTTCAAAGACAGTATGTATCAAGAAGTTAGCTGCCACTTGGTTAAATCATGGAATGGAGCAAACTCTCCTTAATGGCTAGTGCCTTTAAATACGTTGCAAAAGCATGTAACTCAGGAATAAACCACAAACTGACCTGTAAATTTTAAAACCACTCATCTAACAAAGACCACACACACTTTCTCCTCTCTCTCCCACTCCTTTCTCATACACATACATCTCAACCTTAAAAAATAAAAATAAAAAAACAAGCAAATTTAACAACTAGACCTTAGATTTCAGATTTTGTAATTATGAGAAATCCATGCTCTATTATGTACCATCCTCATTCCCAAACCAAAAGACCTCAAATCCCATTAAACCTTTTTGTCGGTATTTCTCTTTATGAAGAATAAAGTGTATAACCTACTAATCCAATATAACTTAATTCATCAAATAACCTTAGCTTTCCTCTTTTGATAAGATTTTTCATTGCAAGCACTCCTGGGGCCCTATCAAGGCAACAGGTCTCAAACACTTAATAACAAGCATTCTTTCCAACCTAACAAAAGTACACAGAATACAATCAAAACTTTAATTCCATATTCATTAGAAAACCTCTGCTCTTTTTCAAGAGGTACTTTTAGTAGTGCTAATGTCTAGGTTCGACATCAGGTGGGATCAGGCTATACACATGTACTTTAAAAACAAAAAAAGATAAAAAAAAAGGGCAAAAAAAAATTGTGATTGAGTCTAATGTGGCACTAGATTGAGAAACTGATTCTTTATCTTAATTTTCACCACTCTCACATTGCCCATAACAGCCCATGAATACTAAAATGGAAATATCACCTAAGACAGTCAAAGTTCCTACTCAGTCTCTTTGAGAGACTGCCTACTCATTTCTACTCATAACCTGGCTTAAGACATTCAAAATCAAATATACAGCATGACATATAAAACATATTTGGAGCTTCTGTGTACTTCAGTATCACAGCTATAAAGTACAGGAGGCTTTCAAGCATTTTATACAACTCATTTATTTCTCCTAGTCTGTGCACTACAGAAGGTAAGTATTATTTTCCTCATTTCACAGACTCAAATTAAAAGCTGCAGTTTATTCAGAGCCAAATGTAACTCATGTCTGCATCTACAATGTATCTTCTTAAAGGAAAAAAAGGGGGGGAGGGAGGAAGTATACCTTATCAGTAGATTAATGAGGAATATGTAAACAAACAAAAAGCCTAAAATAAAATGATAGAGGAATAGAATTAGAACAGACTTTTAAAAATACACACATAATTCCAGTAAAATAGACTTGTACGAAAAAACTTCCTGTCTCCGAAGAGAGAAATTGAAGATATCAGATCTCCCATGCTCGTAACATAACATACGTAACATAACATAACAACATAACATAACATAACATAACAAAAATGGCCATCCTACCAAAAGCAATACAGATTCAATGCAATTCCCATCAAAATACCAGAACAATCCTTTACAGACTTTGAAAGAGCAATTCTCAAGTTCATATGGAAAAACAAAAAAGCCAGAATAGCTAAAACAATACTCTACAATAAAAGATCGTCTGGAAGTATCACCATTTCTAATCTCAGGCTGTACTATATAGAGCTACAATAATAAAAATTTAATGATACTAGTATAGAAAGAGACTGGTGGATCAACAAAACCAAACTGAAGACCCAGAAATAAACACACACACCTACAGACACTGGATTTTTTACAAAGGAGCCAAAATCATACAACTGAAAAAAGACAGCATCTTCTACAGACTGGAAAAAGATGTTCACCAACCCTATATCCAACAGAGGGTTAATATCTAGAATACATAAAAGAATTCAAGAAATTAAACACCAACAAACAAAAACCAAATAATCCTTTTTAAACAGAGAATTCTCAACAGAAGACTATTGAATGGCAGAGAAATCCTTAAAGAAATGCTCAATGTCCTTAGTCACTGGGAAAATGCAAATGAAATGCCATCTAACACTCATTCAGGAGAGGATATGGATAAAGGGGAACTCCATGGCTGGTAGGAGTGCAAACTTACACAACCACTTTGGAAATCAATTTGGTGCTTTCTCAGAAAACGGAACAGCCCAGTTCCAGCTATACCACTGAAGATCCAACTATACCACTCCTGAACATATATCTCAAAGATGTTCCACCATACAAGGACATTTGCCCAGCTATGTTCGTAGCAACATCTGGAAACAGCCTAGATGTCCCTCAACCAAAGACTGGATACAGAAATTGTGGTACATTTACACAATGAATACTACTCAGCTACTAAAAACAAGGAAACCATAAAATTTGAAGGCAAACGGATGGAACTAGAAAAGATGCATGACGGTCAAGTTAGGCTCCTGTCTGCAGGCATAGCAGAGTATCATTATTAGTGTCAGGGGCTGGCTCTCTACCCTGGGGTGGGTCTTAGGTTGAGCCAATTATTGATTAGATAGTCCTTCAATCTCTGTTCCCTCTTTGTCCCTACACTTCTTGCAGACAGGGTAGTTTTTGGTTCACAGGTTGTCAATGGATTGTTGTTCCCCTCCTTCTATTAGTCCTGCCTGGCTAGGAGGTGGTCACTTCAGTTTTTCATGTCCCCTGGTTAGGAGTCTCACCTACAGTCATGCCCATTTCCTGCTAGGAGCCTAACCTGTTGCAGGCCTCCAGCTTGACAAAATGATCCCCCATCAGTTTCCCTTCTTGTTCCCAGCCCTCTCATATTCCACCCCAATTCTCCACACATCTAATCCTCAGTCTTGTTTCCCTCCCCATTCTACCTCCTGCCCAGTTCCCTCTTTTCATCTACTTCTGCTCCAGACAGCAGCAGACTGAAACAGATGCTGGAACTTGCAGCCAATCATGGGTCAGAGCTCCCGGGTTCCTGTGGAAGTGTTGGGGGAAAGACCTGAGGTGCTGGGAAGGGTTGATAAGAGGGAGGGGACTCCCCTTTTCTGGTTCTGGGGAAAAGGGAGAGAAGAGGAGGAATAAAGGGGAAGCGGTCACAGGAAAGGGTCACCCTGGGGGTGTAAAGTAAATAAACTGAAAAGAAGTTATGTTAAAGAAAAAAAAAAAAAGATCCTGAGTGAGGTAACCCAAAATCAGAAAGATGTAAAACACGAAACACATAGTATACACTCACAAGTGGATGTTAGCCATATACTATAGGATAAACATACTAAAATCTACAGAACTAAAGAAGCTAAACAACAAGAGGACTCTAGAGATAATACATAAATCTCATTCAGAAGGGCAAACAGGATAGACACCAGAAGCAGTTGAAAGGGATAGGACAGGAGCCTACCACAGATATCCTCTGAAAAACTCCAACCAGCAGGGGATAGAAGCAGATGCAAAGACTCACAGGCAAACTTTGGGCAGATCTCAGAGAGTCTTATGGAAGGGAGGGATAGCATGGAGGTTACAGGAGCTCCACAAGGAGACCAAAAAAGCCAAAAATTCAGGGCCCAGAGGGGCTGCAGAGACTGATGCATCAACCAAGGACAATGCATGGAGAAGACCTAGATGCTATGCTCAGATGTAGCCCATAGGCAACTCAAGTCTCCATGTGGGTTCCCTAGTATGGAGCACGGAGCAGTCTCAGATGAACTCAGATGTGTGCTTTGAACACTTCCTCTGAGGTGGGGTGGCCTTACCATGCCACAGAGGAAGAGGATCTAGGCAGCCCCGATGAAACTTGATAGACTAGAGTCAGATAGTAGTGGAGGACGACTCCCTGTTTTCAGTGCACTAGGGGAAGTTTACGGGGGGGGGCTATAGGACCAGGAAGCAATGTGGGAGGGGGCTACAATTGGGATACAAAGTGAATAAAGGTAAAAATTAACAAAGCAAACACCAAACACACACATAACTCCAATCAAAATACTATGCACTTGCCAGTCATGGTGGTGCAAGCCTGTAATCTCAGCACTTGGGGAGGAATAGGCAGGCAGATTTCTCTTAGTTTGAGGCCAGCCTGGTCTATAACACGAATCCAGGACCGCCAAGGGCCAAGGCTACACAGAGAAACTGTCTCAAAAAAAAAAAAACAACAACAAAACAAAACAAAAAAACCAAAAAAGTACCCACTTAATGAGTGTAATTGTAATTCAAAAGATAAACCAACACTGACATCGAGCACCCACAGACACACATACAAATTTATAAAAATGAGTATTCAATAAGGAGATGCAAGGTCAGGCTACCAAGTTTGAAAAACAGTACATTTGTAACATTTTAGACCATAGCCATAAATACAAATAACTCTAAGCAATTTCATAAGTTTCCTGACAGTGGTGGCACATGTCTTCAATCCTAGAACTCAGGAGGAAAAGGTAGACAGATTTCTGAATTGGAGGCCAGCCTGGTATACAGAGCAAATTACAGGACAACCAAGGCTACACAGAGAACCCTGATCTCAAACAAAGGTACATTTTTTTTTTTTTTTTTTTTGGTGGTGGTGGTGATGAGATATCAGTGTATACAAACAAAGCTCAGGCAATACTTTGCTGAGACTCGGGTCTCACCTTCTACCATGTAGGTCCTAGGGTTCAAATCTGGGTTGTCAAGCTTGATTACAGGGACCTATACCTGAGATATCACATTAGCGATTAACTTTTCTCAAGAATAAGATTTCATTGCCCTAACTTCCAATTTCCTTTATTTATCATTATATGAACTTATCATTCTAAATACTTATGATTCCATTCATTAAGAACAGGGTTCCACATTATGTTATTCTAGACAACTTCACAACCAATTCAGAAAATGCAAATGAAGACATGTCAATTATTCTTTGTTACAGTCCCATGTCAAGTAAATGTTCATATTCTATTTTTCTTTTTTTTAAGATTTATTTTTTGTAAATGAGTGTTCTATCTGCATTTACACCTGTCAGAAGAGGGAATCAGTTCACATTATAGATGGTTGTGAGCCATCATGTTGCTGGGAATTGAACTCATGACCTTTGGAAGAGCATATAGTGCTCTTAAACACTGAGCCATCTCTCCAGCCCTCATTTCTATTTTTCATATTCTATTTTCAACACCTATTTAAAGACCTCTCTGTACACATATTTATTTATTTTTGGTTTTTCAAAACAGTGTTTCCCTGTGTAGCCTTGGCTGTCCTGGTCTCACCTTGTAGACCAACCTGGTCTTGAACTCACAGAGATCTACCCTGCCTCTGCCTCCCGGAAGTGCTGGGATTACAGGCGACTGCCACAGCACCTGGCTTCTCTCCATATATTTTGTAACTAAGTCACTTCACCTATCTAAAACTAGTTCCTAAGGATAGCTTCCTAGGAGTTACTTTAACAGGTCTGCATCCTGAACTTGAAATTCCTTATGGCAACAGAAATGTGCTCACTTAGAATTGCTTGATAATTATTCAGACCTTCATAGTAAGGTCTGTCAAGTCCTGTATAAACAATTATGCTACTGAAAGCTTCAGTAAATGTTAGCATCCTCTCTAGGCATTTTCAAAACCAAATTTGCAGTGGTTACATGTTAGCCTGAAGAATTTTAAATTGAAAATGACTTTAAGAATGGTGGCATCAAGCCGGGCGTAGTGCCTTTAATCCCATCACTCAGGGAGGCAGAAGCAGGCAGAGCTCTGTGAGTTGAGGCCAGCCTGGTCTATAAAGGACAGATCCTTGTCTTGAAAAACCAAGAGAGAGAATCAATGGTGGCATCAGAAGCTCTGTGGTAGTTTTACTAACTACCACCACCAACAGGTTAAAAAAAAACATTAAATCTCTAGAAATAATAACAAGCAAGGAAGGAAACTTTGGGTCAAGAGAAGTCTACCATATCTGAGTAAGAACAGAGCCTGGTATTTAAACCACCATGGTCTCATTATAGAGGAGCAAGCTTGCCCCTTCAAGCTAATGTTATCTCCCTGGGAGAATAAAGCAGCTAGATTTTTTATCACATCCAGCAGGCAAAGACTGTCAGGGGTCTGGGGCTCTTTTGTTCCATCTAGGCCCTACTTGTGGGGCACAAGTTCTATTTCAAAGGCAGCAAGCCAACAACACTACAGTCCTACTGGTCCTCACCCCATTTCATCCATAGGTGCAAGATGCCAAGAAAGTAGATAGACAGTCATTGGGTGGATGTTGCCTCCATGAAGCACTGCTCAGAAAGTAGTAGGGGCTTTAACTGTAAGAGAAGCCAGCAACAGTTTTGTCTGCTGTTTCAGTTCTGAAGAAGTGTAAAGGTTTCATCAGGTCAATGGAAAATTAAAACCTCAGGAACCAGCACAAAGGATTATTCCTAAAAATGAGAATTTAACTGGATTCCAAAAAGCATCATGTAAAACAACTGAACAACAGGTAATCAGTAAAAGCTAGTATCTGGGTAAGAGTGGGCAGGCAAAGACAAGATATATAGAATTCTTGTTCAAACACTCAGCACAGACTCCTAGAAAATGATATGGAAGATTTTTATTAAAATTGTTCAGCTAGTTGTTACACGAACACGAAAAAAACGAACAAAAAACCAAAGTCCTGGTGGTGGTGACGTAAGGAAAGAATCATTACTGAAATTTTTTTTTGAGAGGTCCCGTTTTACATCAGGAATTACAACACATGAAAACGAAGGGGAATGTGTGGGCTACCTACAGGACTTTCAGAGAGTCCAGATGCCCAGTTTAGCAAGTCTTCAAAACATTGTAAGTACCCTCAAAGTAAAGCACGTTACTAATAATGGGATATGTGATTATATCCTAAAAAACTGATAAGGAGACAAACGTAAAATTAGCTCAAGCACCAGCATCAAAAAGAAAAATTAAAGTAAAGCCAGCAAGATGCCCGAGTTCTTGCCACCAAACTGAAAACCTGAGTTGTTCATCAACCCCTGCCTGGAACCCACATGGTGAAGTGAACAGACTCCCAACAAGACCTCCACACTGAACATTATAGTTCACAGGCACAGTCACACGTAAGTATGTATAAATATAAACATATACAAACATGTAATTTAAAAAAAATGTAGTAAGTAATTAAGAATTTACAGGATACCCGGAAGACAATGAAGGGGGCAAGCCTCTAAATAAAAATGATACATAATCATCTAATTAGGGACTTGTATTTAGAATAAACAAATTGTCCAATTTAATAAACAATCCAGCTGAGATGAACAAAGGATCTAAAGAGATACTCCTCTGCAAGATATAAAAGTCAATAAACACATGCAAAACTGCCCAACATTATTAGCCACGAGGGAAATGCACATCAAAACCACAAATGCATATCACTTCACATCCCTCAGAATGGCTGGCTATAACAAAGTTGGGGGGAGTGGTGATAGGATGAGAGAACCCTTATGTGATACTTTTAAGAAAGGAAATTTCACCAAGTATGCTGACTCACACCTTTAATCTCAGCAATCTGGATACAGAGGCAGGCAAATCTCTCATCCTGAGGCTAGCCTAGTCTACATACAAAGTTCCAGGCTAGCAAAAGCTATGTAGTAAGACCCTATCTCAAAAAAAAAGAAAAAGGAATTTTGATAAGCTGTGGCATGCATGAAATTGAGTGCATTTTTTAAAAAATAAAACAGAAAAGGACACAAATACCATGATTTCATTTATAAGGTCATCAAATTCATAAAGCACAATTGTGGTTGCCAGCCTTCTTCATCCATACTATTTTGTAGCCATAAGCTTATCGTCCCACATTACTCTTGGCTTTGTCTAGCCACATACTCTGCTTTTAGAAGCTTTTTTTTGAACTTTTATGTGATATCATTTGCCCTTGTCACCACATACCATTCATGTGTCATGTCTGCCTGACATTCTCATTATTCCAGAAATCAATGGATGAAAACAGACCAATTTTTAAAAAGGTAAACATTTTTGTTTTATAAAAAAAGACACCAGAAAATACATAAAAAGCCAGAACTCTTTAGGGAATCAAGGAGGGGTGGCTCTAAGAACATTTAAAATTTAGAAATAACCAGCCAAAATGAACGAGATACTACATCTATTCTCCCCCTTGGACATTTTAACATTGCAATGCTGCTGCTAACAGAAGTTTTGTTTTTTTTTTACTTTTACAGTCAAAATGCTATTTACCCTTGTCACTGGTTTATTAGTTACAGTTCTGCCTCCCGAAACATAACATAAAGCTAATTATTCACCATTATATACCTTCATCATCTTTCTCAAAACTACAAAAACAAACCAGACTTATTGTATATATAGTTCTAGATCTCTTTTCAACAGAAAGATTAACTTAAAACTTTATTAAACTGTTGCAAAGTGTACAAGAGCACAATAACTTCAGTCCTCAAAATACATCAGCCAACATTCGTGAGCAATGTTAACTTAAAACATTAAGACATAAATCACTATCAAGCAGAAAACCCTTCTGTAATGTATCTTATTTATCATTTATACAATTTTCCTGCCTGCATGCCAGAAGAAGGTTGTGAGCCACCCTGTGGTTACTGGGAATTGAACTCAGGAACTTTGGAAGAACAGCCAGTGCTCTTAACCTCTGAGCCATCTCTCCAGCCCTCACCCTACTCTTAAAACGAGAGTTTAAGATGAACTCAAAGTTATCAGTTAACAGAATGTATTAATCTTGGTCAAAACACTTTGTTTTTCTAGGTTTCTCTGTGTAGCCCTAGTTGTCCTGGAACTCAAGAGATCCTCCTGCCTCTGGATTAAAGGTGTGCCCTCACCCACATCAGGCTGTCAAAACACTTTAAAAATGACTAATAAAAGGGAATGAAATGAAAACTTTATTAATAAACAGTTTGTAATCAAGGCAGTTAGATCAATAATTTTATGTACGTATTTTTTTGCCTGAATCTTCCAGAAATAGACTGTAGAAAAGTAAAGGATATAACGAAGGAAACTAAACAAATTTCAAATTGCTTCTCATTAATGAGATTACCTACAATGTATTTAAAAAGTCATAACACAAATCACTTGTCTGAACTGTACAATTAAATGGATCTTTCTATATTTAGAATTATAGAAACATAGAATATTTTCAACACCCACAACAGAGGCCATACCAAAGCTAAGGGTGTAATGTAGCTCTGCAGCCAATTGTATAAAGAGGCCCTGGATTCCATTTCTAGGACCAGAAAAACAGAAAAAAGGCATAGTCTCATCACTCCCCATTCCCTACCCTCCCTTGATCTACTTTTTCTTTTGCAACTGGTTTCTTTCATTTCAGAGTATTTTCAAAGGTCATGACAATTTTAACACATATATAGTACACCTCACTTGCTAATATTCCATTGTAATGGTGTATACTTTATGAATATATTTTCCCTATGAGGGCATTTAGATTTTGTGCGCACACACGTGTTGTTTTGATAGACAGGATTTCTCTGTGTACTACTGGCTGCCTCTGCCTCCCTAGTGCTAGGATTACAAGAGTGTACCATCATGCCATGCTCTGCATCAACAGTTGTACTGCTAAAAATCACTGTCCACCAGAGGAATGGATAAATGGAATGATGCATTGATATTTGTACGCAAAAAAACTAATAGAAAAAACAGGTCAAAATATGTTTTGGAGAGAACTTCTATTTAAAAATGTTCTGTATCAAAGCCAAGTGTGGTGGTACACACCTTTAATCCCAGAACTCAGTAGGCAGATCAGAGGCAGGCGGATCTCTTTAAATTCGAGGCCAGCCTGGTCTACAAAGCCAAGTCCAGGATAGCCAGGGCTCTGTTACACGGAGAAAGCCTATCTCAAAAAACCACCAAGTTCTGTATTATAACCTGATTGGTGACTATATAGATACATTCTCTGTTAAAGTAAAATTTTATAGTAGATAAGCCATTCTAAATATCTAACTTTCTTGGCCACAACAGTCTAGTAAGTTACTAGTTCTTTAAGCATGGTCTGGGGGTTCCCTGGCGTCTATGAGATCCTTTTGCCCCTAAAGATCACACATTTTTTTCCTCGATATTTTCTTAAGAAATTACTTGCCATAAATTAAACCTAGCTATCTTTCAGAAATGCAAAAATTATAAACCACTGGTATTCTTGATAATTCTTATTTTGGGAAAGTCTTTTTTCCTAAAATGTTTACACAGATAGGGAATGAGTTTTTTAAATTAATTTTTATTATTTATATGCATCCACACTTATGGGTGCCTATGGAGGCCAGAGGGTGATTGATTCTCTGGTGATCAGACACCCAACACATATCTTTGAAAATTCTTAGGCTAAGAAATATAAGCTGGGCTGTGGCAGTGTACATCTTTTTTTTTTTTTTTTCGTTTTGGTTTTTCAAGACAAGTTTTCTCAGTGCGTAGCCCTGGCTGTCCTGGAATCACTTTGTAGACCAAGCTGGCCTCGACCTCAGAGATCCTTCTGCCTCTGCCTCCCAAGCGTTAGAATTAAAGGCATGCACTATCACTGCATGGCTGGTAGTGCACATCTTGGGAGGCAAGCAGAGGCAGGTGGATCTCTGCGAGTTCAGAGCAAGTTCTACAACAACCTGGTCCACAGAGCAAGTTCTACAACTGCCAGGGCTACACAGAGAAACTGTCTCAAAAAACCAAAACGAAAGAAAAAGAAATACTTTACCAGTAAGCATGTTTGGCTAGTTCTCTTAAAATAATGAAAGTGAGTTATCATTTGCTATGAAATGTTGGACGAAAATGACTGTATCTACCGCATTTACCTGTGCACAGTCTCATCTTCTACTCAGAAAAATAATTTCCTCTTAGATAATATTTTTTTTCCTGGCAGGTTACCAATTTTGAACTGCATTAATATTTTGGAAGCTTAAGCTAGACTTCAAATGAAAGAAAATTTCAAGTTTTAGGCTAGTGACATAGTTCAGTAATAGGAGTCTTGCCTAGGCTGTGTGAACTTACTAGTTTAATCCTAGTACCATAAAACAGTAATAATTATTCAATCAAGGTTTACACTGTTCTGACAAGAAAATTATACCCCTATACTACCAAATCTATGCTTCCTAAATTCACACAAGCTACTGGCCAACTAAGATTCTGACTGATGTAAAGCTCTCCAGATTTCATCTAGGTATAGTGCTAAGCACTTTGTCAATTAAACTTCTGTTTTTACCTTTTCTGTTGACTTGAAAATTACTCCAAACTCCACTTCTCCGTGATCTCTAGGGTACAGCTAAAATTTAAGAACTTAAAAACAAAAACAATCTCTGTACAGTACCTTGGCTTTGCAGATAAAGTCAAAAGAGCCAAAAGGGACATGAAATGATTTGGATAGTTGAAACTGTAAAACACTCCAATACTCTTATACTGTCCTCATTCTCACTAAAAATGAAAAGGGCTGCCTGAGAAAACAAATAAACCCTACAAAATTGGAAGCAATAAAACTGCAGCTACCTTAAATAGATTATTCACCTATTTTTACAGACTCAATTATTTTAAAGTGGCAAGATTAACAACTACACAGAACAAGGAGAGTCCTACTAGTTAATGCTTTCTGGTGCCAGGTCCTGGCCCTCTTATGTGTGTGTGTGATAAACATACTTAGATAATCCACCCTTTAATGTAAAGGCACACATTGCAGGAGTAGTCATTCTATAACCCAGATTCTGTTCTGTGACCTTTCAATGTATCTCAGCAGACAACAGCTCCTAGTGGGAGGGAATTAGAGCTAGGACAAGTTAAAAGTAATAGAGTTGTTTTGCCCTAGCCTCCACATTCAGAGACAAAGATGGGGTTAACCCTGCAGATCCCATTCTTGTATTTCATTCTCATAATCTTTATTACTTAAGGAAACTATTATAAAACTACCTCAATTCCCTGCTACAGCTCTATTTCAATATCTCCAACATACTATGCTCACAATCTTTGTTTGTGCCTTTAGGTGAGTGCATATATAGGCCAGAGGACAATCTTGAGTGTAGTTCATTAGCTATTACCCACCTTATTTCTGAGACAGGATTTTTCATCTGCCTGAAACTGTCCAAACAGAAAGGGCTGAGCTGGCCAGTGAACCCTAAGGATCCAGCTATCTCCATTTCCTCATTGCTGAAATTAACAGGTACATGCTGTGCATGGCTTTATGTGGGTTCTAGGGTTTTTTTCAACTGAGGTCTTTATGCTCTTAATGACTGGTCTATCTCTTCAGGCCCTCAAAAGAAAACCTAGAAACTGTCTTTCTCTTAAAGGCCCTTTATTATTCTAAAACCCAAACTTAAATGCCCTAACATATGAACAAACATATATAACATATTGTATATGTAACATATTGTAGCAGCCTTAAACTACCATTCCAAGTCTCATCTCCCATAACTTCTCCCAACTCACACACCCCTGTGTTCCTTCTACTCTCTACTAGTTTTTCCTCTAAACCACTCCTCATTCTGCCATTGTACCATTTCAAGTAGTGGTTCTCAATTTTGCATTTGATGTGCATTTTCCAACTTCTGAAGCCATTATTAGTCATCACAATATGGAGCACGGTACTATTTATGGGTAGAGGTCATAGATTATTAGTAAGCAGTACAGCATGACACAAGAAATTGGCTGACCAAATAGCGTTTGGTCAATTAACATCAAGGTTAAAAAAAAATACCTCTGGAAGGTCCCTTCTCTAATTCAGGGAGCAATCAAAATGACATCTTTTGATATATAAGCCTCATTCAAAAACACACAAAATGAGCAATCTCTCCTACCACTACATTTTTTATACTTTTTATGGTTGTCTTTTTGGTGTTAAAAATTTATCTCAGAGCCTCATGTTTAGTAAATACCATGTACACTATCACTTTAGCTACACCCCAACTCCTTGCACCAAATATTGCTCTTAAGTAACTGTCTGGCCCAATAGCCTAAAGTCTTGAAGGTAGATGTTAAAAATCATCCTTCTATCTCCCTACACCTATAATGGTATTAAGTCAATGAATTTAAGTCAATCATCACAGTAAGGCAGTAATCACAGTTTTTTTTATTTTTATTATTATTATTTTTTTTTACAATTTCCCTAAGATCATATACTTGCTCACCATTTAGCATTTACAACTATAATCTAAGCCTTTAGGTTTATTGAAGGGATGGTAGGTGGGAAGAAAGACATTCCTATTAATCTGGTACAACATCTAATACACATAGGAAGGGGTCAAGAGGCAGGGAGGGGTTATTAAAGGCTGGGGTACCATACCAGATACTGACCATTAATTAGCTGAGAGAATGAGAAAGAACCTTGCAAAAGCAGACTTATATCAAAATGACTGTATTCTCATGGAATTGGCACAGGAATTGGGGAGATCAGGAAGAAATACGAACATTCAAACAACCCCCAGATTACATTTACATGACTAATTAACTTCAATGCATAGTATGAAAGAGGAAGCTCTCAGTGGAAAGAAATTCATGGGCAGAGTCTTCGGTCGGTCTTCATTCAGCTGCACAACCACAACCACTTTCCCAGTCAGGTCTGGTAGCTCACGACTATAATCCCACCACTTTTGAGGCTGAAGCAGGAAGATCACAGGGAAGTGAAGGCCAACAGAGAGTATGTGTTGAGTTACTGGCTAAAAGGATAAAAAATGAAAACAGACCGACATGGCAGTAGTGCAGCACTTGGGAAGCTAAGGCAGGAGTGTCAGGAGTTTGAGGTCAGTTTGTCTCAAAAAGCGAACAACAAAAACAACAACAAAAAAACACACCTTCCTCAAGTATACTTCCTTATCCTTTTTCAAAGAATCAAAATCTCTCAAAGCTAAAGAACAGTGTTTCCCCACTCTCAGAATGCAGGAAATTGTAAAATTCCCCGATTACCTTCACCTGTCAAAACAGAAGCCATGAGCTGGAAATACAGCTCAGCTGGTGGAGTACCTGCTCAGTTTTAGTAAATAAAGCCCTGGGGTTTGATAAACAGCACTGCATAAACCCTGCATGAAAATACACATCTATAATCCTAGCATTCAGGAGGAGGTAAGAGGCCTAAGGTCATTATTAAGTTACACAGTGAGTTTCGACCTTGGTCTCAAAAAAAAAAAAAAAAGACTATTACTACAAAAAGTGGAAACTCTCTTTAAATAGTACTGGAAAGAGAACATATGGGAAATAAGGGCATTAAAAAGTGGGAAATAAAGTTGTAAAATCCTATGAGTCAACTTTAAGACAAGTTTTAAACAAAAGTAGTATCTAAAAAAAGTGGAGTAGAGAGATAATGACTCTAGCATAGACGATGGCAGATGTCTGTACTTCCAGACATTAACTTTATAATTATATATACAAAGTATAACACCCCTGAAAGCTTTCAATCAAATATTAAATTACACCTTCACTGTCTTAAAAGAGCTTTGATGTCCTGAAAATGTATACCAAAGGAAGTTTCACTGTATTTGATAATACACTCTTTTCCAATTTAGCTTACACCACTGGCCTACTTTGAAAATTGTGTTGTCTCAGAGATTCTAGCAAAGTATTTATGGAGACTAATTTTAATACAGGATGTGACAATTCTAGTTATTTCTTTAAACATTGTATTCCTATTACTTGGAACAGTACCTAACCTGGAACAGTACCTAATATATAGACAGTACAAGCCAGTACATAACTGTCATTTACTACATAATTGAATTTTAAATTACACACAAAGCAAAATATTCAAGATAGCATTAGACTGTGAAACACTGTAATTCTCTAGGGGTAGGTAATTTTCTACCTAAGAACTTTTTGGAAGCACACTGGAGACCTCCATTGAAGACTCAATGAACTGAATTCTGGGAGTGAGCTGAAAAAAACTGACAAGCCCTCCAGGTTTGGGAACCACTTCTCTTTAATTCAGGACAGGAAAACTAGGGTGACTAAATTCTAACCTCTTGGTTTGTTTTATTGTTCAGTCTACAAGTTTATGAATGGACTTAATACAGAAACACTTGCCACCAATTTGAGAACACTGAAACTCCAATTAAGCAAAACACTGTATTATTATACACTATTATCTGGCCTCTTACAGAAAAGGTTTGGTTAATCTTTCCTTTTACCTGTGTTGTTATCAAGGAAAGCAACCAAATCCTTTTTGCACAATTGAGCTCAGAAACAAGCCACTCTGCTAAGGTTAGAATATGGGTCTGAACATGAACTGTCATGTTCTCGGCTGTCAAAAGTTAGTAATGAACAGACTTAAGAAGCTCATATAATTAGGTGAGACCTGTGACCACCACCAAAACTTATGACTTTCAAAATCCATCTTTCAGCAAAACCTGAGGCACAAAGACAAGTATAGGAGTGTTCCTATTCTCCCTTTTCCGTACCTTTCCTTTCAATACTCAAAATGTACAGGCGGAGATCTAGTATCCAAGACTACCAGCTCAAAAATCATACCAAGAAAGACAATTCCTTTGATAACGTAACATGTTCAAAGGTCATATAAATGGTAAGTTACAGAAAAAATAAAAGTGTAAGGCATCATAAAATAACGATGCATCTGTATGGGAGTTTAGTCCAACTCATTCCAGCAGAGATGTTGGTTGGAGAAAGAGGTCCAACCTGGCCATAAGTGGGATTTGGTAGAGGGAACAGGGCTTCAAACAGGCCTAGCTTGAAGGCTTTCTCTGTGCCTGCAACTCTTTCCTAAGCATTTTACTGGCCTAGTGATCCTGGCTAATCATGTCATTGCCTCAGTTTCTTGGGCTGTGTAAGTAATGACAACAGCTCTTATCCCACAATCTCTTGAGTGAATGATGCTTTGATATGAATTAAAAATTAAGGCACTTTCAATAGAACAGCCAACAAAAACACTGACCTCTAGAAGCTAAATTATAAAATATAAAACATGACAAGTAGAGGGGCTGGAGAGATGGCTCAGCAGTTAAGGACACTGTTCTTCCAGAGGACCCAGGGTCAATTCCCAGCACCAACATGGTAGCTCACAACTGTCTAACTCCAAGAACTAACATCCTCACACTGACATACATGTAGCTAAACACCAGTGCACGGAAAACGAAATAAAAATGAAATAAATTTAAAATAAAAATGAAAGTAGGTCAACCATTTGAAAAAAGAAATGAGCAAGGAAACAGGGAGGCAAGAAAGAATGAGATATAATGATCAAAGTACACAATAAGCATTTAGAAATAACAAAACTCATTGTATACAATAAACTTAATTTTTAAAAACTTAATTGCAAATATAGTTTTGGTTTGCCTTTGAGACAAAGTCTTAGTATGTAGCTATGTAGACTAGTAGCTGGCCTTGAATTCAAGCGGTCCACTGTCTGTCTCTGCCTCCCAAGTGCTGGGATTTAAAAACTTACAACACCATGGTCAGATGAAGTTTTCCTTTTGTTTTGTTCAAGAGTTAGTTAACTCCGTTAATAAAAATACAACTTTTTGTTCTGTTTTTTTCCAGCCAGGCTTTCTTTGTGTAGCGTTGGCTGGCCTGGAACACAGATATCGGCCTGCCTCTACCTAGAGTGCTAGGATTAAAGGTGTGCAACATCATTACCCGGCTAATACAAAACTTTTTAAAAACCACTTTCAGAATATCAGCTCTGACACTTTTTCAATCAGTCAAAAGAAAGAAAAGTGAGAAACTAAAATGTTTTTCCTGTTCCAGTGACTGAAGTAACAGTATAGTCACTTGAGGTTTGTTTTGTTTTATGTCCTCTACTCAATTAAAGGTCAGGCCATTTGATTTCAGATAACTTTACATTGCTCTCCCACCCACCACCTTCCATCCCATCCCAGCTACTCTGAAAAATAAAGCAAGAAGTTCAAGGTTTGCTTGGACTAGTTTAAGACAAGCCTGAACAACTTTTGTGGGGCCCTGTCTCAAAATAAGAGTAAATAAAGGGGGGGAGTGGCACTGGGGATACATACAGGTTAGAGGCAGAGTTATCTTGCTATAAAGCATGTTCAAGGCAATGGTTTCAATCCCTAGTGCTACAAATCAAGTAAGACCCAATTTTGCCATTTAGGTAATCAATCATGTTCTAGGTGTTCTGCAAATACCCAAAGGTAAAGGACAAAATGCCTGACACCTTACTATATATTAATTGATGAATGATGGTAAAGGTAGTGGTTTAGAAACTGATACTTGTGAACTATGGAAATAACTTCATGAAGAAGGTAGCCTAATATATATGCTATCTTGGTTAAGTTTCTTCATCTCACTGGGGCCATTTTCTTAGGTTAAAAAGGGCAGGTTCAGCAGGACAGTGGTGGCACACCCCTTTAATCCCAGCACTCAGGAAGCAGATGCAGGTCAGTATCTTGAGTTTGAGGCAAGCCTGATCTAACAAAGCACGTTCCAGGGTGTTCTGTCTCAAAAAACAACGACTAGATTCATTCCAGAATTCATCATAAAAGGACTATCAGGGCTGGAGAGAGAGCTCAGTAGTTATGAATACTTGCTGCTCTTGCAGAGTTTGGTTCTCTCTATAACTCACTCCACTTCTAAGGGATCCAATGCCTTCCTTTGGCCCCAAGGGTACTGAATACATATGAACACTTTACACCCACACACATAAAAAAAGGAAGGGAGGGAGGGAGGGACTAAGAGAGAGAAGGAAGAAGGAAAGGGGAAGAGAAGAGAAAGTAAAGGAAAAGGTGTCAGCTGTGGTGACCCATGCCTTTAATCCCAACACTCCAAGAGGCAGATCTGGTTTTTTGTTTTGTTTTGACTTTTAGACACAGATCAAACTCAGAGATCTGCCTGCCTCTGCTGGGATTACAGGCCTGTGAATGAATTCAAGGCCAGCTGATCAACAAAGCAAGCTCCAAGTTAACCAAATGATTCATTCTAATTCATATTCATATTTTCTTTCTTTCTGTCCCTCTGTCTCTGTCCCTCTCACACACACAAATAATGACTATCCTATCAAGTGATGCCTGTAAGTTGTGAGAAGAAAATTCGAAACAGCAAAGATATTTTTAAAAGACTTGATGAGAAAATTCAAAACAGCCAAGATATCTTTAAAAGACTTGATTAACGTGTTTCTTTTTTGCCTGTACATATGTTTGTATGCATGTTTGTATGCATGCATGCAAGCTCATAATGTGCATCCCTGTTTTTTACAGTGGTCAAAAGGTAGTATTGGACTCCCTGAAACTAGAGTTATGGATGGTTGTGAATCTCCATGTAGGTGATGGGAACTGAATCCAGGTCATCTGGAAAAGCATTAAGTACTCTTCACCACGGAAGCAGCCCGTGGAGAATTATGGAATGGAAATAGCCAAAACAGATACTGGGTTTATTTGCCCTGTTTCCTTATGGCCTCATACATGCTAGGGTAGTGGAATGCTACTACCAAGTTAGATCTCTATCCTTATAATAATTCTTACTGTGACACAAGAATCCTCAAATGTCTTTAGTGAATTTTAGAAAACGTGATTTTAGTGGTCTTTAAAGTTCTTTTGTATTACATTTCTGTGTTTTGAGACAGGAGCTCACAAACCTAAGCTGGACACAAACTGGCTGTATAGCCAAAGATGACAGCCAGTTAACTCCTGATCCTTCTGCCTCCACTTCCAAATGCTGGGGTTACAGTTTCTTACTGCCACATCATCTGAATCTGAGTGTTTTATATATTAAAAAAAAAACTGAAAGTTCTCTGACACGTTATTGGGGCTAAGATGATGATTTCTATAGTATGTTTTTAGGGAAAAGGTATGGGAAAGTATTTTTTATTATATTATAAAAATGAGATATTTACTTAAATTTACACTTAAATTTGATCTTTGCCAAAAGGCTGAGAAGTGATTAAAATTTATTTTTCAGACACACCTACGCTAAGTCCTAGGTCTTTCATCTTAGGTACATATGTACCTTACATGTATAGTTAGCAAATGACTTTTGGTTGTTTCATAGTTTGGTACTTCATACTGGGTCCCTATGAAGCAGATCTGCCTCAAGCCATCTAAGCACCTGAAGACTATAGACCTTCCAATTTTACTCTGGGTGATTTACCTAACAGTTCTTTCCCTGCCTCAATTGTGTGTCAGAATAATTTGTGGAACTTTTCCACGGTATGTTTGTCTTAGTCTTGTTCTGTACATTACAAATAAAGTTTGGAGCAGGAACTGGGTATTTAAAGAAAACAAAAGGCAAAATAAAAAGTACTTGTGGAGTACAAGCCTAAAGACCAGCGTTCTTTCTCAGTAATCCAAAACAGTGGTAGTAGAGGTTTGTTTTGTTTTTGCAGTTCATTTTAGAGAAAGGAGAGGATTTGCAGCCCTGCACATTTTGTGTTCTGTTAGATAATACTCTTGAACCTAATTTTGTCAATTAAAAAAATCCTGATTCAAACTCAAACACAGGGAGAGGTTAGAATATATAAAAATACAAGAAAGTTAGCAACAAATATGATGGTTTACAAAGATGTAGATCCAAAACAATATAATTTTGGAAACTAGGCTTGCTTCTCAATTTGAGAAACACTTAAGATTCAGAAAATTTACCAGCAGGAAAAGATAACATGCAAACTAATCATAAAGTATTGTGTGCTTTAAAAATTATATCAAAATAATTCATAACCACAAAATATCTCACTTCCCCAGCTTAGAGACTCAAAGCCAAAGCTAATCCACTTATTATTATTATTATTATTATTATTATTATTATTATATTTGTGTGTGTAGGTCAGAGGGGTGTCAGATCCCAGTTGTCTGATGTGTATGCTAAAAATCCACTTAGGTTCTCTGCAATTTCTCTGCAAGAACAGTAGATACTCTTAACCACTGAGCCATTTCTCCAGCCCCGATACCCATATACATTTCAAATAATTTTCTCTCACCTGCTTTTAAACAAAGAGACTGGCTGCAGTAAAATCCTGGAAATATAAAAACTTTACAAATTGATCCATTTAATAGAAAAAAATTACGAACAGAATGTTTTCATGTGTCCAACTAATCAATAAATGACTGGCAGATCATGACAAACATACCTAAGTAGCATTATTAACATGGCAAAGAAAAATAACTTATAAAGAAGTACCACTAAACTGCTCTTCTAGAAATTACCAGAAAATGTATTTCAAGATCCTGGAAGACAAAAGAACCAAAGTAAATCCTACTGGATGAAGCATTGCACTGATAGTCAGAAAACAAAGGGATCCTCATGAAATGCTCCGTAATTTTAGGATAAAAATGTACTTTTCAAAGTTACAAAGTAAGATTCTTGACCATTCTGCTCCCTCCAGATGTTCTCTTAAAATTCTACCAAGGTCAGCAAACAAAAGGAAGAAACAGCAAGAGAACATTAAGGTAAGAGTGTATTTTTTTGGGGGGGTGGTGATGGGAGTAGGGGGTGTTAAGAAAAATATGAAGACATTCATGTAGTTTAAAAACTGGATTTTTTAAGTGACAGAAAGGGAAACATACTTCATTTCACTTTTGGAACATCAATTTCAAATACTTCCGGCTTTCATTCTACCTGGAACAATAAAGTTTAATAATAAATAATAAAATGAGAAAATATTTTTTTAAACATTAAAAATAATGTTTAATAAAGTATGACAAAGCACGTAAGCTTAAACACTGCAAAAACATGTGTTGGTATTTCTGTATATTTAATACCTACATCTTCCAAGAAATTGAAAGACATTTTGCTGAAGCCAAAATGGCAGTCTGGTGATTCAGTACCCTAGAACCATCTAAAGAGTTTGTAGTCTATTTTTAAGGTCAAGTGTACTGGCTAAAAATCTGCAATCTAATCGTGGCTAGCCAGTCCTTATAATAAAGGGAGCTAAAAAGCTCTACCATATCTGCTGCAAAGTTCCCACATCAGCACACCCAAAATATTTCTTTGTATAACAAAAAATTATACAAAGGGAGATACGGAAGGTTGGTGGTGGGTTTTAAATTTTTTTTAAATTGCCATGAATGCCTCTTCCACCAACAGAAGAAAATTAACCTAAGCCCACAATTCACTTACATGCAACTGCAAGCTGCGGCCTTGAAAAATCCAACTAACGGTGTAACTTCCAAATAATAGCGTGCTTAAATTAAGCACATGGTATCGAAAAATCAACATGCCAGTAGCTGAAGGAACAGTTTAACGAACCGCCCCCCCCCCCCCGCTCCCCACCTACTTAACTATTTCACAATGAATGAGCAACGAGCCGTTTACCAGAGCCCAAGACCTCCCATCACAAGCATGTGAAGGGTTTGTTAGTCACAACTCGCACATGCTAATATTTTCCTTTTTTTTTTTTAATCTCTTTCTCTCTCTTCTCCTTCGGGAGCAGTTAAAAATAGCAAGGTGGTAAGGTCTGCTGTCTCTTGGAAGCGGTTTCGGCAGCAAACCCTCCTTCCTGGCCCGTGGCCGCGAGCAGACCAGAGGGGGGCGAGGGAGGAGGTGCGGGAGCCCGCTAGGCGGCTCGGCCTCCCGGTGGCGCGGGGTCGCCGAGCGCCTGCGGGTGATCGCGGGATGACCCGACGGGCCCGCCGGCCCCGGCGTCGCCGAGGCCTAGCCCTCCCGCTCCAAATCACTCCACCTCAGTAATGGCGTTCGGTGTCAAGTGGAACAGGCCGAGGGCGTCCGCGGCGGTGGTGGCGGCGGCGGCGGTGGCGCCGTTGGTGGGGGCGCCGTGAAGCCAACGGCCCGCCCCCACTCCCCCACCCCGGCCGAGGGGTGGGGGGCCCCGCGCGTCACCGCCGCCGCCGCGCGTTCTGAGGCGACCTCACGCGCGGGGTGGCGGGGTGGCGGGGCGGCACGCCGCGCCCGCCCGGAGCTTCCATCCTCCACCTCTCCACTCCAGTCAGGACGGGAAGGGGAAGGAAGGGGAGGGCCCGAGCCGTCAGCCATTTTCCCTGCCAGTCGAAAACACAGACACACACACACACACACAGCCCGACCCGCTCCCTCACACGGACGGACACACGGACACACACACGCGCTCACGGGACGCCGGCGACGGGTGCGCACAACGGAAGCCAGCGCGCCCCCGCCGAGTCCCCGGGGGGCTACGGCCCGCCGCCCCCCCCCCCCCCCCCCCACCGAGGGAGCCACCTCTCTCTCGCTCGCTCTCTCGCCATCACACCCGCATACCCCTCACGCCGCCCTCCCCACCCCTCCGGGCAGCTGTCGGGCCCGGTCGAGGCGAGCGTGGCCCCCCGCCCGCCCGCCTCCCCGCCCCCCACCCCGTCGAGGCGCCTCGAGTACTCACCGAACACAACCCCGGGTGTCTTCCAAGAAGCGGGACAACGCAAGCAGGAGGGCGGGATTCGAAGAGAAAGAAAAAAAGGAAAAAAAAAAAGGAGGGGTCCAGCCGAAATGAGAGGCCTAAGCTGCTAACCTAGGAGCATCCCCAGCCGAGGGCTGACTGAGGAGGAACGACACGCGAAAAATTGAAAGGAAAAAAAAAAAGGCAAATCGGCGGAGGCCGCGGGCGCCGCCGGGGCTCGGGGCGCGCTCGGCGTCCGCACAAGCGGTCCGCTCCGGGCCCTGGCCGCCTCCTCCTCCCTCGCGGCCGGCGGCGGCCCTCTTTTCCCCCTTCTCCCCCTCGGGCTGGGGCGCTCTTCTGCGCTCACTCCAGCTCCGGGCGGTGCGTTGCTCCTGCGTCACCTCCTCCTGCTCCTCCTCCTGCAGCGGCAGTTTCACCTTCCCCTAGTCGCCGCCTCTCTGGGCCCCCCACTCCGGGCCTGCTCACTCGCCGGAGGCTCGTCGGCACACTCCCCCCCGTTACCTAACCCCAAAAAAGCAGCGGGGTTGGGGGGGGCGGGGAGGGAGGTCAAGGCAGCCGCCTCCCGGTGAAGGGAGCGGCGCGGCGGCCGGCGGCTCCCGCGAGGCCCTGGGGGGCGGGAGGAGGGGAGCCGGTGCCAGGCAAAGGGGAGGAAATGGTTCTCCGGGGCAGAGAGGAACGGCGGCCCCCGGGACGGGCCCGGCTACACAGGGGTTGCGGCTCCGCAACGGCGGAGGCTAGCTTCCGCGACCCGGGCTAGCTCCCACGGCCTCGTCAATATGGCGGATCCAACGAGTCAAAAAAGACAAAAAGAAAAGAAAACCCGCACGGCCAGCGGTGGTGGTGGCGGTGGCGGCGGCGGCGGCGGTGGTGGTGGTGGTGGTGGTGGAGGCGGTGGTGGCGGCGGCGGCGGCAGCGGCGCGGTGGTGGCAGCGGCAGCAGCAACCACGACGGCGGCAGCGCAGACTCCCACTAGTCCCAGCGCCGCCCAAGCCTTAGAGCTTCTCCGCCCCCCCCCGCGGGACCGCCCCCTCGAGGTCCCGCCCCCCTCGTCCCGCCCCCTCCCTTGTCCAGCCCCCTTGTCGGCCGGCTGGCCCCTCTCTCCTCCCGGTACACCTCGGCCTGGTAGGGGAGCAGGAGGAAGGACGATGGGAGCCGCCAGGGGGCTGGACAGGCGGCAGACGCCTTGGAACTCTGCGAGCTGGGTGGGGGAAGGGAAGACAAAAAAGATCGTTCGGGCGGGGGGGGGGTTGGGGGGAGCACCCGTACCGTGACTTCTAGACGGCCCCTGCAGGGGATCATGCGGGAGCCAGAGACTCTTCCAACCCTTCAGCTAGGGAGCCCGGCCGAGAGCTGACGATGGCCCTAGCACACTCCGAAGAGGAGGGCGGGGTGGGGGAAGAGAGACAGGCCGCAGGAGAGCTGGCAGGCGGCACGGGCGAAGCGACTGGACTGTGGGGAATGGTGGTGGTGGGGGTGAGGACAGGAAAGGGTTAACCGCGCGAGCCGCAACCGCGTCGCGGAGTTTGACTAGGGCTGCTTGTTTTTGTTCCATTGTGAACTATGGCCCCGCCTCCCAGTGCCCGGATGGTGACGTCACCGGCCTTCCCCCCCCTCTTCCGGAATGGTGCGGGGGAGTGGGACGGAAAGACTTGATTCCTGGGTCCCAGCGCTAGGCATCTGCAGCCCGGGGGTTGGAGGGTCCTGACACGAGGACAGGACTTGACCCTAAACGGTGATGCCAAATCCCCGAGAGTTTGGCCACCTGCTCCCTGCCGATAGGGGGAAGGTGTGGCTAGAACTCCTTCCGAGTTGGGGCCTTCTTCCCACTCTGAGGGAGGCGCTTTAAGCAGCTCATTCACAGGGTCCTGCAGCATCAATACCTGAAAGCATTTCGTCAGCCTTAAAGGCACCATGACTGAGGACATTTTGGACACAAGAATCCTTAAAACAGTAAAGACAAACATTACGCACCGTCCCTGACAGCCTAGCTTCGCAGTAATACTAAATGAAGCAAAATGAATTTCTATTGCCATATCATCAGCATCATTCAGTGTGAGAACCCGAAAGGATTTATGAACCCATCCGCTATGTAGGGGACTATTTTCTGCATATTGAGAATCCAAAGTGCAGGCCGCAGAACAAAAACTTATCAGAGCAATCTCGAACGTTGATGGGGTTGGAACAATTCCATGCTTTACCTAAAATAAACAAATGAAGAGGAAATAAATACAATCACTGATCTACCACATTTCATTTTGACTTCAAAATGCCGGTTTGCGACAAATCCCAAGTAAAATAACAATTCTGTAACATCCATTATAGTTCATCTAGGACTGTTGAACTTATTCTATAAAAACACATTCATTTCTAATAAAGGAGTGTTAAATGGAATCTCAAAGAATTTAGGTGACAGAGCACATTTTACTGATGTAATTTTTTAAACCATTTCTCTATGCAACACGAGACTGTTTACAAAGTTTTCCCCACAAAAACTAGTAGTATACCCTAAACACAGTAGTTATAGTCCTTCTAACTCTTAACACGTGTAATTTTGTTTGTCTAATTACTTCCGTGTATGCTTTCCCTTGCTTATGGGGCCTCCAGAGAGATTCTACCACCCATGTAACTAACACTCTAAATTGGTAAGCATATGGTGGGTTTTATTTAATCCCCAGAACCCTCTGAAACAGCCAGGTATCTATTTCCAGTCTTGATGTTAGACTGGGAAACAGAACTGGTAAGTAAATACAGTTCTTTTAGCCACAGCTAAAGTGCATCTTTAACAAAAATGTCCATGGTAGCCAATTCTATTCAATATTATACTTGAGCCTCTAGCCAGAGAAGGAAAAGAAATGAAAGACATCCAGATAAGAAAGAAAGAAAGCTTTCCTTGCAAACAACATGATGTTACATAGCGAAAATCCAAGGTCATCAACTATAAAAACAACAATAATAAAGCTAACACATGATTTTTAACTAGACTGAGGCTATAGATCTGTCTACCTCCCCTATCCTCTTAAAAAAAAAGCTATCCCATTATACCCTATAAATATGATTACTATGTGTCCACTTAAAATAATAACATAACCCTTTTTGGCAACCTAGAGAATGTTAAAAAAAAAAAACTCTGTAAACCATTAATCTAATAAAGAATTAACATCCACAACATATATAAAAAAAACTCAACAGCAAAACAAACAAACCCCTTCAATATAGAAATAAGCAAAAGGGTCTAGCGTGAGTTTTGGGACAGCCTGGTCTAAATAGTGAATTCTAAGACAGCAAGGACTCCACAGAAAAACTCTGTCTTGGAAAACCAAAATATAAAATAAAAGCAAAAGAGGCTAGCGAGACGGCTCAGGGGGTAAAGGTGATTGCCGTCAAGCCTGACAACCTGAATTTGATCCTTGGAATCCATAAGGTAGAAGGAGCAAATGGGCTCCTCCAAGTTGTCCTCTGATCTCTTGCATGCATGTGTATGTACACACACACACACACAATTTCAAAAATGTAAAAAAATAAGCAAAGGAAACTGGGTGTAAGGCAGTTGCAGTTGCCTATAATCCCAGCACTCTGGAGGCAGAGGCAGTGGCAGAAGAATCTTCAGTTCGAGTCCAGCCTAAGTTATACAGTTAAACTATCTCAAAAAAATAATAATAATGATATTAAAATTTAAAAATAAAAATGGGCAAAAAATGGGCCAAATATATGAATAGCCAATGAATGTATGAAAAAAAAATACTTAGCATTGCCATTCATTAGAGAAATGCAAATCAAACCCACATGAGATAACACTTTATAGTCATTAGAAAGACTACTACAGAAAAAAAAAAAAAAAAAAAAACTAGCAAGCAAGGAGATAACAAGTGTCAGCCCCAATGCAGGGAAATTTAAATTTTACCTCGTTGGTGGAAAAGCAAAATGGTGCAGCTGCTATTGAAAGCAATGGGGCAGAGCCTCAAAAAGATAAACAGAACATCTCTACACCCAAGTTCATAGCAGCATTAGTCACAATAGACAAACTGTGGTGCCAACCCAAACGGTAAGGAGATGAGTGCATAAATAAAATGTGGTACACATACACAATGAAATGTTACTCAGCCTTAAAAAAGGAATGAGACTCTGAGAGACACTAGAACGTACACGAACCTTGGAAACATACTAAGTGAAATAAGCCAGAGACATAAAGCTCCCACGTGATCTCACTTCCATGTGGTACCTAGGATAGACAAGTTGATAGAGAAAAAGGAGGAAAGAGGCTGCCGGAGCACAAGAGGTGAAAAGGATGAGCACTAGGGTTTAATGAACAGGAGATTTCTACGGAGATGACAAAAACAAAGAATTGGGCAGTGGAAAATGGTGATGGTTGTATAATACTGTCCATGTACATAATGCAACAGAACAGTCCATTTAAGGTAATCACGATGATAATTTTATGTATGTTTTATTCCGAATTTTTAAGGGTGGAAAGCTGGGGGTATAGCTCAGTCATGCTTAGCACAAGTGAGGCTCTGGAGTCAAGTCTCAGTACCTCCATCCAAAGAGGGAGAAATTCCCATCAAATAGTGCTAATCTCCTATGGGAATCTATATATCACACTCTTACCAGTATTTCTAGTCTTAACTCTTAAATTCTCAGGCTACTCCCCTGGAGGTAGTATACACTTGGCTCCTTGGGTGGGCATGGATACACTTTGACATCTCTCATTCAGTTCATGAGCCAGGCAATGAATAATACTGAGTTAAGAGAATTAAGAACTCAGTGGCTGGCTCTTTGATCACCTCCCCCTGAGGGAGGGGAGCAGCCTTGCCAGGCCACAGAGGAAGACAAAGCATCCAGTCCTGATGAGACCTGATAGGCTAGGGTCAGATGGAAGGGGAGGAGGACCTCCCCTATCAGTGGACTTGGAAAGGGGCATGGGAAGAGAAGAGGGAGGGTGGATAGGATTAGGACGGGCTGAAGGAGGGGGCTACAGCTGGGATACAAAGTGAATAAACTGTAATTTATAAAAACATAAAAAATATTTAAAAAATGAAAAAAGAGAGAATTAAGTTCAATGCCACAGTACAACTGAAATGAAAATTCACTATAATTCAGCCCTTTTTTCTCACTTCCTTTATTTTGGTTTCTCTTTCCTAACAGTTGTCCTTTCACATTGAAGACTAATTTTTTTTAACTTCCTGGTTTTTTCCCATTAAGACAGAATCTTATTATATCCCATTTCCTCATAAAATTTCCCATTGCACTCTGTCCCCTCTCCACTCTTCCCCAAGAAAATATTTGCTAAGTATATTCACTGCTTACTAGCACATATCCTAAAACACTTCTTGAGGACAAATTTCAAAGAAGCTTTGTAGGCAAGGGGTTAAACGTTTCTCCCTATAAAAACATTTAGAAATGGTCTGTCTATCTTGCTCTGTTGGTGCCTGTCAGAAACTAACCTACTTCCAGTCAAGGACTTGAGTATGAAATCCAGCAAGAACACCTGGCTTTGGATCATCTCTATATCTCAAGGACAAACACGGGGCTCCAAAGGAGAATGTGCTATACCTGCCTACTTGAGAGAGTTAAAGTACATATTTTAATCTTGGTATCCACACCAGCAATCACCAGTGAATATCATAGCCATTACAAGGAGAACATCAAGGACAAGCTAGTGAAAGACTTTTATCAAGTCAAAGCATATTTAAGTTTAGCTATTAAATAAGCCTTGAGAGTTTACAGTTCATATACAGAAATGGATGGTTGTCTCAAATTTTACAATAAAACCTTAATATATTTGATATTAAGTCATGAACAAAGATTTCTAAACTATTCACAACAAAAAATGACATTTTAATCAACTATGTTTTTTTCCCCTCCTGGATTTTGTGCTATGTTATTTTTTTCAGCTATTTGCAACTTGTAATTTGTGGTGATCCTTTTCTCATTGTAAATATTTTATTTTGTATTTGATTTTGTGTTTTAATTTTGGAAAGCTACTTTTTAGTGAAATAGGTTTCTGTCCCCTGTGCTTCTCCGTGGCTTCTTATCTTTGGTGGTCTGGCCTGCTGCTTTATAATTCCTCTGTTTTGGTTTCTTCCTGTGGGCATCCTGTACAGCCATATGCTTCCCTGCACAGGATCAGGGCAATGATCTTCCACCTTACCAGCTTTTAAGGCTCTTTTCAAAATCAAGGTGAGTTAAACATGGTGGCCCATGCTTTTAATCCCAGCACTCAGGAAGCAGAGGTTGGCAGATCTCTAAATTTGAGACTAGCCTGGTCTACAGAATGAGTTCCAGGACAGCCTATGGAGAGACCCTGCCTCAAAGCAAATACCGTATTTTCAATTAAGGATTTCTTCCTTTAGGAACAAACACTTCCAGTTGTGATCTGTATGTTAGATTTATCTGCATTTGGCTAGTGTTCAGTTAACAACAGAGACTGGACAGCTGTAAGCATTCAAGATTCAAAAATTGAGACCTGAAAAGGCTGCCTGACTCCCAGGGCTGACTCACCCAGCTCCCAACAGGAAGCATCAGTTAATATTTGTTCAGTGAGTCTATAGTCTTCATTCAAAGCGATTGGACACTCCTTTTGCCTCAGATTACAGGCATCTTCAGATGCTTTGCTTGAAATTTTAAGGGTCCTATTTTTTATGCTTTGTACAAACTACTACAGTATAAAATAATCGGATCTTTTTATGTTTTTCTTGTAAGCAAAAAGCAATTCTGTGTGATTCCAAGTACGCATTTCTTTAGTCTGAGAAGGAGGATCACACTATGACAGAGATTCTGCCTCACTCCCGACCCCAGCATGTTCTAATAAGGCTCTTCACAGAGGTGTGCAGCTCAGATACTTACCTGTCTGGAATTGTCTGAATTTTCCGGGTCTTCCCTGTTGAAAATAACACCATGACTCTCTCAGTCATTTTCACAATCAAAACATGATATTTTATATGACCATTGTCTTGATCTTTATCCTTGCCTTGTCGTTTGGGAAAAGAGAAAATGACTGGGCTGGAGAGATGGCTCAGCATTTTAGAGCACTGGCTGCGCTCGCAGAGGACCCGGATTCACTTCCAGCAACCACATGGTAGCTCACCACCATCTGTAGCTCCAGTTCCAGGGCATCCAATGCCCTCTTCAAACATGGACACTTGTATATGGTGCATGTACATACATGCAGACAAAACACACACATAAAATATACATAAACCTTTTTTTCAAAAAAGAAAAGAAAAAAGGACCATTATTGAAATTCATAACATAGACAAAATTATAAGGGATTTTTGGTTGGTTGGTTAGTTGGTTTTTTTGAGACAGGGTTTCTCTGTTTTAGCCTTTCTATACCAGGCTGGTCTCAAACTCACTGATATCTCTGCCTGCTTCTGCCTCCTGAGTGCTGGGGGATTAAAGGTGTGCACCACCACTGCCCAACTCAGGATTTCATTTTTTTTTAACAAAAATAAAAATTTAATTAAAAAACATATATATATAAAACATACTCTTTAACTTTATTTTTTTAATTTATTTTTTTCTTTATTAATTACACTTTATTCACTTTGCATCCCCCCTCCCCCGGGGTTCCCTCCCTCCTCCCGTCCCAATCCCTCCCTTCCTCCACCCTCTGCATGCATGGCCCTCCCCAAGTCCACTGATAGGGGAGGTCTTCTTTTCCTTCCTTCTGATCCTAGTCAATTAGGTCTCATCAGGAGTGGCTGCCTTGTCTTCTTCTGTGGCCTGGTAATGTTGCTTCCCCCTCAGGGGGAGGTAATTGAAGAGCAGGCCAATCAGTTCATGTCAGAGACAGTCCCTGTTCCTATTACAATGGAACCCACTTGGATACTGAACTGCCATGGGCTACATCTGTGCAGGGGTCTTAGGTTATCTACATGCAGAAAGATGCACACGGTATATACTCACTCATATAGACATATAATGTAAGTCTACTAAAATCTGTACACCTAAAGAAACTAATCAAGAGGGAGGACTCTTGCTAAAATGCTCAATTCCTATCCAGAAAGGCAAAGAGGATGGACATCAGAAGAAGGAGAAAAGAGAGAACAAGTCAGGAGCCTGACACAGAGGACCTCTGAAAGGCTCTGCCCTGCAGACTATCAATGTAGATGCTGAGGCTTATGGGCAACCTTTGGGCAAAGTGCAGGGAATCTTAGGAAAGAAGTGGGAAACAGTAAGATCTGGACAGAATTTCATTTTTTACAATCTAGTGTCTTAATAGAATTGTTTTGAAATTTTTAGAAAAAGCTGTTAAGACACTGATCTCCAAAATCATTCTTAGAAATTGAAACAGCTTCTTTAAATCCTTTGTAAATAACACAGCAAGGACCTGAAAGCTCTGTTTTTCACAGAACTTCCTAGAATTGAGACTGGCAGTACCAAGAATCCAATTAAAACAGAGACTTCCCAGATAATTCCACGCCAGGCTACTGAAGTATGAGTTATTTCAGAATTTCTAAGTTCAAATTCATTAACTAAGTTCGTATGTTTGAGTGTGTTCATACAGTGATATTTTATTAATGACATCCTGCAATTCAGAACTTTTTGCTAATTCAAAGAGGCCCCCTTTTTTTTTCCTTTCAATTAACACAAGTGAGATTTGGTTTTATGTTTATTTTTGTATTCTAAGCATTGCATGTTTTATTGATAAAAACAGACATTCTTTCTTGGCTCTTAAGTACTTTTTCTCCCTTACTCCTTTAGACAAAGATTTCTTGCCAAGCAGTGGTGGCATTCACCTTTAATCCCAGCACTCAGGAGGCAGAGGCAGGCAGATCTCTCTGAGTTCAAGGCCAGCCTGGTCTCCAGAGTGAGTCTAGGAAAGTCAAGGCTACATAGAGAAACCTTGATTCAAAACTACCTCTCTACCCCACCCTACCCCCAACACACATATACACACACAAAATCCATCACAAGAAGATTTCCTCTTTTTGGAAAAACAAGAATGGCTACTTGACAGCCGTCTAGCACAAACTGACTCCTTTTCCACTTTTCCGTTTGTTCCAGGACCTCTTGCTGCTGTTGGGGGTTGAGTGGGGCAGGAAGGCAGACATGCCAGCTCTGCCCTTGACTCTGGCAGCCCATGTGGTTGTTTACAGGAGCTGCCATTGGAGGCTAGCTGCTCACTGTCAGTTTGCTTAAGCACTCAGCCAGCCTTTTTCCTTGGTCAAGACCTTCAACAAACATGGAACTGCTTATTGAAAGAGTGATGTTTGACAGCTTTTAAATGTGCGCTGCCAATGGCAATGAAACAAGTGGTATGGCCAACAGAAGCAGCATGGCCCAAACTGTTCTGGAAAAGGGTTTTCCATTAACTTTAAAACATCTGGACACCAGAAGCTCAAAGCAAACAAAACTCTCCTATGTATCACACACAAACAACCTTTAATGGAATATGATGACATTACAAAAATGTCTGGCCAATAAAAAAGAAACTGTTTTGTGTTCTACCACCAAAATCAACAACTGATGTCATTTTAACATATTTCCTTTCAGATTTATTTGAATGAGCAGTTTTTCTAAAAATTCATTCTTGAAGTAATATAATAAAATTTGGAACACTTGGAAGGTTTTGTTTTTGTTCTGTTTTGTTTTGTTTTTGAGATAAGGTGACCTCAGATTTGCTTTGTAGCTGAGGCTGACCTTGGATCATTAATCCTTCTGCCCCTATTTTTCTCAATACTGAAATACAACTGCTATAATTTGTTATATATATTGTTACTAATCTTCGGAGATTTCAGTGTCTTTATTTTGAGAAATAGTTGGTATATATGAGTATTTATTTTTCAAATGAACATGATTCACTTTACAGAGTTGAACAAATACCAGAATGTTCTTTATTTTCTCCACTACTTTTTTTTCTTTGTCCTTGAACTCATCAAGCTCCACCTGCCTCTGCCTCCCAGGTACTAGGATTAAAGGCGTGCACCACCACTGCCCCAGCTCTCTACTTACTTTTAAACAAATTTTCAAATGTTTTTCCCATCATTCCACATCTGGCTATTCAGAACTGACTCGTTTTAGTCAATAGTACCCCACTGGGTAAAAGCAGTAAAGGATAACCAGTCGTTTCCTGATAAATATTTGGTATGTTATTTAATCTCTTTGCTATGATAAGAAAATGCTGACTTCCAGTTTCTGACCCAGCACATGAGGACCTTAGGAGTCATCACTACTGACCTTTCAATAACAGAAAAGCAAAACAATCTTAAAGTCAACAACTCCTCTTAGATCAATCAGAAAATTGAGGTCACGAGGGTAAGTGCTGCACCCATATACACCCCCCCCCTTACATACACAGTATAGAAGCATGGAAAATTTAGAAAAATCACTTTGGAACAGAAGCCTGCCAGCTAGCGCCAGATGAGGGGAGGAGCAGTTAAATTGCAATTGAAAGTGTATGTAGGCAAGCTTGAGAGTAAAACCAGTAGCTGATGAGTGGTTCTATACAATTTTGTGAGTTTTTACCTGCAGGAACCTACCAGGTTCTGAGGGTATGCTTTCGAGAATGTTTCAGGAAGGTATCACTTGCTTCTCAGCCAAACAGAGGACACTATTTTGAAATATTCTTAGAGGATTTTGTTCTCAACAACAAAAAAAAAAAAAAAAAAAAAAATGCCCATGCCAGCAAAGAAAATCATTTTACCCAAGTCTAACCAGTTTGGGTGCTATCCTTGTAACCAAACTGGAGGCATCCACCCTTCGACATAGAGAAAAGGGATGCCAGACTTCAGCCCTCTCCAGTCTGCCAACATAGATGAGAAGGGTAAGAAACATAGGCCAAACTCCCAATCTAGCCGTTCAGTTGCACAAGCTCACTAAAAGATGGACACTCAATGTACAAGACTGCAGCATCTTTCCCCCTGTCCCCCAACACTGAAGCCTCGTCACTGAAGACTCCATCACTCCAGCTACCTTTACCCTTCACATCACACCTGCCTGTTAACAAGAACATTAAAAGCACACTGAAAAAAAAAATACAGTTTGAAGAACTAACCACCAGAAGCACATTCAGATCTTAGAGAGATGCTGGTCATAGTGGCAGGAATTTAAAACCACTACAATATACTAAGAGATTTAATTAAAAAAAAAAGTAGAATACATTCAAAACAGACAGAAACTCTAAGAACCCACAGAAAATTCTAGAAACCAAAGTGGGAGCTATAGATGTAGACAGTCATAGGCTATGGACTTAGTATGAACAGAGCCCTAAATGCAATCCCTAAATTGTGCAACCACAATCCCACACACACTCCAAATAGTTGTAATAAAAATTAAGAGCACCTTTGACAGGCTCAATTGTAGCCTAGATGTGCAGTCAAGAGAAATGTTAAGAGAACATGAATATACGCCAATAGAAACCGCTAAAATGTTAATGCAAAAGAGAAAGGATGGACCGACGGACAGACTGACTGAAGGAACTGAGGGACTGGAGAGATGGCTCAAAGGTTAAGAACACTGGCTGTTCTTCCAAAGGTCCTGGATTTAATTCCCAGCACCCACATTGAAGCTCACAACTGTCTGTAACTCCAGTTCCAGAGGATCCGATATCCTCACACAGATACAGGTTCATGCAAAACACTAACACACATAAAATAAAAACAAATCTTGAAAAAATAAAAAATAAAAAGAAACTGCTGGGCTCAGTGGCACTTTGGGAGGCAGAGGCAGGCAAATCTCTATGAGTTTGAGACAACCCTGGTCTTGGTCTACAAAGTGAGTCCAGGTTACACAGAAAAACCCTGTCTCCAGAAAAAAACAAAAAACAAAAAGGAAACTGAAAAGAGAAGAAAAGAATATTTAATGTAACAATAGCTGAGAATGTAACAGTATTTACAAATATTTACTTTTATTGTATGTGAATGTGTTTGCCTTCATGTATCTATGAATGTACACATACTACATGTGTGCCTGGTGCCAACAAAGACTTGAAGAAGGAATAAGATCCTCTTTAGTAGGAGTTATGAGCTTCCATGTAGTTGCTGGGTCCATTCCAGATCCACTGTAAGAACAGCCAGTGCTCCTAACTCCTGAGCCATCTCTCTAGCCTTGAATTTCCTACATTTTTGTTTGTTTGTTTGTTTTGTTTTGTTTGAGTCAGAGTAGCCCTGAATTTCCAAAGATTTTTTTTTTTTTTGAGAACGGGTCTCTCTATTAAGTAGCCCTCACTGTCTTGGAACTTCACTCTATAGACCAGGTTGGCCTTAAACTCAAGAGATCTGTCTGCCTCTGCCTCCAGAGTGCTGGGATTACAGGCTTATGCCACCACTGCCAGGCTGAATTCTCCAGTATTAAATGATAGACACCAGTCACAGATGCAAGAAGATCAGAAAACACTAAGCAGGATAAACTCCCCCAAAATCAGTATCTGGGTATCATATTCAGTCCCATAATATCAAATATCATATTCATTGTAAAAAAATTTTTAAAGGCACCTTAGCTGCAGAGGAACAAGAAGATGACATTAGGTTTCTCTTTGGAAATCCTTGCAAATGAGAGTGGAATGAAATATTTCAAGTGTTGGGGTGGGCACACAAACTAGAGTCCTATATCCAGACAAATGACTCTTTAAATGTGAAGAAGAAATATTTTTCTCAGACAAATAAAGTTCTGTGGCCAGTAGAATTATCTAGAAAGAAATGTTCAAAGAAGCTCCTCAATTATATAAGTCAGAAACTCAAGATTTCCAAGTGAGAGAGGGTTAGAAAAGAAATAAATGGAGGTAGTGTTAGCATTTAGGCAGCCTGCTTCTCGGTTGCCAAGTAACCTATAAAGGCATCATTGGTAAATACCCTTATCTTTTGCTCTCTCCCCTTTCTCTGTCGGTGCACCCCTCCCCTCATCCTATTATGTCTCTCTCCTTCCCTCTCTCTCTCCATCTCCATCCAATAAACCTCTTCCATGTAGTATCTGTTGTGTGCATCATTTTTTAAAAAATAACAGGTAGGATATAATCTTTGGCATTTCATCTTAACTGACCTAGTAGTTTTTCAAAATCATAATGGCAAAAGAATATTCAGTGGCTATAGCTGATGAATAACTAAAAACAATGACAATTAAGTCATGGACAGTAGAAGAGGATTTCCAGGAATATTGTTAGAAGTTTCTTTAACACCTGAAAACAGTATAGTTATTTGGAAGTGGACTCAGATTAGTTGTAAATATTTACTGCAAACTCTGAGGACAGGTTTGTTTGGGTTTGTTTCATTTCTAAGACAGTCTCCGTATTTTGCTCAGGCTGGCTCCAAACTCACTGGGCCCAAGTGATCTTCCTACATTAAGTTGTTGGGACAACAGGAATAGTAAATGCCCTTGCTGTTGTGAAACAAAAAATTTCCTGGGGGAGACTAAATATACATGTCTACTTACCCCAGATAGGGAACCCACAACAGATAATGCCAAGTCCAATCTGGTAAACCAGTAAGTTTTATTGCAGTTACTTTTAGGAATATGTATTCCTTACAGGAATACAAATGACTCAAAGACAACTGCACCACTAAAGCCCATCTAGCATGGATAACAACTCACAAAATTGGGCTCCTGGTACACACTGCATAGTTGCAAGCAGTTCAACAAGTTTTAGACGGTCCTTTCCAGGTGCCTCAGTGTTCTAAACCTCTTCTAGACACCTTGGCTGGTCTCAGGATCTTATTTGTAGTTTTTTTTCCTTTGAGAATCTTATTTACAGGTCAGTTTCCTAGTCTGAGGAGGACCCGTCAGTCATCTTTCACTATTTACTTTGGCAGGGAGCTGCCTAATGTGTCTGGTCAGTTTCAGGAACTTCCTGAAGCTATTTGTTGTTTTACCATCTTGTTTAAATTAAAGAGCTTTCCTGCAGGATGGAATGTTTCAATCTTGGCAGAAACTGTTACACAATACCTAGTTTGGGGGATTTTTGTTTTTGGTTTTTTTTGTTTGTTTGTTTGTTTTTCAGAGTTTCTCTGTATAGCCTTGACTGTCCTGGACTCACTTTGTAGACCAGGCTGGCCTTGAATTCACAGCTCCATCTCCCTACCTCTGCCTCCCAGAGTTCTGGGACTACAGGCATGGTCCACCTCACTCAGCTTTGGAGGATTTTTTTAAATGGTATTTTTATTATTTATTCTTTTGAAAAGTTCATATAATTTATTTTTATCATAATCACCCCCACTCCTCAGGCTAACTCCTTCCAGATAGACAACTCCACCTTTCTGACCTCTGTATTTTTTCTTAACCCGTCAAGTCCAATTTGTGATGACTATATATAATCTTGGGTGTAGGGCCATTCGCTGGAGAAAGATTGAACTATCCTTTAAAAAAAAACTTTCTCCTCCTCCCTAAGAAGCCATCAATGGTCAATAGCTTTTCAATTGAGGTGGGGCTCAGCTAAGAGATTGTTCTGTTTAAGTATAATTGACTTGCTAAGAAATGAGAGAAAATGGACTCATATAAAATGCTCAATTAACATCAGAAAGAGTAGACAATAAATGGAAGGCAGCCCAGTTTGGTAACAAACACCTTTAATCCCAGCAGAAGCAGGTAGATCTCTTTGAGTTCAAGGCATTTGAACTCAATTACATTACACATTGAGTTTCAGGACAGACCAGGATTACACACAGAGAAACCCTGTCTCCAAACAAACAAACAAACAAGAGTAGAAGACAACAAGGAATAAGATCAAAGAACAGAAAAGAATAACAAACATGGGAGACAGAAATAAAACTATATTGATAGTCATTTGAAGGATCAGTAGTCCAAATACACCAATGAAAACCAACTAAAAGACAAAGGAACTAGATGTGTGGCTTAGTGGTAGAACACAGGCTTACAATATGTAGTACCTTGTGCTGCATCTCTGAAAAAAAAAGAGAGCGCAAGCAAGCTGGGTGATGGGGTAGAATAGAAGCTGGCAGGAACAGGAAGAAGGCAGGAGAAGAGAAGAAAGGAGCTAGTCAGAGAAGATTAGAAGAAAATACCCCACTATTTGTGTCTAAAAAATCATTTTAAATATTAAAGACATCGAAAAATGAAAAGATGGCCTTACCTTTCATGCCAGCATTTGGGAAGCAAAGAGAGGTAGATCTCTCTCACTCTCTATGAATTCAAACCTGGTATACATGGCAAGTTCCAAGCCAGCCAGGGCTACAAAGTAAAACCTGGCCTAAAAAAAACAAAGCAAAAGCAAGGCACATCTCTGTGAGTTCAAGGCCAGCCTGGTCTACAGAGTGAGTCCAGAACAGCCAAGGCTACACAAAGAAACCCTTTCTCGAACAAAACAAAACCAAACACAAGCAAACAAAGAAACCAACAAGAACAAAAAAAAATAATAATAAGAGGATGGCATTTTTTTCTTCCTAATACTAATGAAAAGAAAGCTGAAGCCTTCAGACAAAAAAAAAAAAAATGCTTCAACGAATATTGGTGGCCCTAATTCTCCTATTCTTACTGAGAAGACAGCGTTTGAGTTGTAGCTATAGCTCAGTTAATTGATAGCATACACAAAGCCCCAGGCTTCATCCCAAGCACCCCCATGACACTGGAAAAAGCAGAAGGCTACATCTAACCCCAGCATTGTGGAGGCAAGGAGGATCCAGCTTTGGCTAAATGAGACTCGGTCTAAAACAAACAAACAAACAAATAAAAAACCAAAATGATGTGCTTTTTTCTGATGTATAAAATACATTCAGTATAGTGCAGAGGTCCATAACTACTTGTTTTTTGGTTTTTTTTTTGGTATGCATGTATCCGTTTTCCCATTTTAACACCAATGGTTATCAGTCACTGTTTACCACGTACTAAGCACTGCCCTTGGCACCCGTATTATTTCTTGGCATCCTTGGAATCAACGTTAACTTAGGTACTACTGCCATCACAATTTAGATAACAGAAGTTAAGCATTTAGTCAGATTTTGGTGATTTTCTCTTTTTTTTTTTATCCCAGAGCCAGAATTTAGATTTACACAGTGAGGCCCTTATGACTATGTTTTTAACCTTTCTATAGGGGTTACACATATATGGGGTGAGTGTGTATATGAATATGTGTTACACAGACATTTGCACATACATGTGTTTGCATATGGAAGCCAGAGCAGGCAGAACCTTGAGTGTGGCCCCTCGGAAGCAGTCCATTCCATTTTCTTTCTTTCTTTCTTTCTTTCTTTCTTTCTTTCTTTCTTTCTTTCTTTCTTTCTTTCTTTCCTTCTTCCTTCCTTCCTTCCTTCCTTCCTTCTTCCTTCCTTCCTTCCTTCCTTCCTTCTTTCTCTTTCTTTCTTTTCATTAAGTTTGTAAATTTTGATTTTTATTTATGTGTATTTGTGTGTATATGTCACATGTGGGGGGGTGCTGTTGGAGACCAGAAGGTGTGTCAGATCCCCTGGAGTTAAAGTTGCAGGTGGTTGTGAGCTGCCTGGCATGGGTGTTAGGAATTGAACTGGGGGTCTTCCGAAAGGGTGGCTACTGTTCTTAATCACTGAGCCATCTCTCTAGCTTCCCAGTGGAGATAGGGTCCCTCACTGACCTGGAACTTGACAATTAGGCTACACTGGCTGGCCAGTGAGTCCCCTCACCTCCCCATCACCAGGATTACATACATATAGCACCACATCTGGCTTTTTTTTTTTTCATGTGAATTCTAGGGATCAAGTCTTTATTTAGCTGGTGAGCTATCTCCTCAGGCCCTGCGTTTTCACCTTTCTATATTATAATTACATACAAATAGAGTCATAGAAAGAGACTAGCATGGTACCTGAGGTATAGTAGTTAGTATTCCATCTCATCGGCCTTTTACTGCTATTATTCCCATATAGCATTGAACCTGCGGTCCCATCTATTATAAGATACATCATTAGATCAAATGCTACTGACAAGGAAAGACGATGCTGCCAATGCCAAGGATGGAAGATTCCACTGAGTGTTGGAAGATGCATTCTAGTTTCAAAGGCATGAGAAAATGTACTTTGTAGAATAAATTAAATTCAGTGTTAGGAATACAAGTGTCCAATGGCTTTAACAACTATCACTGTCCCAAGGGTCCCTACTCACATAGATTCAGTTTCGAGTAAAGCTTTGAGTGGTAGATTTGCTTATTTAGCAGCCCTATTTGCTGTCACCACGTGCATATTTTACAGCTATCTCAAAAACTGCAGGCAAAAAATGTGAGTTTTCATCATCTACAATCTTGTTATATGTTACTCTGTTCTTTCCAATTATTTAGGTCAGATACGTCAGAGTCAACAGATTCTGCTACTTCTACCTTCAATAAAATCTCATCGTTTGGGCCATTTCTCACCATGCTCATCACCAGTATGCCAGAACACTTGTAGCAGAGACGCTAGCTGCTCACCTCACGAATTCTTGCCTCTTCCTCCTGGGAACATACTTCCCAGCCTCCCTTGCAGGGAGATGTAGCCATATGATAAACTTATGTTTTGGTGGTGGTGGTGGTGTGTGTATGTAGACAGGGAACTTCAGGGTCCAGAATGGCTGGCCTGGAATTCGATATACAGCTGAAGATAACTTTGAAAGCCTTTCACCTTCAAAGCAATGAGACTATGGCTATGTGGCACCCATGCTTGCAGATAAGCGCTGCTGGATGGATTCCAGGGCTTTAAGCAAGCGAGGCAAGCACTCTACCAACCAAGCCACATTCCCAGCCCATATAATGAAACAATAAGCAGTAGAATAGGAGAAGAATGTTTGTGTGTGTGTGTGTGTCTAGAAAACGGATAGTCTAAACTGCTTTTCTTCCCTTCCAGCTTGTTGCAATGGCTATGACGCTGCAACCTTCTCCTCAATCATGACTTTGGTTGCTATGTGTTAAAAGCAACACAGTCCCTGTCAGTCAGGGTTTCTGACTGCTTAGAGGAGGCTGCCCTTTGACCTGTTCATCTACCCAGTACTATTAGATGAGCAATCACATTTTGGAGGCTTCTGGGTAGTGGGCAGTGAGGGAACTGATATTGGAGTTCAGAAAGATGGAGAGCCACATTAAAAAGGAGCAAAATTCTTGATTAAAATGTCACCTGTGATAAATTGGAAGCCATACAAAATGCCTCCTGTGCCAATAACTTCATGGAAAGAGGACAGAAGGCAATGTGAGGTGTGCATTGCTGGTTATTTGCTGTGCTAAAGCAAAGAAGGGAGGGAGAAAGTGTGGGGGGAAGCTCAGGCAAGAACTGGCCAGTTGAAGAGCAGAAAGGAAAAGAAGTCAGAAGTCAGAGTTGGGAAGTTTGGGAACTGGGTTTAAAAAGTAGACTTCTCGGGGGCTGGAGAGATGGCTCAGAGGTTAAGAACACTCACTGTGTTCTTCCAGTACCTTCCAAAGGTACTGAGTTCAATTCCCAGCAACCACATAGTGGCTCACAACCATCTATAGTAAGATATGGTGTGCAGGCAGAATGTTATATAAATAATAAATAAATCTTAAAAAAAAAAAAAAAAAAAAAAAAGCAGACTTCTCCTTTGTCCAAAATACTGGAAGAAAAACCAAGAAAAGCTTTGTGTAACCAAGGGTAGGGGAATGGCCCCGCTATAACATGCTGGTGAGTCTGCATATCTTCATCTAAGCCACATGAACAAGGCTGAACTGCAGGCTGAATGAAGGGAGTCTTGGCAGAGTGCCCTGTGATTGCTCCTGGAACAGGCAGAGATAAGGACAGGAGCTGCTACAAGGGAGTTTCTTGTGCCTATCTTGTGGGACACCGCCCCAAGGCCATTTCTCACCCATCTCCAGTTTGAGGGAGGTCAGCCCTTTCCATCCTCCCTGCTTCTCAGCTCAAGGGCAACTGCAGGCTTCTGTGGCATTCAAGGGCATGGCTGCTCTGCAGTGAGATCTGGCTTCTTCTGCCTGGCTAAATAACCTACCTACCACTCAGGTGGTCTGTCCTTTGGCTCCTTAGGTTAGGCACCATCCTGTGGAACTCAAGTGTAGAACACTGATACCACGTTGATCTCATTTTCACAGATCTTTAAGTAATAACATTCCTATCCATTTGGCCTTGTTATGTAGTCCCAGCTAAGCCAGTAAGAGGGTAGCAACCCAGCCTAAAAACTGTGGCAAACTGTGGCAAATCAGCCTTGGTACAACCATTAGTGCCCCTCCACTAGACCAAGGATTCTTCCCTGAAGCAAAAGTCAGATTACAGGAGGTGGGTGCCCTTCCCATCAAAGCCTGTTGTCTGAAGTGGCATCAGGGTACCAGCATTAGCTTGTCATGGAGAAAATCCTGGGAGCAAGGAAGCAAATTCACACAAAAAGCTGACTTCCCAACCATATCTAGATAAGTTTAGGTATGGTCACAGCATATGGAACTGTGTTGAGGCAAACAGAATGTTTATAGGGAAAAAAAAACAAAACAAAACATGGACCTCTCTAGAAAAAAAGAGTGTGTGGAAGGAAGAACTTTGGAGATGATTACAGCTCACAAAAGAGTCTAGAAGCAGACAGACTTGACGCTTCATGTGGTTTTGAAGAAATTAAGTTACCAAAGAAACCAAGAGCTTCGAGGTTTTAAAACAATGCTTAGAGCCAGGTCTAGTGGCACAGGCCTATAATCCCAGCTACATGGGAGCCTGAGGCAGGAGGGCCACAAGCCTAAGTGGTTTACAGAGTGAATTCAAGGATAGCCTGAGGAACCAACTAAGACCCTGTCTCCAAGTAAAAGGGAAAAGGAGAGCTAGGATATAGCTCAATGGCACAATGCCCTGGGCTCAGTGCCATGATGATGATGATGATGATGATGATAAGAAAAATAGCTGTCTCCCTCCTGTGTCATCTAAAGATGCCCAGAGAACAGCTAGATGGGAAACATTAGCTAAGGCAGGTAAAAAGGAACTTGGCAGTCTCTCTCTATATACTTAAAAACTGGAATTGTACTTTTTTTTTTTTTTTTTTTTTTTAGACAGTTTTTACTCTATAACAGCTTCAGCTATCCTGGAACTCTGTAGACCAGGCTGGCCTCAAATTCACAGAGGTCCACCTGCCTCTGCTGGAATTAAAAGCATGTGCCAAAAAAAAGCATGTGCCACCACCACCACCTGACTTCTGGAACTCTGTTTTGTTGTTGCTGTTTTGTTTTTGTTGGCTTTTGAGACAGGGTTTCTCTGTGTAGCCCTGGCTGTCCTGGAACTCACTCTGTACACCAGGCTGACTTCAAACTCAAAGAGCTACCTACCTCTGCTTCCTGAGTGCTGGGATTAAGGGCGTGAACCACCACCACCTGCTTGGAATAGTATTTTAAAAGAACATATCTGTTAACATCTAAAGCAATTTTTAAAATACACAATCTTTCTAAATCAGTAATTCTACTGCTCTGAATCTATCCTAGAAAAACAGCAAAGACATTCATATTAATCATGGAATTTTTGTAATGGTAAGAAACAAGGCAACAAGTGAAATCAAGGTATATTCATGCTGAGGACTATTATGCAGTAGATTAAAAAGAAATGAACTATGTGAAATGACTTCCAAGACAAATTATTTAGTGAATAAGGCAAATTGCAAAAAGATAATTATACCATGAACTGAAATTTAAAGACCTACAGAAATGCCATATATTTCAAAGTATAAGTTAAAATGTATACATAAATGCTAACTAATACAGTAGTTCATGAACAGAATAAAGAGAAGGCAATCCGGATTGGGAGTGTGGATGGAGAGGGCTGAAGTCTTACAAACTGTCTTTCAAAGGCAATGAAAGTTGGTGCAAGAAGAAATTATTTTATAAAGGCCATTTGGCTGTGTTGCAGACACTCTCCCTCTTCCTTAGCAATTTAACATACACTGGCCCAGCTTGCAACTGCTAGCAGGAATTCTAAGGGGCTTAACACAGCTCACCAGTGACTAATGGGGGGGGGTGTCATCTGTCAGTCAAAAACTAGTCAAGGATAAGAGGTAATATTAATAACTTTAAGAAATTTGCCAAAGGGCTAAAAGGTATTATGGAATTCTGGAGGCAGGAATCAGAAGAAGGAGTGACTGTCGGGAAGGGGGTTCACAAAAAGGATGGGAATAAGAGGTTAGAAACTGGGAGGAGGAGCTCCACAGAGCTGGGCCCCAAGCCCCATGAAGGAACGCTGCTCACCTCATGCTGACATTTTCTGAGGCTGGGTGACTGCCAAAGACTCAGCCAGACACCCAGGGAAGGCCCAGCTGGTACCAAGGTGAAGTGTCTCTGGGGGAAGCTGAGAGGCAACAGGAGGCTGCCAGGAAGGCAGAAGAGAAAGCGTTTAAGTTCCTTCCCCCTCCTCCAGCCTGCCAGTGTCCTTTTCTGCCCCTCATAGCCAGAGCCAAGCAGGAAGCCACTGGCAAAGAAGATAATGATGTGAAATTAATAAGGTATACTCTGTCTAAATTAGAAAGGGGGCTGTTTCAGGGAAAAAAAGAGGGGGGAACTAATAGAAGAAAAGAGGGACAGGAGTGGGTCATGGGAAGGGGAATGTCGCTACAATGTTATATACCTGAGACAGTGTCCAAATGAAGCCCATTATTCTGTCTGGTAACAACAACAACAAAAAGCCAGGTTGAGCCAGGTGAGATGGCGATGGCACGTGCCTGTAATCCCAGCACTCAGGGAGACAGAGGCAGGCAGATTGCTGTGAGTTTGAGGACAGCCTGGTCTACAAAGGGATCCCAGAACAGGCCACACAGAGAAACCGTGTCTTGAAAAGCCAAACCAAACCAAACCAACCAAACAAAAACAACCAGGCTGCTTTATCTACAATAAAACACATTAAAAAAATAAGCAAATGGCTGGCTGGATGTTTCTGTATTATATAGGCATGGACTGTCCACACTGATGACAAAAGCATTTACATATCCCAGATTATTCCTTCACTCAGTGGCTGCCTCCCAATCCTGATACTCATTCTGACCTTGTGTTCTTTTAACAGAAAACAACTCTCATTCTGGAGGCTCTGACAGTTTATAAAAGAAAGGCAAGATGCGGGCTCCTTTCCCTTCATCTGCCAACTTTATAATTTACTAGCTAGGCATCATAGCAACTTCCCCAAACATTTATTTAGTATCACTTTGAACGCTGCAGGTTTAAAAAAAAAAATGATGGTCAAACACATAGATTGTTTCGCAGTCACAAGCTTTGCTTTAGGGGACCGGTGCTATGGTTAAGGCAAGCTATTGACATAGTAACAGTCATTATGCTTTCTGAAGTTTGGCCTGTTCTATCCTGGGCCAGTAAGCGCTCCTTAGAAAGTAGAGAGTCTTATTTTCATCCTTAATTTCTAGTAAGGGGATCTCCCAGGTTCGTCTTGTATTCCTCTAAGGAGCTCTGGACATTTGTTTGTTTTAAATGATGTTTAATCATCTCGATCTGTGGGTAGTCTTGACTGACCTGTTGGCATAATTTCTTTTTGTCTCTTCATCGAACGGGACTAAGAAAGCTGTGCCTTTTAGGAAAAGAAATGATGACTCAACACCGCTACTTCCAGTTTAGGTAAAAGGGTTTCCAGTTAATTTCCTTGATTCAAGTCTCTCTTCTCATGTGTAAAATCTTAGTTCTTAATGATGTTAGCATAAAAACCGATCTGGTTTGTTCCACTACACAGATATAGTTCCAGGATAATGGCATCAGTGTTATTGGTGACAATTCCATCACTAAGTGCCATTTTACAGTTGTCACATTAGTGATGTACTGCTGCTTAACAGCTCATATAACAAACAAGCAGCAAACCCAGGCAGCTTGGCCTAGCAGTGGTTCAAAGGCACTCAAGGCAGGCTCTGCAACCTAGCTGCAAGCACCTTAAGGCTTAGTTCGGAGGTGAAAGGGTGCCTTCCAAGATGGCCCCTCACATGGCTCTCATTGAGCCTCAGATTCTCCTCACGTGTAACTACTTGGCAGGACAAAGAATTTCCCAGAGAACAAATGACCCAGCTGAGAGAAAGAGTGAAAAGGAAGCTACAATGTACCTAAAATCTAACTGTGGAAGGGAATTTCCCAGCCAGCCCAACCATGGGATCCTGTTGATAGGATATCACAAGGGTCTGAACACTGACGGACCATTATCATTATTGTTGGAGGCGTCTTCTACATAAAACTCAAAAAACAACCAAGAGTTTGAAACAAAATACGTTCAGAGAAATCTAGCTCCTGCCTTAGTACATTCTGAATTCCCTCCCTCCACTTCTATTAATTCTTGCTTTATCTTCCCAGTATTTTGTTCTGAAAATTATCAGAAAATAGGCACAGATTTACAGTCCCCAAGGATGATTTGCTACACATTCCTGCGCCTTGCTTTTTCTCAGCACCCTACTTTTTTTTTTGGGGGGGGGGTAGTCTGGGATGTCCTGGAACTTTCTCTGTAGACCAGGGCTGGCCTCCAACTTACAGAGATCCACCTGCCTCTGACTCCCTAGTGCATTGCCTCTCCCAGGCTCAGCACCATTCTTTTTTTTTTTTTTTTCTTTCTCACCATTCTTTTAACAGGTGTCATCAGTTCACTTTGGAGCTTCATTCAATTCTGCTGTGTAACTCTACTGTCCTTTAATCACTAAAATTTAGTTTTCTAATGCCTTCATCATTTCTCAATTTCTCTTCACCTTTAGGGGGTATAAACTGCTTATAATTTTGTCATTATTAATAATGGCTACAGCAAATATCCTTGTGGGTGAAAATTTCCTGGATATACAATTATCTTAGACAACTTGACTTAAAGGTACAGACTTATTAACTGTAAGGTCTACTTTGTGTCTGTGCATTGCCAGATTGATCCACATTAAACATTATATACATCCCTATGACATTTCTACATACAACAGAGCATGTTCATTTTGTCTGTATTCTTTTTGTTTTTCGAGACAGGGTTTCTCTGTGTAGTTCCGGCTGTCCTGGTACCCACTCTGTGGACCAGGGTACCCTCAAACTCAAAGAGCCGCCTGCCTCTGCCTTCATTATTTTTGAGAGTCACACACATATCAAATATCATTTAATTTATTTTATATATATATTTAATCAAAAGTGCATGTGAACTCCAATAATATTTTTCTGAGCCAGTAAATAGTTAACATTCACATCCAAGACTATAATGTATGCCAAAACTGTGAAGTGCAACAATGATTATGCAAGTCATATAAAAGCCAATCCAAATTCTTCCTATAATTTTAATATCATATATTTCTATGTTTGGAGATCAGAAAATATCTGAAGTATTTTGTTAGATTTATAGCATCATGGTTTTATTTTGACTATTATAATGGCTGTTACTACCTTTTCAGTAAGAAATTTTGAACTGGGGATTAGAGATCTATTATTCATTCACTTTACGCTCAGTAAATTATCTTGGAAACATCACTGTCGCGTTCCCCATGGGAATAGATATGTCCGGCTGTTTCTAAGTTCGTGTGTCCCAATTCTTCGCTGGAGTGGCAGAATAATTTCTTCTCATTTTACTTTTCAGGGTAATGTTTCCAAATGTTTCTGGCATACATGAGCTAGCTATTCAAAGTGTAACTAACTTATAGGTCAAAAAAAAATAACTGCTCATGTTGTAAAGTACTGGGACACAGATGTGCTGCTGCTACCTTCAATCCTGAGACTATATATTTAGATCCTGGTATTTAGATACCTAGCTATTTTTCTGAATACCAGAGCCCTGTGGGGGTGAGGGTTTGTAGCACTAACATTACTGACCAGTCATCAATCTCATTGTAATCCCTAAACAAACATGACAAACTGGGTCCAAATGTCCTGAAATTGCTTAGGCTCGTGGTGAAAAAGAAACATATGTTTCATGCCTTGACCAGCAAAACCAGGCAGGTCTGCTGGATCAACCCCTATGGTACAAAGAACACAATACAGATGGCATCTCAAAGCTTTCCAGAGTGAACACATTTTTTTTTTGGACTATAATGCCAACAAAACAACAAAGAAACAACAACAACAACAAGCACATATAGCCAATGAAATTGATCCCAAGATGAGAGTGAAGGCAGGGTACTTAAAAAAAAAAGAAAGAAAGAAAAAATACGACTAATGAAAATGTTAAAATCCAGTGTCTGAAAGGATGCAGGGGAAAAATTGGCCTCTTCATCCACTGCTCAAGGAAAGCACTCATGTAGAGTGGTTTCCATGGTACTTATTGGTATTCTGCATCAAAATTCCTTCAAAAGTGTACTTCCAAGTGATACAGGAAACATTTCCCCCTCACTCTGGTTACTTTTTTGTCAACTTGACACAAACTAGAGTCACCTGGGAAGAGGAAAGCTCAACTGAGGAATTGCCTCCATCAGACTGGCCGGCTGACATGTGGTGGGGGTATTTTCTTGATTAATGATTGATGTGGGATGTCCCAGCCCATCATTGAGGCACCACCCATTGGCAGGTGGTCCTAGGTGGTACAAAAGTTTGGCTCTCAGCATCTGCTTTGTTAACCTGCTGGGTAGTCTTTCAAAGGCCCTCTGTGGTAGGCTCCTGTCCTGTTCTCTGTTTTCTCCCTCTTCCAATGTCTGTCCTGTTTGTCTTTCTGAGTAAGGATTGATCATCTTACCCAGGATCCTCCTTCTTGCTTCTTTAGGTGTACAGATTTTAGTATGTTTATCCACTTATAAGTGAATATATACCATGTGTGTCTTTCTGCTTCTGGGATACCTCATTCAGGATGATCTTTTCTAGATCCCACCATTTGCCTGCAAATTTCATGTTTTCCTTGTTTTTATTGGGCAGAGTACACGGAATCTTATGAAAGAAGGGGGAGATAGAAAGACCTGGAGAAGACAGGAACTCCACAAGGAGAGAAACAGAACCAAGAAATCTGGGCCCAGGGGTCTTTTCTGAGACTGATACTCCAAACAAGGACCATACATGGAGATAACCTAGAACAGATATAGCCCATGGCAGCTCAGTCTCCAAATGGGTGTCCTAGTAATAGGAACAGGGACTGCCTCTGACATAATCTGATTGTCCTGCTCTTTGATCACCTCCCCCTGAGGTGGGGAGCAGCCTTACCAGGCCACAGAGGAAGACAATGCATCCAATTCTGATGAGACCTGATAGGCTAGGGTCAGATGGAAGGGGAGGAGGACCTCCCCTATCAGTGGACTTGAAGAGGGGCATGGGAAGAAATGAAGGAGGGAGGGTGGAATTGAGAGGGAACGAGAGAGGGGGCTACAGCTAGGATACAATGTGAATAAACTGTAATTAATATAAAAAAATATAAAGAAAAAGAAAAAGAAAGCAGTCTGAGCAAGCCATGAGGAGCAAGGCAGTAAATAGCACTCTTCCATGGCCTCTGCTTCACTTCCTGCCTGGCTTCCCTCAGTGATGGACCACAACATGCATTCGAAAATAAACCCTTCCTCAACAAGTTGCTGTTGGTCAGGGTGTTAAGCAAACCAGGACAATCCTGAAGAAACAGTGGATGATATGGGCAGGAAAAAATTACTAGGCTGTTAACGTCGATTCAGGAGACCACAATATAATGTTATATATAGAAAACCCAAATGCCAGTCAATCTGAACTATTTCTCATTAAAGCAGAGGTGATTGTTCAAAACATTTCTATAGGAGTCCATTTCGTGGCAGATACTGTCAGAAATCCTTTATGTTCTTCTACGCTTAAGTATTGTTCTGAGCAGCAATGTTATTTGCTCAAGGCACAAAATCAGGACAACCCTGACCCCACTTTCCCAGCTCCCCCTGCACCTTTAGTTAAGGTCAATGAAATGTGATAGCACACTGGGCACCTCACCAAAACTTTTTGCTTTCCTCATGAAAGGAACCGATACCTTTCTGTGAAGAGTCACCTATTGCAGACCTGTTGAGTGAGTGGTGGGTGGGGTTGCGCTCTGCAGCTTGGGGCAAACAGTGTCTTTAAAGGTGGTGAACTGGGAGGCGCTCTTCAGAGTCCCTTCCTGTAAGGTTTCCAGCTCTCGGGAGGGTTACCAGCCTGCAATGACCTTAATCAGGCCCGCTTGCTGGCTTGGGGAATGACACTCATAAGAGGGCAGTTGCCCAGCGACACCCGCAGCTCTTCCCAGGGAAAGCCCGCATCAAACAAATGCCCCAGCTTTCTTTTTCCAAATTGGGACAATGATGAAGGGAATTCTAAACCGCCAAGCTCCAGCAGTTGTGACGACTGCATCACAGCCTCGAGTCCTCTCCAGCCTAATCCTGTTTCATTCCCTTCCCCCCACTCGGCTCGATCCCTAGCTTGCTCGTTAGTCTCAAAAGCAGTCCCGGATAAGCTTCCTGCACACAAATCTCCTGTCTCCAGAGTCTGTTTCCTGGAAAACCCCACCCACAACAACCAGCAATACATTTAATCAGATTAAAGGATGTTCAAAATATATTGCTACATAACAACAGGTTATAAGGCAGTATTCATGAAGTCATTCCGGTTTTATTTGTTTTGTTTTGTTGTTGTCTTATACAGATTCTCTATCTGCACAGAAAATACACCTGGGAAACATTGTGGGAGATAATCTAAGAATGCCTCTCTGTGTGATATAGGATTTCGTTTCTGGTTTGGGTTCCTAATGCAGCCCAAATGGGCACCCCCCCCCCAACCTCGCTACGTAGCTGCAAGTGCTCTGGAACCCCTAAGTCTCTTGCCTCCACCTCCCAAGTATTAGGATTACAAGCCTGTTTCACTATGCCTGGCAGTTAAGAGATGCTTTCTTAAATAAGACTTAAAAAGTGAAAACCATACAAAAAGGCTTAAACACGTTATACATTTAAGTTAAACATTATGTTAGCCACAGGATGCTTTAAAAACAAGAACTTGCCAGGTGAGATGGCCCATGCCTGTAATCCCAGCACTCTGGGAAGCAGAGGCAGGCGGAGCTCTGTGAGACTAGCCTGGTCTACAAATCAAGTCCAGGCCAGTCAAAGCTACACAGAGAAACCCTGTCTTGAAAACTTGAAAAGCCAAAAACCAAAACAAACAAACAACAACAACAAAACCTTAAGCTGGGTGTGGTGACACATATCCTAAGAAAGCAGAGGCAGGGGAATTCAGGCCAGCTTGGGCTACAGAGTGGGACCCCGTTTCAAAAAAAAAAAAAAAATTCCGGCCCGGTGTTTTGGAAACTAACAAAAGACTGAGTCTAGAGTATGCAAAGAATAAATTGGAGGAAAAAAAAAATCAAGTTCAGAAGAGAAGGCAACTTGCTTGGGCAGTAATTTATTTTAAATTTTTATTTATAAAATTGCCTGTGTGTGTGTGTGTGTGTGTGTGTGTGTGTGTGTGTGTGTAACACAAGTGCATGTGCCAGCATGTCATGAGGGTGGGTAGCCCAGAAGATAACTCTGTGAGTTCCGGAGATCCAACGTGGCAGCCATCACCTTTACTCATCTCCCTAGCTGAGGATCGTTGTTAATGGCAAAAACATTTAAACAAGTAAATTTCTAGTGGAGAATGAAGAAACTGTAGCATGTTCGATGGGGTAGTATGCATCAGTTAACCAAAACAAACAAAAAAACAAACAAACAAAAAAAAAACCCACACATGCTGACATGAATGGATTGGCAAACCACTGACAAAAAAAAAATCCAAGAGAATATGATATAAGATAAATTACTCAGCATGTACATAGTGTGATCCCATTTATCTTCCTTTTTTTTTTTTTTTTTTCAGAGGTATTGGGCATTGAACCTAGGGCCTCAGCTAAGGTAGGCAAGAACACGAACTACAACCCTAACACCCACTTATACTTTCAAGTGATCATTGTATATTTCAATAGACACACACATGCAGATCCAAGACAAAATTTCTTTGAATGATAACCTACAACTGTTGATAGCAATGGTTTCTGAAAGGAATATTAAGGGGGCTCCGGAGGTGAGGGGTCGTCATCTAGGGGATATTCTGAGTTTGTTGCATTTCTCAGTAGTTCATCCCCCCCCCCCCTTCGGGGTATCTCTGTGTGTATTGCTACTCCACAGATAGGCCTCTAATTCTTTAAAAAGAATTTTTGAATATTCTAGGTCCTTTATATTTCCTAAGCGATAGAACTAGATTTTCAATATCTACCAAAATAACTGTTGCTAGCTGGATATAGATTACCTTGAATCTAGAGATCAATTTAGGGAGAATTGACATATTAACATTTATGAGGTTTTCAATTTGTGGCTATGGCCTATCTCATTATCTACTTCATTTTCTTTTGGTTTCTCTCAAAAATGTTTTGTAGCCTAGAGGTTTACACATGTTAAATTTATTTAAGTGTTTTATGGTTTTGATGATATTACACATGAAATGTCATTTAAAATTTATTTTTCAATTGTTTTGGGGTAGCATACCAAGTAAAAGTAAGTTTTGGAAACATGAACTTTGTATTCTGTGACTTTTAAAAATTTAGTCAGCAAAGCTGGGTGTAGAGGCACATACCTATAATCCCAGTACTCAGGAGGCAGAGGCAGGGGGATCTCTGTGAGTTCTAGGCGAGCCTGTTCTACAAAGAGAGTCTTGGACATCCAGGGCCACGCAGAGAAACCCTGCCTGGAAAAAAAAAAAAAAGGTAACTTTCTTCCTTTCCTTCTTTTTCGTGTGTACATGAGCTGCTGGACATTGAACCCAGGTTTCAGACATGCTAGGTAATTGTTCTACTAGTGAGCTACATCCCCAGCCTTTCACTGAATCCAGCCTTCAGGCATCCCTTTCCCTTTTGCAAAACTGAAACTTTAGATCCATTAAATATCAAATCCCCGTTCCACCCTTCCCACCTCCCCTTGCGGCTGGTATTCTGCTTTTTGTCTGGATGCATTTGACAGTTCTACCTACCTCAACATCTGTCTTTTTGCCACTTGATTATTTCATTTAGCATAACGCCCTCAAGGTTCATCGTAGTTATAGGATTTGTCAGAACTTCCTTTCAAAACACACACACACACACACACACACACACACACACAGAAATAGTATTCCATTATATGGTCACAGTACATTTTCTTTAGATACTTATGGATTTATAAGTACTTAGATTACTTCTACCTTTGGGCTACTGTAAATCAATGATGGTATAAAACATTTCTGAAGAGTCTCCATTTTCAGGTTTTTTTTTTTTTTTTTTTTTTTTTTTTGTATCTATACCTGAAAGTGGAGTTGCTGGGTAATATGGTAATTTTGAATGGTCACACATGTCATTAATAAGGGATTTATGTCTAAATATATAAAGAAATATGAAACACTAGTAAAGAACGAACCGAAACACTTTGCTGAAGAAGGTACATGGAGTGCCTAAAAGGACTTGGAAGGATGCTTGGTATCATTACTATCACTAGGGAGATGTAAAAAAGCAGAAGATACTGCTCTAACTTATCATAATGGCAAAACCGCAAAGAACTGTACAGGAAGTGGAAGAATATAGAGAAATGGGAACTCTCATTGTTGGTAGACGGGTCAAATGAAATAATCATGTGGTAAAATATTTAGCAGTTGCTGTGGGCACATGAACACCCGAGTTTGTTCCCAGGACCTGTGTGAAAAAACCTGGACACTCCCAGCACACAGGCAGGCAGAGGCAGATGGATCTCTGTGAGTTCGGGGCCAGCCTGATCTACAAAGCGAGGCCAGGACAGCCAAGGCTATACAAAGAAACCCCGTCTCGAAAAATAAAGACCAAACCAAAATAACCAACCCCCCCCCCAAAAAAAAAGCCCTGGATGTGAGTGATACATGCTTTTAATCCCAGCACCCAGGAGGCAGAGACATGGGCCACATACTGAGTACTAGGCCATCCAAGACTCCAGAGTGAGATCTCATCAAAAAGCAAGGCAAAACAAACCTGGGCATGGTGATGGATGGATGTATTCCCACTGTCCCACTGCTAGAAACGCTGAAAGATGCGGTGGCGGGGCGGGGGGGGGGGGGGGGGTTTGGGGGAGGGGCTAGTGTTTGCTGGCTACCCAGTCTAGCTGAATCGTTGAGCGTTGAGCTCCAGGTTCCCTGATAAGCCATGTCTCAAAAGGTAAGGTAAAGACTGGCTGAGAAACACTCCATGCTCCTACGCACACTTACACACAGAAAAGAGGAAAGAAAAATATTAAACATGTGCCTATTTTATGATACAGCCATTTTATTCCCACAGATTTAGCCATGAACAAGGATAGCATAGGTCCACACAAAGAGTTTTGTATGTGAATGTTCAGGGCCACTTTATTTATTACAGCCCCAAATTGGGAACAACTGGAATGTCCATCAACAAATGAAAGGTGAGCCAAATTGTCATACAGCCATACAGGGAAATCTTTAAAAAGGGAGAAAAATTATCAATAATATGGATGAATTGCAAGTGAGTTATCGAGTGTGGAAAAAAAAAGGCAATCAATAATTATTAGTACAGTTATACAAAATTCTAAACAATACAAAAAATTTGGGGGGTGGGGAGATAGAAAGCAAATCAGTAGGATGGGTGTGGTAGGGCAAGCCTGTAACCCCCCTCACCCAGGGACCAGCCTGGGCTACAAATCAAGAGCCTGAGGCCTGGTTACCATGGGACAAGGGTCCAGTAGGGAATACTGAAGAGAGGAACTTCAAAGGGGCACTAGGAAATTTTGGAGGGTGATAAGATCTGTTCACTGTTTTAATTGTGCTGATGCTGCAGTGGTCTGTGTGTGCGTGTGCATATTGCATATGATCATATATTTTAAATATATACACATCCTTATACATTAATCACACCTGGTAAAAACACACAAACTCCCAGAACCGACTTTATTGTCCTTTCCCTGAAACCAGGGTTCTTTCCTCTTACATAATCTTGAAAGCAGGGAAACAGAAAATTGTTGGCAGGAATGTATCTGTTCAAGTTTTTTGTTGTTGGTGGTGGTGGTTTTTGTTTTTTAAAGCAAAACCAAGAGGGCTGAGAGATGGCTCAGAGGTTATGAACACTGGCTACTCTTCCAGAGGTCCTGAGTTTAGTTCCCAGCAACCATATCGAGGCTCACAACCATCTATAGTGAGATCTGGTGCCTTCTTCTGGCCTGCAGGTGTACATGCATAAGGATATTGTATACATAGTAAATAAATAAATCTTTAAAAAAAAAGACAAAAACAACAACAACAACAACAAAAACTTATTTTCTAAAATGCCTTCCTATTTACTTATGGATTCCCGTACAGTAGAAAAGGCCTACCAAGCCTGTACACATCCTTTCATGGTTGAAAAAGCAGCGATAGGACCCTGTGCTTCCCCAGTACCACTAACATCCACTGAGGTCTATGGGAACTGAGGAACCCACAGCTGTGGGTTTCCATACCTGCCAAACCGGTTTTGGAGAAGCCAGCACTCCAGAAAGAGCAGGCACAAACAGAAAAAAAAAATTAAAAACAAAACAAGCAAACAAACAAACAAAAACACCCCACCAAAAAAAAAAAAAAAGTCTTTTTATATCTGAACAGTAAACTTCTGCACAACGATTGCTCTATTTCAGCCAAACAAACTGGGGGTGGGGGTAGGGGTCCCAAAAACCTGGGTGGTCCCACCTTTAACCAGGAAAGACTGGAGACTTGTCTCAGTAAAGAGAGATTTCCAAACACCCTTTTGCCCCAGGGAGGAGGTATTCAGGGAAGGCAGGCTTCACAATGCGGTAGCCTGCGGGCAGGCTAAAGCGCCTCCCATTCCCTGGCTCCATTGAAACAGCCCGGACTTTGGACTTTTTCCCCCTCCGGGAAGTATTGAGGCGTCCCGCCCCTCCGCTGACGTCACTCGCCCAGAGTTTGAACTTTCACCCCACCCCCCCAGCGCTGGGCTGACGAGTTCCCTTGCTGCCACCGGATTATTGGAGGTAATGTCTGAGCGCTACAGAGCGCAGGCGACCGGCGGTTAGTGGCCTAGGCCTTAAGGGGGGGAGCCAGCATCCCGTCCCGCCCCGCCCCGCCGGGCAGTCACACGCAGCCCAGGAGCGCAGGCGCAGCTGAAGCCCCGCGCGGACGCACACGTCAGCAAACCTATTCTTGTAATCTGGGATTTAACCCTCCCGTGTCCGTTGCTGGGTAGTTTCAGCAACAGCTGAGGAGACTTACAAAAAAACATAATAATATCTGATTAATATGACGTCAGTTACAAAATTACTCTCCATCCTAAGAATCAGGGGATGCTCAGCTTGAGTGGGAAACGACAGTTCACTAAGATGACAGGACTGTTAGAATTAACAAGGATTTAAAAACGGCTGTCATTAAAAATACATTGGCAAACAGCAAGCATTCTTGTGGGAAACAAATGGGGAGGAAACTCACAAATCTCAAATGCATTTTTTAACTGAAAATGACAGTAGCTTACAGGTAAGAAGAGCCTCAATATCAGATATCTGGGGAAATAATAAGAATTGGTGGTTAGAATAAAATTTACTTTATTTAAGCAAAGAGAGAAAATAAACTGGAAAAAAGAACAAACCTTCTGGGACATGGAAGATAATATTTAAAAAATCAAATTTTTTGATCAGGAGGGCAGATGAAACTAAAATAGTAATAAAAGAATGCCTAAAATTTTCTAAAATTTGGCAAAAAGGCATAAACCTACAGATTCAAGAACCTGAGGAGTGTGTGTTATGTATGTATGTGTGTGTGTGTGTGTGTGTGTGTGTGTGTGTGTGTGTGTGTGCATGCGGGCGTGTGTTTTGGAACAGGGTTTCTGGTTGTAGCCTTGACTGTTCTGGAACATGTGCTGTATGTAGAACAGGCTGCCCTCAAACTCACATAGATCCAGCCTGCCTCCAGAGCGCTGGGATTAAAAGCATGCGCCAGGACAAACCTGAGGAAATTCTAAGCAGGATAAATAACAACAAAAATCCATGGTTTCACAGAGCCAAACTTCTGAAAATTAAGACAAAGTAATCCAAGGTCTTGGTGGAAAACATGTTGTTTTTAGAGAGAAAATACTAGAAAGCAAAAACAGTGGAAGAAAACTTGTTTTTCAAGTGCAGTCTAAGGCAGGCAGCTCTCAAGTAAGAAACCAACCCTGCATAAAAACAACAAAACCAGCTTCTAATGTAGGTTTATATAGCTTGCAAACATAGTCTTCAGGAATGAAAGGAAAATCAAGATACATTTTCTTACGACAAAAGCAACCCCCCCCCAAAAAAAAAAAAAATCAAAGAGAATTTGCTGCTGCCAAATAGATCCTAATGAATGGCTAAAGAAAATGTTTCTTTGTTTGTTTGTTTTTTGTTTTTTTGACAAAAGAAACTCAGTGGTAATGCTTCACTTTCACGAGACCCTGGGTTTGATTTCTCTGCATAGCAAAGAATAACCATGATAATCTTGATGAACACCAATGACAAGAGAAGTCTTGGCTTATCACAAAAGGAAGGAAGAATGACAGAATAAAAGGGAAGGTAAATAGACACTTTTTTTCTCTTCTTGGCCTTTCTAAATCATGTTTGACAGTTAAAGCAATAATTATAGCACTGGCTTTTGTAATTCTCAGTATATGTATTGGAAATCTTTAACACAATTATAAATGCGGGAATGTTGAGTTATCAAAAGAGGTAAGGTTTCTGTACTTCATTCACACTGTTAAAATGTGAACTCCAGTAGACTAATATATATATATAAAATCATATATATGTATATACATTATATATGTATATTATATAGATGTGTATCATGTATACACATTATATATATAAATATTATATATATAATATAGTGTATAATGTAATACTTACACAGGAAAAGGACCAGGCTAAAATATACTCAGCAGGGCATATTGACATGAATCTGTAGTCCCAGCTACTCAAAGCTGCTTCAGGAGAATGACTCGAGCCTGGGAGTTTAGGAGAGATGCCCATTTCTTGAGAGAAAGAGGGAGAGAGTGGAAGCAGAAATGAACACCACATCAAGAGCAACACACCAAGCATTGTGATAGATGTCTGCAGTCCCACCACTCAGGAAGTAGAGGCAGGAGGAGCAGACACACAAGGTCATCCTGGGCTACATCATGAGTTTAACTTCAACCCCGGGGCTACCTGAGAGCCTGTCTGAAATGGAAGAACAATCAAACAAACAAACAAGATATATACAAAGAACACAGTAGCTAAATCAGCCTGAAATTACAAAATGTCTACAAAGAGCACAGGAGGAAGGCAGGTGAAGGGGCAAATGAGAGGTGAGGAAGGTGAAGAGATCAGAGGTAACCCTTTTGTCAGCTAGAACGATCCTTGCCTTGGTAGGCATCAGATATGCAGAAGGGAAGAAGAATCTACCAGGCTCTTCCACAGAGCTGCGCATTGGCCAATGGGTTCCCAGCAGGGCTGTTTACACCGGTACTCAAGGAAGGGCTCTTCTCCAATCCTCCATCACACCAGAAAGGGCTCCTTGCCAAGGCATGGGCTCCTCTAACTTCAGCACCATAAGGGATCCCTGCTGGGGCAGCATGGCATTTCTGTTTTCTGATTACAAAAGTCCAGAGCACCACTGTGTAACCTACAGTGCTGGTAAAATGGAACGAAAATGGCTTTGAAAACAGCCCTGATACAACTTTGGCAAGGGCTGGAGGCAAACTCAATACATTTGGAGCTCTGCCCTGTTCCAAGTCAGGCAATCTTGGCAAACTCTCTCTTCTAGATATAAAGACCCATTTTAGCAGGCATCTTCGCTTTCTTTGGGCCACACAGAAGAAAATGTGAACTGAGCACTGGTTCATGCTACTGAGGACAGGCTATCTGATACTTCCTGCCAAGAGGTGAGCCCCAAATCTTGTAGTAGACCAACTTCTATGACCTACTGACTCGAAGTTTCTGGCTCCTCCAATCCTTGATCTCCCAGAAGAATACCTTTAAAGGTTTTTCATAAAGTTATTTGTAATTTTTATACTTTTGAAAAAAAGAATAATATGGCCTCAGCTAGTAAAAGTCCTTGCTGCCAAGCCTGAAAACCTGAGTTGTAGCCCCCAAACCCACATGGTGGAATGATACTCCCATTTGTTATCCTCTGACTTCCACATTCATGCCATTGTGCATGTGTGCTCACCCCCAAATAAATCTAAAACTACTTTTTAAAAAAGACAAGAAAAATAGCCAGGCATTGGTGGTGCACACCTTTAATCCCAGCACTCAGGAGGCAGAGGCAGGCAGATCTCTGAGTTTGAGCTCAGTCTGGTCTCTACAGAGCAAGTTTCAGGACAGCCAGGGCTACACAGAGAAACTCTGTCTCAGAGGGGAAAAAAAAAAGAAAGAAAAAGAAAAGCCATTCATTATTCCAAGTGCCAATTTAATCTCTTTGATAGAAAAGCATATTAATATATAAAAAGTATCTTCCAATAATGGTACTGTACCTTCAAATATTAAAATCACTTTCAGGAAGAAAAATAATCAGTTGGGCGTGAAACCTCACACCTGTAATCCTTGAACTCAGTAGGCAGAGGCAGGAGGATCACTACAAACTAGAGGCTAGCCTGAACTTTACAGCAAGTTTCAGACCAGCAAAGGTTATGTAAGGAGGGAGAGACTGACTGTCTCAAAACAAAACTAAACTAATACAAAAGAGTAACCTAGCTAACCTCTCTTTACAGACACAATATAGAAATGACCAAATATAGCAGATTCGTGGAGAATGTATATTTTTGCAATATTAAGTTTTCCAGTCCAGCTTTCCCCATCCCTTGCCAACGTTTTGCATACACACAGGCCATCGTCATGTCCTTGCTAAGCAGAGAGAATTGTCAACGGTACTTTCCTTCTGGGTGGGAACTACACACCAGTGCTCACTAGCTTGTCTGATTTTGTTTTTAAAGCTCTTGATTTTTTTTCCCCACCATGCATGATATTGTGATGTCATCTGAAGGAAGCTCATCTCTCATTTGGAGCTTTCGAAGGACAGTTTTTCTAATCGTAAGTGGATGTATCAGATGCTTTTAATGAATTTTATGAATTTTAAGGTGTTTCTTTTATTCTGTAAATGTGGTGGATAGCCTTTATTTTCAAATTGTTCAGCAGCCCCACATTTCTGAAATGAACATATCGTTTCATATAAAAATAAAAGGCAGTCTTTGCCAGCTTTTTCCAGACTGTGTCATGATGACTCACAGTGGCAGCTCTCTAGAGCTTTGCAGATTTTTGATATTACGTGCTGGAATATTGTGGGAAATGCCTTCTCTAAGAGCTAGTAACCTGAATCAGAAAAATCTTAAAAAGCTTTCCTAGGTTGGTGGTTCTTTTAAAATCAAATCATCAGTTTTTCAGCCTTTTCTTATCAGTACAGCTAAAATTTATTTTTCTCATGCATTGCTACACACACACATAAAGCCCACACACAAACACATGTATGGTCTCTGTAACCTGTATGATGTGTTCTCCTCGATTCCTGATATATATATTTCTTATCTTCTACACTTTTCTCCTTGATCAGTCTACCTAGAGATTCATCCATTTTATTGAGGTGAGGGGTTTGTTTGTTTGTTTTGGCTTTTTGTGACAGGGATTCTTTGTGTAACCTTGACTGTCCTAGACTTGTTTTGTAGACCAGGCTGGCCTCAAACTCAGAGACCTGCCTGCCCCTGCCTCCCTGAGTGCTGGGATTACAGGCGTGTGCCACCTGTGCCCAGCTTTTGATATGTTCTTACTCTAGCTTTTTATGTGTTTATTTTTAATTTTTTTTGAGATTATAATATAATTGCATCATTTTCTCCTCCCTTTTCTCCCTCCAACCACTCCCATGAACCTTTCCACCCCTGGTCTCTTTCAAATTCATGGCCTTCTTTTTTTTTAATTGTTGTTACATACGTGTGTGTGTGTGTGTGTGTGTATTCCTAAATATATAAGTAAACAGGCTCAGTCTACACAATGTTACCTGTATGTCTATTTTCAGAGCCAACCATTTGGCATTGAACCACCAAGTTTTGTGCTCTTCATTTCTTAGTTACCTGCAGTTCTTTGGGTAGGGTTGAGGTCTCATGGGTCATGTGCCAGGACCACAATTACATTTGTGTGCATTTACATGTGGTATGTGTGCGTACTGATGTACATACCACGTGGGCTTGAGGAGAGGCCAGGGTTAACTCGTCTTCAATCAATCACTTCTTTACCTTGTTTCTTCAATTCAATTGATTGACTGGAAGAAGGTCTCTCGCTATGTAGCCCCTGGCTGGCCTAGAACTCACTCTGTAAACCAGGCTGACCTCAAACTCAGAGAGATCCTGAAGGCTAAAGACTTATACGTGTGTGTGTGTGTGTGTGTGTGTGTGTGTGTGTGTGTGTTTGAGGTAGTGTCTCACCGAAGCATGAGCTAGCTGTTTGCATGTCTAGAGAGCCTTCTCGATTTGTCTCCACCATTCATCCCTGAGGTTGCAAACTAGTTAAATACAGCTTTTAAGGTTTTTACTTGGACGCCAGGGATCTAAATTGAGGTCTTTGTGTTGGGCAACAAGCGTTTTGTGCACTGAGCCCTCTCCCCAATCCAGCACTCCTGTGTTTTTGAAGGCTATGTTTTCTGAGGAGAGAATTCTAAGAAGACACATTTCCTTCTCTTTCAGCTCATTAAAGAGCTATTTTTTGCAAGGCGGTAATGGTGCATGTCTTTAGTCCCAGCACTTGGGAGGCAGAGGCAGCCAGATCTCTGTGAGTTCAAGGCCAGCCCGGTCTACTGTTCTAGGACAGCCAAGGCTACACAGAGAAACCCTCTCTTTAAAAACAGACAAATAAACAAAAAGCTTTCACAGTACGTAAGTACCCTCCTTTCTTGCACCTTTTTCAGGTTTTCTTTTATTGGTGGTGTTCAGCAACTGGACCTGGGTGTGTCTTAATGTGATTCTCTTAGTATTTGGTTATTATTCATTGAGCAATGTAGATTGGCAGCCTTATAGGATTTCTAAAATCAAATTTGGGAACTTTGTATAACGTACATTATATTGGTAAATTGTCATGTGCTGTTTGTGCTCACTGGGAGGCTGGCTAGAGAAGCTTCCCCCATCCCCCGTGTGAGACCCATGCATGTTATCTCAGTGTCCTCCAAAGCTGTTTTTGTGAGCACAGGCTGTCTGCCCCAATTGTTACAGGGAGGAAAGAAAATACCAAAACAGCTCAGGAGTTAAAACACACCGTGCCCTTGAGAACTGCTACAAGGTAAAATGTTTCCCACAGAAGTTACTGCTGTTTATGGGCTAAAATCGCCTGCGGTGGGAAAGACAGGTGGGGAGCTCAGCCATGGGAATCTCAGCCATGAGGGAAAGTTCAATTAGGAACTCCTACTGTCTCAACTTCCCCAGTTGGCTTGTGCGGGATGTTACAAGCCTCAATTTGATGATGTTATCTTTCTGTTGCTATTAGTTCTTTCCCTTGGAAGCCTCACCCAAGGGAACAGCCTACTTTACCCAGGAATCTCTGTCTGGAACTCGACTGGTGCAGGTTGTGTGCACCTAGGTTGGCAATATTCTCTATCTATCAATGCATCTGTCTCACTTGGTATTTATTCTTTTACTTTGGCTTGCAATATACTTAATAAACTCACTCATTCAAAACCAGAAGTAGCTATCATAGATTCTTTTCTTTTTGTTTTTTTTGAGAGACAGGGTTTCTCTGTATAGCCTTGGCTATCCTAGAACTCACTCTGTACACCAGGATGGCCTCAAACTCACAGAGATCCGCCTGCCTCTGCCTCCCGAGAGGGCTGGGATCATAGGTGTGCACCACCAAGCCCAGCTTGGGACATTTCTTTAAATATGTTTGTGTCCTCAGCTTTTCTCCTCTTTTGGGACTCTAATTGCACATACACAAAACTTCTTGCTACTGTCACTGAGGCTCTTCCTCTTGTTTTGTAGCCTTTTTCCTCTTGGTGCTTTATCTTAAGTACACTTTTGTTGTTTAAGATCGCTGGGGTTGAGGACTGGGGAGGGGGCTCCATCTGCAATGTGCTTGTCATACAAGT
>NW_026585894.1:19131893-19156331 GCF_907164565.1 Psammomys obesus
TAGTTTTCCTAATTAGAATTTCCATTTGGTTATTTTGGCATAGCATCTACTGCAGTTTTCATTCTGTTCATATTCTTTTACTATACTTCCTCCTCTTTTACTTTATTTTTATTTTTTTAAGATTTATTTATTTTATGTATATGAATGGTCTGTTTTCATGCACAGCATGGAAGAGGGAATCAGATTCCTTATAGATGGTTGTGAGCCACCATGTGGTTGCTGGGGATTGAACTCAGGACCTCTGGAAGAGCAGTCAGTGCTCTTAACCACTGAGCCATCTCTCCAACCCCCTCTTTTACTTTATTGAGAATATTTATAGAGTGGCTGTTCCTTGCTTGATGAGTTATGCCCTATGGATGTGACAGCCAAGGGAATTTTCTGGAACTCCTAAAATCCTCCCATCATCTTATTATATTAACCCATAGATTTTTATTTCATAGGCCATTGCCCTGAACCTCAGTGATAGCGACATCCTGTCAACATTCTATACTATCTATTTCGTGACATATTCAGTAATAATAACTCATTGTTTGTTTTGGAGTGATGTTTTGGTCTCATGTTCTAAGGCCTAATAGACCAAGTTACATAGTACAATGAAAACAAAACACAGACGCAAAACTGGCATCACAGTTGGTCACATGTTGGCTAAAACTAGAATTACTGATAACATCCATTTCACCAAAGATCATACTGGTTATCCATGTCAGGTCGGCCCACATTGGTGGCATAGAACAGAGCTTGTGTGCATAGAGAGCTTATCTCCAAGCTGATTGGCATGTCACAAACATTTCTAGAACTTTCTAAACTTGCCTATTAGTCTAGATAACTAGGAAGCCTGTGTTGATGAGGTAAAGATGAAGTGTTGTGCCAGCTGCAGGTATGAGGAAGTCATCTGGAATTGCACTTTACAGAACATATACTAATAGATAAAGAATTGAGTTATTTTAATTTTATTTTAATGTTATTGTTTTGAGTTATTATTGTTTTCCCATCTTGGCTGCATAAATGGCCGCTTTACCTGTCAGTAAAGTTTAGAGATACTTTAAAGACTTTTGCTTTACCTGTATGATAACACCATAACTTTTGACACATTTCTCAAGGAAGAAAAATTACATTTCTTTCCTCTTTCTTTCTTTCATATATTTTATGTGAGACAGGGTTTCTCTTGTGTAGCCTGGGCTGTCCTGGACTCACTTTGTAGACCACGCTGGCCTCAAACTCACAGAGATCCACCTGCCTCTGCCTTCCAAGTGCTGGGATTACAGGTGTGTCACCACACCTGGCTATTTCTTTATTCTTAATCATGTTGCTGACAAGGCCCATAATTGTAAGAGTAAAGGCTAAGATTGTTGTTGCTTTATCTGCATTTCTCACTTCTACTTTTGCAAATGCAGAAAGACTCCACTGTGAAAACCGTTGCAAGGTGGCATGGAACATTTTGATAGACTCATTGCCAATAAAATGAGGATTTTTCATAAAACTATTAAAAATTCAGCTATACAGTTTAAAATGATTTGTCATTTTGCTGTGTGGAATAAAAGTTTTCCCTCACTGCATTGTCTACACTTTTGACAATTACCATCTTTGATTGCCAGTTAGATGATAAATAAATGTATCATATATATAGAGAGAGTGGAAATAATTGAAACTATATGTAAGGAACCATTTAATGGATCATAACATTAGACCTTTGAGACTCTCAGGCTACTGGGAAAAAAACAGTTGTTGCTAAAAATATTTAACCACATTCACTCACGATAATTACTCTAAAACAATCATAGATTTTAAGTTTACTTATAAATTGATTATCTGCTTTCAACAAAATGAATCTCATGATGTAGTGGTAGGTCTAGAGTCAAAGTTCTGGGTTCAAAACTGTATTTCTGACACTCATTAGCTACATGATTTTGGACAAGCCATCTAATCCTCACAACTCTGGTTTCTTAATCTTTTCCTTTTTTTTCTAGACAGGGTTTGTGTGTGTAGCCTTGGAGGTCCTGGAGTCATTTTGTAGAGCAGACTGGCCTCGAACTCACAGAGATCCGCCTGCTTGGGCCTCCAGAGCACTGTGATTAAAGGTGTGGGCCACCATTGCTTAGCATCTATGTAAATATTTAATTTTAATGAATTCTTTTGAGGTACTGGGGATCAAACCAGGGCCTTGTTGCATGAGCTAGGCAAAGTGTCCTGCCACCCAGCCACACCCCTGGCCTTCTGTTTTTTAATTCTTCACAGATACATAATAACTGTATGTTTTTACCGAGAAACAGTAGGATATTTTGGTACATCCACAGTCAATATGCAGTCATCAGATCAGGACTATTGACTTCATCACCTCAAACATTTAGTGTTTCTTTTTGTTGGGAACATTTAAAATCTGTCTTAGCAAGCTATTATGAAACAGACAAGCAATTGCTCTCAGAGTTATCCTTCCCACCATGATATGGAGCACTAAGAATTATTCCTCCCGACCAACTGCCCTGTCGTGCCTTTTGCCATCCTTTCTCTGTGATTACTGCTCCTCATCATTCCGTGTCTATGGCAACTGAGATGAGTTTTCTTGGTGGCCACCCTGACTACATTGGAATGAGCTAAAGCCCAAGTGGTGGGCTATGCATGTGAGGGATGTCTCTCTTAATTAAACCACTTGAGTGGAAAGACCTACTTTTCATCCAGATCTTTGGAGGTGGGGAGATCTGCCTGTAATCTGAGCCATACCTTCTGCTGGCAAATGGACATATGGAAGAAGGAAGCGTGTTCTTTGCCTGCGTCTCTCTCTCTGGCAAATCTATTCCTTTACTGGCATTAGAACCTACTTCTTCAGGATTCTGGTATATTCTGAAGATCAGCTGAGACATCCAACCTCAAGGATTGAATAACTCCTGGATTCTTGGGCCTTCCATTGGTAGATAGCAATTATTATACTAGCATGTATATATATGTATGTATATGTTACATGTATTATATATATATAATATATATAATATATTATACATGTATTATATATAATATAATGTAATGTAATGTAATGTAATGTAATATAATATAATATAATATAATATAATATAATATAATATAATATAATATAATATAATATAATATAATATAATATAATATAATATAATATAATATAATATAATATAATATATACATGTGTGTATATATTACGTATATATATATGTATGTATGTATATATTACAAAAGATATATATATGGTTTCCTCTAGGGAACCATAATTATAACGATTGTTCTACCTTCTTCTATGAGATCAGTTGGGGATAGAGCTGTAACTAAGTTTAGAATGCCTATCTAGCATGTCCAAGTCTCTGGGTTTGTTTCCTAACATGAAAAACAAACAAACAAACTGTAAAATCTGTGCACCTGTTTCTTGGCCCGTTGTCTTGTTGCTTAGATATTTTATTCCAATTGGAACATTAATTCTTAGTGGGAGATTCATTAAGAGTCAGTAAATACACAGAACTTCTAAGTTTAGGAAGTAAGCAGAACTCCCAGGTTTCAGGACGCTCCTGATACTTAGAACACTCATAAGGCCCCTTCCCCAAGATTATACAAGTAAGAATAATTTCTGGGAAGGGGAGATGCTCCCTAGCCCAAGCTGTCTGCAAGTCATGTAGGAAGCTCCAGAGATGCTTCCTTTGTGAGTCATCACGATGCTGGGGTAGGTTTGGTAGCTGCCTTTGAATCAGCTGCCTTTGAATCATTCATGCTCTCCTAAGTAATCCTAATAATGGCACAGGTTCACTGAGTTCCACTTGCTTGGAATCATTTCTTTCATTTGTTGTTGATGAATAAGCATCGGCTCAGATTTCCTCAGGGAAAGTCATGCAACATCTTACACACACACACACACACACACACACACACACACACACACACACACGCAAGCACACTTGTGTGCTTGAGTGCCTGCATGCGAGCGCATGCGTGTGTCTGTGTGACGTGTGTATTTGGGTACATGTATGTGTGTAGGCCTCCTACATGTATGTGTTTTGAGCTCACCAATCAGTTAGGCTGGCTGGCCCCTGGGCTCCCAACTCATCAGTTTCTGCCTCCCAAAACACTGAGAGATTACATCACTCCGGATGCTGAGGATTGAACTCACGTCCTCAGGCTTGCTCGAAAGCCATTTCCGAAGCCCCACGAAACATCTTTAAAAGTTAAAATCTTTTTAAAAATTAGCTTTATTTTTGAGAACTTCATACATAAGCACTGCGCATGTATCACTCCCGTCCTTCCTCCCACTCCATCTCCTTCCATGTCCTGCCTCTCAAATTTATGATCTTTTTAATTGTTGTTATTACATGTATGTGAATAAGCATATGTATATATGTAACATGTATGTGCACACATGTTTATATAGCCTACTAAATCCCCTTAGCTTTACCCCTGTGTTTGATCTCAAGGTGAATATGAGATTAAATCTGTAGTTCTCCGTCTAGGGGTGGGATCATGTGCAGTTTCCCCTTCACATTGGCATGTTAACCTGTGTCCATCATTCTGCAGGTCGTGTTCAAGCAACTATATTGTTGAAGAGTTCATGGGTGTATTTTCCCTGCCATTGCTAGGGGAAAAGTTGAACCCTTAAGCCAGTCGTGGTAGTGTATGTCTCAGACAAGTTTTGGGGAAGAGGATTCAAGAATTCCAGGACGGCCTTGACTGCATAATAGGAGGCCAGCCTGGGCTACATGAAACTGCTTTCAAAACATAGAACAAAGCAAAACATCAAAGAAAGAAAGAAAGAACTGTTAACTCCCCCTTAAATGCCTGTGAAGCCCAGGAGTAACAATTAACAGTTTATAAATATTTGAACAAAAGTTGAAGCAGAATAAACCTCAGCGGAGACCCTGCAATGAGAGATGCACATTACTTTTCTGCTTTTCTTTTATGTGCTGGGGATCGAATCTTGGCTCCTGTTTGCAGGCAGCATGAGGAAGCTATACCCCGAGCCCTGAGATGAGGGCTTTTTAACCTTAGGCTTTCTCTGGCCTCCCGACTATCAGGTTTCAGGCAGTGGAATGGGATACACCAAAAAGGGCCCAGCTGCCTTTTGCACCTTGTACTCTTGCTCTAGGCGAATTTCATTCCAGCAGGTCTGACTCTGGAAGTCAGCATAGCAACAGTCCTAAGGCGTCTGTTGGAGCGAAACAAATAAAATGGTCTGCATGGAGGAGATGAAGCATGGGAAAGGAACTTTGGGATTTCTCAGTAGGAGGGCTGTAGATGGCCCCACACCTTGAATCCCAGCACTCAGGAGGCAAAGGCAGTTAGATCTCTGACCTAGAGGCCAGTCTGGTCTACAGAGCAAGTTCCAGGGCAGCCAGAGATACACAGAGAAACCCTGTCTTGAAAACAAACCAAGTCAGGCAAGTGGTGGCACACCCCTTTAATCCCAGCAGAGAGGCTGGCATATCTGTGAGTTCCAGGCTAGCCTGGTCTACACAGAGAGAGTTCTAGGACAGCCAGGGCTCAAGAGGGAAATTCAAAAAAACCAAACCAACCAACCAACCAACCAACCAACCAAACAAACAAACAAACAAACAAACAAAAAGAGGGCAGAAGATGGCTTTTGAGACTCCAGAGCCAGCTGAATCCTTGAGCTTTAAAAAGCCTAACAAGTGACTGCCTCAGTAAATAAAATGGAGACCAACCATCAGCTTCTGGCCTCCACACAAACACATGCAAATAAATACACATGTGAACATGTCTACAATCATGCAAGAGCACACATTATGTACACACAGGTCAAAAAAGAACGCTCATGGTCATTCTTGGCTACACGGTGAATTTAAGGCCGGCTTGGGCTACAGGAAAACTCTGCCTCGTAACAGAAAAAAAAAAAAACAACTGAAAAAAATCTCAAAGACCAAAACCAACAAGTAAATAAATGTCATTGTATATAATATTGCTTTTTCTCATGAATATTTCATGTTGGGTATATTTTCATGCTGCTGCACGGGTGTTTTTCTCCCCCGAAGTTGTGAGTACTTCATGACACAACCCTAAGTTAGGGTAATTGGCCTTCCGCTATAGGACATTCAGATCATTTCCACGTATTAAGTGCTCAGTCTTTCGTGTGTGTGTGTGTGTGTGTGTGTGTGTGTGTATACATACACACATGAAATTTTGCATTCGTGTAAATATTTCTCTAAGACAATCAGAAAGAATTGGAATGAATGGTCAAAAAGTATGTGTGCTTAGAAATCTGATAATTTGGGAATTATGTGGTGGCTGTGTGTGTGGACACGTGCACGCACTCGAGTATACGTGTGCAGAAGCCAAAAGGGGACATCAGATGTCCTCTCTCTTACTGCCAAACTAGAACTCGAAGTTTTTCGACAAGGCTGTTGACCAAGCCCCCAACTCTCCTCCTGTCTCCAACCCTTTCTTCCAGTGCCCTTTGGCCATGCCTGGCTATTTGCTGGCCTCATGAACTCAGGTCCGCATGCGTGTGCAGCAAAAGCCCATCGTACACTCGGGAGACATCTCCCAGCCTCGCAGTTTTGATACCTTTTGTAAAATTAACCTCCAGGTTTTAACAAATTACAAGTTTTAAGACTATTTAGCGAGTGAATATTTTCACTCGGTATTTTCTCTGTGTCAGAAGGCTGACACCGTGATAGCAGGAAGTCAGCCCGTGGAAATGGTCCCTGCCCAGCATAGGTTGCCAGGTCAGGCTGAAGCCGAGGAGTTAGATCATGACTCTTAATGAAGTGGTCTGAAGCTGTTAATTTTATCTAGGGAACCTCACTCTGTAATGTTTATAGTTTGGAATATTGGATTTCTTTTCATATATTTCCAGCTGAAAGGTGAACTCTAACCCCAGGATGATGTCCAATATAAATATGCCTCTTTAAAGCCTGTGAAGTGTTTTCCCACACATTTTTTTTATTATTATTGAACTTTTTTGATTCTTTGGGAATTTCACATCACGCACCCCAGTCCCACTCATCTCCTCTTCCCTCATCCCTTCCCCTTCCCCCACATATTTTTATTGTGGACAGTTGGACTTGTTTTCTTGGAGAATGTGTTAACATGCCCAAGGTCCTGGACTCAGTCCCCAACACCTTGGGTGTATTCGCACGTTTTTTAACCCCTAGACTATTGCATCCATAGGCCTGCATGTATTTTCTTTTCTGTTTTAAAATATCTGACTTAGGAGATGAAGAGATGGCTCAGCATTTAAGAGTGTATACTGATCTTGCAGGGGCCCTGAGTTCAATTCCCAGCACACAGGTTGGGAAGCTCATAACAGCCCCGTAGTTATAACTCCAGGGAGAATTTTTTGCCTCTATTCTAAGTATATACTTCACCTGTGTACACACACACAATTTAAAAACAACAAACTAAAACTTAAAACTCTTAATACACACATACAGATATACACGTGTATTAAGATATATACATATATGTATGCATGTATGTATGTATATATATATGTATATATATATATGGGTTGGGGCACATGAGTGTCACACCATGTGTGATGGTCATAGGACTGGAGTCTTTCGCTCAGTAGGTCAGGTTTGGCAGCCAGCACTTTAGCCAGTCAGCCATTTCCTAGCCCCCCTCCCCACCCTGCCCATGTATTTTAAACGTGAATGGCATGTTGAATTTGAAGAATGTTCTCTTAGAAATACCAGAAAATTCAAAAGAGAACAGCAGCGCTAAATGATCAATCAGACCATGCCGGCATGCCTCTCATGTCCACGGACTCAGTTCTGTGCTCCGAAGCCGAGATTTTTCTCTCTAATAGCGTTTAGAATTCTGAGTGGCTCTTTTTGAGTCCTAGCCCTTGGTCTTCAAAATTAATGACAATATCCTATTATCATAGCTGATTCCTGCTTGAACCGTTCTCGAGGAACCTCTTCACGTGGCAAGACAGTGCAAATTACAGATAGAAACAGCTGAGTTATGGCTTAATCCCCTACTCCTTTCTCATGAGCCCAGTGGACCCTACCAGCAAAGGAGATTGAGTCACAGCCATACACTCCGGCAGAAACGATCGTTACCGACAAACAGCTACGTGGTGCTTGAAGCAAGAATGACAAGAATCTTTGTGTGGAATCTTTCAGCCACCCATTTATTTAGCATGGGTCACGTGCCTGTCCTTGTTGGAGAGGAACAGAATTTTGCTTGTGCACTGCAGCAAGCCTAGAAGAGGTTTCTTCCCCACCCCCTTGCAAAGTCCTTGGTCACAAGACTCTCTAAAGGCCTCCCAGCAGAGGAAGATAGTGTTATCTAGTCATTTAGAAAATAACTAGAGCCCACTTTTTTTTCCCATGAATGATTTGCACCCCCCCAGACCCCCAGATGTTTCTGAAAATGTACAATTCAAAATGTATCAGTCACGGAGCCCCAGGGCTGCACCAGCTATATTGTTAAAAATCTTCTCCATAGAACATTCCACATCTGTACTTAAGATACCAGTAATCTAGACAGTCTTCCTTCACGTCTTATATTCGGGTTGGCCTTATTTCTCTTTTGGTCAGTAGTTGGAGATGGAGCCAGGCAGCCTGCCCTGCCACTGACCTATATCCCAAGTGCTTGTTTTTGTTTTTCCTGAGGACAAGGTCTCACCATACACCTCAGGATAACCTTGAGTCCTCAGATTCGCTTGCTTCTGCCTCACAGGTGCTGTGATTACAGGTATGAGACACACCACACCCAACACTTGATCTCATTTCTTCCTTGTTTCCACACCCCCCCCCCATACCAGTGGCCAATGACTCACTAGTACTCAAGATTGTCTGTGTGTTCTCCTTAAACTGCAGTCTCTGTTGCAATGGGCCCCAGTAGAGATTGACAGTCCGGATTTCTAATAGACCCGAGGTTCATCTGAGAACCACAAGGGTGTCTGCCCTATAACCTGGGAGAGGAGAAAACTTTTACAGCCCTGACTCAAAGTGCAAAAGCAATAAGGAAAAAAATATTCAATAAACTTGGGTTGTACTAAAATAACCCATTGCATGCAGAAATGGCTGCTATAGGACTAAAAGAAATAGCAAAATGGGAAAAAAAATACATCTGACTTGTATCATGAAGGGTTATTATCCTCAATACAGGAGACACTTGTAAAAATGGAGAAGACTAGTGATCCCTGGAAATGATCTAATATTAGGAAAAATAAATTGAAGCAAAAGAAATACAAATGGCTCTGAGCCATGAAGAAAGTCTTCAATCCTGTTTTGTTTTGTTTTGTTTTTGTTTGTTTGTTTGTTTGTTTTTTGGTCTTTTTGTTATTTTGTCTTTTATTTTTTCAGAGCTGAGGACCAAACCCAGGGCCAAGCACTCTACCACTGAGCTAAATCGCCAACTCCAAAAGTCTTCAATCTTATTCACAGTAAGAGAAATGAAAATTCAAGCTTCATTGAGACCTCTCTCCTAGGAGGTTAGAAGACTCCAAAAGTTTCATGGCTTTTTCTGCAATGGTGCATTATGAAAACATAAAAACACAAATTCTACATATTCCAGCATTTAGCATAGAAACAAAACCCTGGCAATAACCTTCCTCCCTGTTGGGAGCTTAGTTGAACGAATTCTAATACATCTATTTGGTGGGATGCCAGTTAAGTACAGAGGGGGATAAAGATTATTTCTATGCATGCATTGCTGTGAAATAGTCCCTGGGATAGCATACACCAAAAAACAAAACAAAACAAAACAAAAAACAACAAAACAAGGCAGAAAAATAAAAGGATGGAAGTTACTAGTTTTAGTTAAGAAATGGAAAACACAAGTCGGGCAGTGGTGGCTCAGGCCTTTGGTCCCAGCACTCAGGGAGGCAGAGGCAGGTGGATCTCTGTGATTTCAAGGCCAGTCTGGTCTACCAAGCAAGCCCAGGACAGCCAGGGCCACACAGACAAACCCTGTCTCAAAAGATCAAAAGGAACAAACAAATAAAACCCCTGTTTTGAAAAACAAAGCAAAAAAAAAAAAAAAGAAGAAGAAGAAGAAGAAGAAGAAGAAGAAGAAGAAGAAGAAGAAGAAGAAGAAGAAGAAAGGGAAAACCATTCAGGCCGTCAAGGTGGCACATTTAAATGTCAGCACTAAGGAGGTGAAGGCAGGAGGGTCTGCAGATTCAAGATTATCCTAAGCTATACAGTGAGACCCTGTTGCGACCCCCCCCCCCGAATCCCACCAGCAACAGCAAAAGCTTGGGATACAGGTCAGCAGCAACAGCAACGCAGAGGACAGCAAGGCAAAAGTAGTTTGGAGGGGGAAATGGAAAAATTTAGGGGAGGCAAAACACAAGCCAGGTGGTGGTGGAATTGTGTGGTTAATTGGGAGGGGGAAGGAAGGACAACAGAGGAGAAAAGAATCGAGAAGGGTAAAATAACAGTACGGATGTCTAAAGAAGACATAAAGAGTCATATTAGTATCTAAGTTACGTATATACGTAGAGTTTAAGTGAAAATTTCCCACCTGAGGGGGTAATGTGCCCCCAAGAGGCATAGACTATCTAACAAAAAAAACCAAACAGCGGGCACGAGAAGCCCTTAGGAGTTATTGGTTGGAGGAGTCTTCGAAACCATTATGGGCTATTTGCCGTTGCCCCTGGTGGCTTCCCAGACCTTGAAGGACCCAGAGAATCTGAACTGGACCCGAAAGCCTCCTCTCTGAGGACTGGCTTTAGTGGAAACAGAAGGTGCCACACGAGCTTCCAAGGAGGGAAGCAACCAATAGTCTTACTCAGCTGTGACACGTCTGAACTACAGTGGCACCTGCAGATGCAGTGGCGTCGCTCATATCTTGGGTATAACCAATAGTTCTCCAGTTGGATTTTGGGTCCACTCACAAATAGTAAATGTCTGGCATTGGGTATCTAGCCAACTATGGGCTTTTGAGACCATAGATCTTGGAAGAGAACCTACAATTGCCACTTTACTAATCCAGCAAAAATCTATAAGACCTGGAGTCTCACAGCTCAGGAGTTCAAGATTGCACCCTTCCCAGAAACTCCCCCAGACCACAACTCGTTGCAAAAGCAAGAGGTTTATTAACCATTACGCAATGGGGTCACCCCTGCCAGTCAGCAAAGAGTGGCACTGGGAGACAAAAGCCTTAGGTTTTTAAAAGAAAAATTGTGGGAAATTTGAAGTTGCAGTCTTGGCAATTTAGGATTGGATGAGGAAGCTATAAAGTAAGACAATTGGTTAGTCTTAGGTGCTCAAGCTTGGCCAGTCCTGCCAAGTGTGGATGCAGCTGCAATTGAAGGTGGGGTGGTTAGCTCATTCTTGAAGGTTAGGGCTGGCTTTTGGCTGGAGGTCAGGAGCTACTCAGAAGGATTGAGGCCTTCTGGGTTCATTGCTAAGAAACACTATCTTGAAGACAAGGGTCTAGTCATTCTTTTTGCTGAGTGACGGTCATTGCTTGCTTGCTTTTTTTATATCTGTCCTCACAGATAGGGTCACATTTCTCCATTCTCTGGAAAGGAACTAAGAGGCTTTAGCTTAACCTGGACCTAAAACTCAAAACTATAGGCTTTAGAAGACATATAGGTTACAAAATTAGTCTAACCCTTTCAAATCCTAACTGCATTCTAAATATTTATCTTTATACCCACAGACAAATGTAGTCATCGCCCCTCATCAAAGAAACTTCTTTTTGCAACAGACAAAGACCATTACAGAAAACCACAATTAATCCAAATGCAGAGAGTGAGTGATTTGGGGGTGCTTAGCTACAACTGATAGAGCTACAACACAACTACCTTCCAGAAAGATTGGAGTATGAAGGGGTTGGGGATTTAGCTCAGGGGCAGAGCGCCTGCCTAGCAAGCACAAGGCCCTGGGTTAGGTCCTCAGCTCTGGAAAAGAAAAAAAAAGAAAAACAAGCCAAGAAACTCTCAAAGAACTAATAAAAAATATAACTTAAAAAAATAAAAGATTGGAGTATGAAAGGGCAGCTTCCAGTGACTCATGCTCATTTGGGGCATCTAGGTCACCGGGTTCCTAATTTTAAAGAAAAAGAATTATGTAGGCAACATCAAGCTCACCGCTAACTTTGTCTGTTGACATAATAACAATTTTTAAAAACTGTGTTTATAACTCCTGGGTGGAGAGCTGCTTGTTTGTCAAGCTGCTTTGTTATTCAGTGAAAAACATGTTTTCACCTTGGCCTTTACCCTGAGACAGAGAAAAGAGGATGTTTTTCCCCAAGTTCCTTAAAACTTGTTTGTATGACCTTGGACCATATCCGCTACAGGGAAGTAGTTTTAGAAAACAAGTTTGGCACGTCCACAGACTCCTTTCTTGTATTGATGTGACTTGATTTTGCTTGGCCTATAAAAGGAATTGTGGAAAACAGCCCTTTTGAGCTGATGTAATGTTACTTGCTTTAATTATTTCCATCCTCACTCCACTCAGGAACTGTTTGACTCTGCCGTCGGCTCCAGCACTCCTGCATCAATGGTTGGGACCCTGCCCAACCATTGAGGGGGCAGAAAGATTGTAAGAGCTGGAGCAACAGGATGTCTACTGTGAGATTGCATCTCCTGGAAATATCAGGGAAGCCACAGCTCTGAAGTTTCAACAACATGGCTGTCTAAACAAGACCTGAACAGGGACAACACTAACAGACATCTTAACATGAAAGAGAGAAACACCAGAGGGATTGCCAAGAGCTGGAGAAAATAATCTTCCTTGGGGAAGAGTCCCCTCATATATCAACTGGTCATCCCTGAAATCATATACATGCAAGGAACATTATACAGACTGAGCAGATTTTGTGTGTGTGTGTGTGTGTGTGTGTGTGTGTGTGTATGTGTGTGTGTGTATCTCCTTTGTGTATCAATTAAAGGTAAATAAGGTCACAGCCCATGAATTTGAGAGAGAGCAAGCAGGAGGTGGGATACCTGAATGGAGTTGGAGGGAGGAGAGGAAAAGGAGGAAATAATGTAAATATATTTCATTTCAGAAAAAAATGTTTAATAACAAAAAAAAAAAAAAAAAACTGTGTAAGACTGGGCTCACCAAAGGTCCATCATGGATAGGGGAGAGGCTCATGAGACCCCATTTTATCAAAGAAGTTATTGGCAGTTAATGGTTCCTAGGGGAGAGGGAGGCATTTTTCTTCAATGGAGTAGCCACTGGTAAGTGGCTCAAGTGCTGATAAATAACTTCCTACCCACACTCATGCAAGCAATTCTAAATAAACTCTGCAGGTCACACACAAGAACTGGAGACCAGGGAAGAGGAAGGGATTAGTTTCAAAGAAGGCTTTGAGCTGTAGGAAATGAGGGCCAAGAGAGGGTAACGGGATGAACATAACCAAAATATACACATGTATGAAATAGTTCAGAAATAAATGGATAATGAAATGAATCAAAAACTAGAAAACTGAAAACTGATAAAAGTACAATATTTACAAGTCAAAGGCAGGAGACTGGTGAGATGGCTCAAGGAATAAGGCTCTTATTACCAAGCCTGGTGACTTGAGTTTGTGTTTGAACCTATACGGTAGAAAGAGAATTGACTTCCCCAAGTCGTACTCTGATTGCCACATACAGTCCATGTCAAACCAACGTGGGTGCAGGCCCACACACTCACACACACAGATACACACAAACACACACACACAGATGGAATGTAATTAAAAATTAAAAATCAAAAGCAGAATGAAACAAACAGATGTTTTGTAATTCCTTGTTGGCTCAGCCAACTGGAGAGAAATTATTTCAGGTAAACTTTTTTACCTTTCAGAAGAATTAGTTTGTAGCTTATGTATATGGGTGTTTTTTTCTTGTATGTGGTTTGTGCATGCCAGTCGCCCTGAGAGGGTCATATCCCATAGATCTGGAGTTACAGAGAGTTGTGAGCTTCCATATAAGTGCTGGAAATGGAACCCACATCCTCTGCAAGAGCTCTTAACCACTGAGCCATCTCTCCAGTCCCTCAGAAGAGCTTCAAAAGATGGGTTGATTCATAGTTTCTTTTACTTTTTTTTTTATTGTTCTTTTTGAGACAGAGCTTCTCTGCGTAGACTTGGGCGTCCTGGAACTGCTCTGGAGACCAGGCTGGCCTAAAATTCATAGAGATAGACCTGCCTCTGCCTCCCAAGTGCTGGGATTAAAAAGTGTGCACCATTCCTGCCGGTCTTGATTCATAGTTTCTAATGAGATATTCTGTAACTATAAAAAGAAAATACCAAAAAAAAATCCATTATTGTTTTTCTGGTGCTATGAATAGGCCATATATATAATGCAATAATACAAATGTGGTTATAAAATTTATAATTATATCCACAAATTATACCCACAGTTGTAAAGCTTATAATTGTGTTAAAAATTTTTTAACATAGGGGAGACAAATATAAAATTAAACTTTTGGTTCTATGTTTGGTCGCTACCCGGATGAATGATGTTTCCTTCATGTATGTGTGTGTTTGTATGCACATGTCCAAATGTGTATGGGGTTAGATGTGTTTGCCTGTATGTGCACATGTGTCTGGAGGCCCTGACTTGGTGTCTTTTTTCCATGACTTTCAACTTTACTCACTGAGGCAGTGTTTTTCACTGAACTTGAAATCTGCCGATTCTGGCTAGTCTAACCAGCCGGCCTGCCCTGGAGCCAGGCTCTTCTTTGCCTCTCTGGGGCTGTCCAGCTATCATGAGGGTTCTGGAAATCTGAACTCTGGTCCTCACACTTGTGGGGCAAATATTTTACCCAACTGGACCATTTCCTCAGAGCTACAATACATTTCTTCCAACACTTCAGCAGATGATTTTGATATAAGGGAACAGGAAATATGAAGAGAGAACTCAGTGGTGCAAAGACTCTCCACAGGAAAAGCAACGGTGAAGTCATCACAGCTGAGAACTGAACCAGTCTTTTCTTTTTTTTTTTTGAGACAGGGTTTCTCTGTGTAGCCTTATCTGTCCTGGACTCCCTTTGTAGACCAGGCTGGCCTCGAACTCATGGAGAACCACCTGCCTCTGCCTCCTGAGTGCTGGGATGACAGGCATGCGCCACTGTCCCCAGCTTCTTTCTTTTATTTAAATCAATTAATTAATTTTATGTGAATAGGTGTTTGGCCTGCATGCATGTCTATGCCTGGTGCCCTCAGAGGCCAGGGAAGACTTTCAGATCTTCTAAAAATTGAGTTAGAGATGGCTGTGAGCCACCAAGTGGGTGCTGGGAGCTAAACCTTGGTCCTCTGGAAGAGCAGCAAGTACTCTTAACCACTGAGCCATCTCTCCAGTTCCCGGCCTCTTTTCTTATAAAGCATGATTTTTAAAAAACTTATAAGAACCACTGACAGTCAAACTTTACTTATTCAGACACCAGTATTTGGCAGGCATTTTCTTGAAAATTAAGTGAGCCCATCACTTCAAGGAAAATAATTTGACAGTCATTGTTGCCAATGATAAAATTCAAGCTTTCGAGAGAAAAATGCAATTTTAGAAATCTTGTATCCGCTCCTGCAAGTTTAATATCCTTTCAATATTTAAAGACTTTTCGATGAGATTGGTGATGATATTCTCAAATGTGGCTTTTAAGAACTGGTGTAGTTGTGTGTGGTGGGACACACCTTTAATCACAGAACTTGAGAGGCAGGGGGCAGGTGTCACTCTGTGAGTTCCAGACCAGCCCTGGTCTACAAAGTGAGATCCAGGACAGCCAGGCCTACATAGGGAGACACTGAACTTTTCAAATGACTCACACATGATATTACAAAATTGGAGATGGATAAAAGATACGTTCAAAGTACAAGAGCAATATAAAAGTGTCTTGGTGTAGTTGCAAGAGCTGCATTGCGATTAACCTTTAAAATGTTCTCATTTCCTTCTGAGAAGAAGGAAATAGCCACAAAAACAAAAACAAAAACAAAAAAAAAAGAAAGTTCTTCGGGATCCTAAATAAGTATTAAGGTAAGTATGCTCTATTTATATATATGAAATATACATAATGAAATATGGTAGAATTAAATAAATACAAAAGAATTGTGAATTCAAAAAGTTTGAGACCTTTGAGTTTAAATATTATTTTCCAAATGGTTCGCAAAGTAAGATGGTGTTGATTATTTTTTTAAGCTTTATTTATCGTTTATACAACATTCTGCCTGCACACCAAATCTTATTATAGATGGTTATGAGCCACCATGTGGTTGCTGGGAATTGAACTCAGGACCCTTGGAAGAATAGCAAGTGTTTTTAACCTCTGAGCCATCTCTCCAGTGCTTTTTTTATGTTGTTGATAATTAATATTTATTATTGATTTATCTTTTAGTTACACAGCAGTTATTCTTAAACCAGCCACATACCCAAATCACCACACAGAGACTAGGGTGTATTCAGTTAACCTAGAGCACAATGCTGGGCAATAGTTACTCCATCCTAAACTTCCAAGCCCGAATAGTTTCCTTCCATTCAGATTTCACACATTTTATTTGCTTTAAGTCATATCTTAGATCCAGTTCATCTCTCCTGGTGATTCCAAGTCTTCTCTCAGATTTCTCTTCTCCAAAACCTCCTCCCACTCGCTTCTCTCTCCTCCCCTGTGGACCAGGATGTCCCACCCTATTCTCTCCATTGCTCAGCATTGGCTGGTTGTCTTATTGACAATACAGAGAACAAATGGTGGCATGTTTACACAAACTTGAGACAGGTGATGCTTAGAATAAACATCACAATGTAATGTCCAGATTGAAACCAGATAGTGGGGTGGAGAAATCGGCATTTGAATGAACAAGGGTAAATTGTGTATACATTTCACAGGAACGTTAAACCAACATTTCTCCCTTTAAGTCCAATAAAAGGCTCCTTTTCATTCAATACAATAATAATTATAAAAATTATGAAAACTATTAGGTAAGATTTACATGTGCAAAGTCCAGTTCACATGCATTTGGCAACTTGGGAGAAAGTATTTCATTATCCTATCTTGACAAGTTTAAAGTTCTATACCTAAATTAACTAATTAACTTTTATCCTTATTGTTATTACCTATATAAAAACATTTTCATGGACATCTGAAGAGGGAGAAAACAGGGAACAGGACAGGAGCCTACCACGGAGGGCCTCTGAAAGACTTTACCCAGCAAGGTATCAAAACATATGCTGAGACTCATAGCCAAACTTTGGCCAGAGTGCAGGGAATCTTATGAAAGAAGGGGAGATAGAAAGACCTGGAGGGGACAGGAGCTCCACAAGGAGAGCAACAGAACTAAAAAATCTGGGCACAGGGGTCTTTTCTGAGACTGATACTCCAAACAAGGACCATGCATGGACATAACCTAGAACCCCTGCACAGATGTAGCCTATGGCAGCTAAGTGTCCAAGAGGGTTCCCCAGTAATAAGAATAGGAAGTGTCTCTGACATAAACTCATGGGCTGGCTCTTTGATCACCTCCACCTGAGGGGGGAGCAGCCTTATCAGTCCACAGAGGAAGACAATGCAGCCAGTCCTCATGAGACCTGATAGATTAGGATCAGGTGGAAGGGGAGGAGGACCTCCCCTATCATTGGACTGGGGAAGGGGCATAGGAGAAGAAGAGGGAGGGAGGGTGGGATTGGAAGGGGATGGGGGAGGGGGCTACAGCTGGAATACAAAGTGAATAAACTAATAAAAATAAAATAAAAAATTTAAAAAATGTAATTAAAGCCTTTACAAAGCGCCTTCTATTTAGGAGGTGCTTAACCAGTGCTGGTCATTTGGTGTGTTATTTAGCATCACTGCCATTGTTGCTCTCAGTAGGTTTTAGGTTTGTTTTCTGTTTCTCTATCCTGAGACCCCTGCACCAGCGCCTTAGGGAAGACACTCCCGTAAGAAGCATCAGCTTTAGACATGGGCAACTATTTATTTAGAGAAATAAAGGGCTGTTTTGTGACCAAAAAAAAAAAAGAACAAAACAAAACATTTTCTTAAATTCTAAATAACTTAGGCTTCATTGTGGAACTGCAACTCTTTGGTCTTCAACCCCACCAGAGACTTGAGAAGGAATAAAATTAGTTACTGGAGTAAATAGGAAGTGTGTGTTAGCAGTTTCCAAAAAATATTTTTAAAAATGACAGAGACAGTTTGCTGCCTGAACAGTCACCCATAACTCTCTAAAATGTTGGAGCACCATCTTCAGCCTTCTGGCTCAGTGTATTTGACAGACATATATGTGAAGCAGGAACTATTTAGGACTTGCTTACCCTGTCTTGGCAGAGTTTGGCAGTTGACTTGTCTTGCATTTAAGCTTTCCCATTTTGGGCAGATTTCTGTCTGTCGTGAAGTGAGAGTATTTTCCTTACCTGGGAGGCTGGTTTGCCACATCTGAAGCCATCTCCATATGGAGGTTCTTTGATGTTCATTATCTTCTTTGAGGTAGGCTGGGTGCTGCCAGGAGATGGCCTGTCTCATTGTCAAAGAATCTTTAAAATAATAAAAAACATTTTAAATGCCATATTCTGTAGGTCTCTGAAGTTTTTGAAGACTTACCTATCTTTATATAATCCATCCACCTGTCTGCAGAATCATATCTATCTTTTAAACCTAGGCTGTATACATTTTTTAATTGATTAATCATTATTTAATCTATTTGGGGGAGATATCATATTTCCCTTTTGTTTTATGACCATCTTTTTAAAATCATTGTTAGATATTGTCATAATTGTTTGACCTGTAGGATTACAAGTTAAATCTGTATCAGGTGTCTAAAATATTGTTGAATTCCAATGGATATACATGTTGAAGTACCATCAGCCCCAATTTGCAAGGGCATCTCCAAAATATTCACCAATCTCTAACAAATGCGTAACCTTAGGATCATGCTCTCCAGAATTTAAAACCAGAGCCCACTGGAATTCCGAATACCAATCTATGGCATGGTTCAGTATTTCAGTTCTCCAAACTCTGTAAAATGGAGCACACCAGCCACTGTATGACACTGAGTACTAATGATTGAGTAATGCCTAGTGGGTGAGAAAAGACTGCAAAACTCATACAGGCCTGGGAATGTGAGTCAGGAGGGGGAGTGCTGGCCTAGCCTGTGGAAGGACCTGGGTTCCCTCTCCAGCGCTGCATAAATCCAGCGTGGCTCCATACACTGCCTCTAATAAAAGCGCTGTGAGTAGAGAGACAGGAGGATAAGGAGTTTGAGGCCATCCTTGGCAACATGGGAGATTGAGACCAACATGGAATCCATGAGATCTTGTCTCAAAAACAGAGCCAAGCAAACACAAAACAAAACAAGAGCCAGGCAGGAAAACTGTCTGACTACTGTTGACCTTCAGCCTTTCCTCCCATTTAAGCTCATGGATTCCAATTTCAAAACACAATACAGTTATGGAGGATCTGAGAAAGGAATATTTTTAGGCATGTGAATTTTGGGCAGAGGCCCTCTGGGCCAGCCTCTTTTTCATCACAGGACCTGAACAATGAGAGATCTATGTTTTCTTTGTGTTTGTTCGGTTTTTGAGACCAAGTTTTGCTATGTAGCCTGGGACGACCTGGAACTCGTGATCTTCCTAATCCTTCCACCTTAGCCTTCCAGTCGTTGAGATCACAGGCCCACACACTTAGCTCAGGACTAATAGGGTCTTTCGCTGTGACCCCATAGTCCTATCCAGGACCCCAGTGTTTTGGTTACTGGCACACTGGTTGTACCGAACAGTGAGGAAGTCTGGGATATAAGCTCTAGTCTTCTTGGTTTGTGAATTTTACAAACTTGAACACAACTAAGATGTCTTGTCAGTCTCATTTTGTTTCATCTCTGGTCTGTTTCTCCCTCAGGCAACCTGATTCAGACCTGGTGAAGAGACACAACCCTTGCCCTTCAGCACTGGTTCCAAAGTGTAACTGAACTTTTGGTGGTCTTGTACCCGGAGGGAGCAGTTTCCGTGAACTGAACGCTCAGACAACTCCACGAAAGGTTAGTGTGTGTGTGTGTGTGTGTGTGTGTGTGTGTGGTGTGTGTGTGTGTGTGTGTGTGTGTGTGTGGTGTCTTCACTTTAACTAAAGTTCACCCACCTCTTCTTGATTGCCTTGCAGATTTCTTCCTACTTGCATTAATAAATGTCCCCACTAGTTCTGATTTCCACGTGTGTGTGTTTGTGTATGCGCATGTGTGCACACACATATATGTGTATGTGCGTGTATGTGCGTGAGAGTGCCTGCACTCGTGCGTGCGTAGGTTTGCATATGTCTGCCTGCGGGTGTGGAAGTCACAGGTTGAATGTCTTCCTCTATCTTTCTCCACCTCGAGTTCTGAGACCGGGTCTCTTACTGAACCTGGGGCTTGACAGTTAGGCTAGGCTGACCCAGTGAGTCCTAGGAATCCTGCCTCTGCCTGTGCTACGATCAGAAGTATCATCTGCCATGTCTGGCTTTTTCCATGGGTGCGAGGTGCGAGAGATCTGCACTCAGGGCCTCAGGCTTGCCTGGCGGTCCTGGCGGTTACCAGCTGAGCAATCTCCCCAGCCCCTGGCTCCAGCTTTCCTACGGCAAGTTCTCTATTAGAGTTTGGATCTGGAGTGTCCACCAAAGGCCCATCAAAGGCTAGGTCTCCAGCCTGAGATACTCCTTTAAGATCACAGGGCCTTTCTCGGCTTGGATCTGCATGACCTAGGGACTCGGGGTGCTAGATGCTCACTGTTCCCCAAACATCAACCTGAGAACAATGGCTCTCGAGTTCATTGTGTCATATCAGTCATGCTTAAAGATGTGGCTATCCATGATAAAGCAGAGAAAAAAAAATTCAGCTTTTATTTTTCAGGAGAATTAAAGAAAGGGGAGAGAAAGTCCCAAAAGTGTTGGGAGGAGTCCCGAGAGGAGAGGGAAAAAGCCACGTGGCTTCTGGAGTTTGGGGAGCTGAGTGGGTAACTGCTGGGATCCTCATCTGGGGGTTTCCCCAGGAGTTATGGCAAAAACTGGACAAAGACCAAGGTGATTGATAGGGAGATATTGGTGAGTTCTCTAAGCCAATGGAGGACCCACACATTCTGTATCTGTCTCCCCTGGCCGGTCCAACTAGGAAGATCATCACACATTGTACAGGTACTGCCTGCTTAGTTTAGGGGGTGGCTGAAGCCCCCTGTCCTCCCATCTCTGACTTCTGCTTACTTAGCTATCGACTTTGTCTGCTCCGCTGGCCTTAGGCCTGGCTAGCATGACTAGTCTCTGCCGACACAGGTGTTGCTGGTGTTAGCCCTTGGCTGGGGCTGCTAGCTGTTAATGAGACTGGGATGTCTTTTTTTTTTTTCCTCATGGTTACATGCGTCCGTCTCGTAGTTTGACCAGGGTGAGGAAGTAGCTCCTATCATATCTACCAAGATCTAGCTTCAGTCTTTCTTGGTTAGCCTGAACCCAGCTCGTTATCTATGGGCCTTCTAGTCTGAGATATATGGGGGCTTTGAAAGAAGCGGGTCTTAGCCATAATTGTGTTACAATTAGCTCCGTGTGTTTCTCCGGCATTGGGAGTGTAGGGACTTAAAGGAATCAGCTGGAGTCTGCCAAACTGTCCTGCCCGTAGCCCTTCCTCTCCAGTTGCAAGCCCTGTTATTTCCCAGCCCTGATATTCCGGACTTGGCCATTTTAACCCCAATATTCCTTTTAACCCTAATGTCCATTCACACCTCAAAACCTTTAAGAAGTTTGGTTCTATGGGGGAAAGGTCACTGAGAGCATGACCTTGAAGGAAATACTGGGATGCCGATCTGTCTCTTTTGTGAGATAGACAGGCCTCCTCTATCATCCCAGGCCCAAAGCAACAGGACCAAGAAACCCTAAACTGACATCACAACAGACTGATCCAAAAGACATCTTTTCCTTTTTCCAAGTTGATTCTCTCTTGATATTTTGCTACAAAAATGGAACACTGGTTAATACATTCTTCTTAAGTATCATTTCTTTCCTTGCCTTCCTTCCTTCCTTCCTTCCTTCCTTCCTTCCTTCCTTCCTTCCTTCCTTCCTTCCTTCCTCTCTCTCCCTCTCTCTCTCTCCCCTTCCTCCCTCTCTTCCTCCCTCCCTCTCTAGATAGGATTTTGCTATGTAGTCCAAGGTGGCCTCAAACTCATGCTCTACCTGTCTCAGCTCTGGAAGTGCTAGGATTTCAACTAGCATTCTTGAGAGTGTGTTTGCACTCTATTGCCCAATATAGCCTCTCAGTCCATATATTTGTTATCGTTTGTTATATGACTTTTCCAGGGGCAATGTGAACAAACATCTATTCTATTTGCTCTAGACAGTGTGGACAACAGACCCAAGGAATGATCCATCCCAGTCTAGGTTAATAAATGAGTCTTATTGGGTAATTTATAGATGCATGGGTGACTCGAGGGCAGTTTTATCCTAAAAAGCCCACCACATTATGGGTGTATGGCTCATGAAAGACCACCCTGCACAGCTTACAGGAAGCTCTACCACAAACCATTGATTGCTTCTAGAACCTGGGGGTACAGCCTCGTGACTCTTAGACCTTTCAACGTTTCTGTAGCCTTGTAAATTTCTTTAGCTTTATGGGTCTTAGGAGTCTATCCCCTCTGTCCAAGAGAAAATATTTCTATCAGAGGAAAGAGGCACACACACACACACACACACACACACACAAGATTCATAAAGTCAAGCTTTCAACCTGTGGTGTGGATCCATCAAGTTACCTCTTGTCTATGGCTGCAGAATTTGGCTCAGAAAAACCCTCAAGTGCTATACACATATGGGACTTGTGAGTCCCACTGACGTAGTCAGGGTGTGTTGTTTGGTTTGGTTTTGGCCAACCTGACACAAACTGATGTTCTCTGAAAAGCAGAAATCTCAATTGAGAAAATGCCTCCATCAGGTTGGCCCGTAGGGAAATCTGTGGGGCATTTTCTTGATTAGTGATGGCTGTGGGAGGGCTCAGCCGATTGTGAGTGCTTGTCAGGTGGTCCTCGGGTATATAAGAAAGCAGGCTGCGCAAGCCAGCAAACAGCATTCCCTCCGTGGCCTCTTTTTCAGAACCTGCCCCGGGGTTCCTGCCCTGACTTCCCTTCAGGATGGACTATAATCTGGGAGATGAAATAAACTCTTTCCCTTCCCAACTTGCTTTTGGTCGTGGCGCTTATCACAGCGATAGAAAACAAACCAGGACACCCACTTAAAGTCACCCTTTTTTTTTCATCCATCTTTCCCCCACATCAGTACAATTTAACACTTTCTGGCTGTCTGCTAGGGACTGCTTTATTTTAACCAAGCTGTTACCAGACAGAACTCCAAGAGAAGTTTGGTTGTTTTCTTTGATTGGTACCCAAGGGTGGCCCCCTCCTCTCCAAACATAATTCCCTCTCATTAAAGCCGGCTGTTGTCCCTCCTCCAGCTCTGTAAATTACATGGCCATTCTCTCCTAAAAATAAAATGTTTGTTCTTGTTCTTAGTAAGATCACCATAAAACACACACACACACACACACACACACACACACACACCCCTCTCAGACTGGACTCAAGGGAATAGTGAAAATGTCTTTGAAGAGAAATAAGGTAGCAAACTAGAATTGCCTATATAGACACTGTCAGTTCTGTCTGCTGATGGATACGTTTAGCCAGAGGGTGCTGGAATGATCCAGAAACTTGAAGGACATAAATGAATAGTCGAGTGCTGAAAGCCAACACGGTACTTTGGTGCTGACTTAGAATCACTCACTCACAGACAGGGTCATGGATTCAGCTGGACCCCTAAGGATGTCAACTCCGATACTGTTCATTTAGAGTCAGCACCTGGCACCACACGCTGCCCCTGCTTTCCTGTGCATGCACACGTGTGCACCTGGAAGCCAGGTGCTTCATGTTGCTCCTCAGGTGTCACAAATTTTTGAGACAGGGTCTCCCTCTTGACCTAGAACTCTCCACTTAGGCTAGACTGGCTGGCTGGTGACACCTCCTTGTCCCTTCTCTCCAGCACCAGGATTACCATGCCCACCACCTGGCTTTTTCACAAGGTTGCTTGGCTGGAACTCAGGTCCTCATGCTGGCACAATAAGCCAGAAAAGGGTGTCAGATCCCTAGAGCTGGAGATAATAGGCAGTTGTGGATACTGGGAACCAAAATGGAGTTCTCTGCAAGAGCAGGGCAAATTTTTACTGGTTCTCCATCCCCTGAGGAAATGCGTTTAGAAACTTGGTATTCAAGTGTGACACACGTATAGAAAAGTGAATAGGTCTTAAGTGTATACTTGGCCGAGTTTCTACAAGCTGAGTATGTGCTCTCATGGTTAGTGCTTAGATCAAAAGTGGATAATGACCAAGGCATGGTGGCAAATATCTCTAGCTCCAGCACTACAAAGTCTGAAACAGGAAGACTGCTGTAAGTTCAAGGCCAGCCTGGGCTACAGAGTGATTACCAGGTAAACTTGAGCTACATAACAGGACCCTGCCTCAAAAGAGAAAAATAAAGAAAGGGAGGGAGGGAGGGAGGGAAGGAAGGAAGGAAGGAAGGAAGGAAGGAAGGAAGGAAGGAAGGAA